>NC_022027.1:39173697-39235814 GCF_000317375.1 Microtus ochrogaster | reverse complement strand
TGTCCAGAAGTCTTGAGTGATAAGCAAAGGCTTTTTTAAAAACTTTGTTAGGAAATTAAAGAGCATATAGGTTCTTAAATTAGGCATCAATATATTGAACTACTTTCATCAGTTCCCTGCTTATATAGATTAATTTATAATTGACTTAGAATTGCTTTTTAAATTTTTATGTCTGATGTTGGAAAGAACATGCTTTTAAGTTGCTTTGCATATTTAGGTCTTATTGAATTTGTAAGTTATTTAAAAGCTGATAATAAGAACTTCGAATTGGTGGGGAATTCTTACATGCATTCCTTTTAAAGCTCAATCTTCTGCTTTAGTAAAATCACTCTCTTCTTTAGAGTATTTGTGTAGACTTCTGAGGAGTGCAAAAATATAACTAGATAGTTCATGCATTCTTGCAGTTTTGCTCTGCTTGCTGGTGTACCGTTTGGTTAAAAATTTGCTATATGTTGCATAGCATATCTTTGAAGTTCCTACATTGATTTGGTATTTGGCAGAGTTTATTTTGTGCAGTTGACTGGTCATGCAGTTGCTTTCACTCTATTATCCTTTGAACACAATTCTAAATGCCCCAAGCGCTGCCTCTGCATTTTCCGTCTGTTCTCACCTTACTTCTTTAGGACCAACTCTACTTGAGGTCTCCTTTTGTTTCCTCACTTGTGATTCATAATAATCAGAACCTACACAACCTCCTGCCTTTACCCAGGGTGTCATCTCTCACTCCACCCTGCTTCCCGGGCAGCACTTAGTCATCATTTTATTTGCTTGATTATCTGTTTAATGTTTGACTCCCTTTGCCCATTGTAAGCTCAGTAAGAAGATGATTGTATCTATTATGTGGCACTGTTGTATATCTATTGCCCACGGAGGACTAAGCATGTAGTTGGTGTTCAGTAAGTACGTGTTAAATGAGGTGAACAAATATCATTCAGGCCGATTAAGTTTTGCTCCAATGTTTTTTAAGCACAAGAGTCTTAATTGCCCTAAGGAAGCCTGTAAGCTGTTTGGGAGTTTCCACAATTATTAGAATAATTCCATTTTTCTTATCTATTGATTTATATTTGAAACAAAGGGCACACATGTTATCTTAAACAGTGACTATTGATCTTTATGTAAGTTCATTCTTAAGATTACTGTCTGAAGCACCCCCTAAAAACAAGGTTTGGTTGTATCACTAAGGATTTTTCCAGTGAAACAGTTGCATTAATTTTCATGGATATTACACTAACAATGCAGACAATAACACAGAAATTCCCAGTACACAAGTTATTATTGCCTGAAGGCTGTTGGTGAACAGTTTTCTCTGAACTGCTTAGGAATGTGCTGTCATTTGTTGGGTAAACAGAATATAGTGAGAATTTCATTTTCACAGACTACTATGATCTTAATGCCTCATTAATACATTTGTGATTGGTAATATTTAGTTTAATATTAAAATATATATTAATTTTCTAATAGAAATTGAGAAACTATTGATGATTGATTTATTGAAGAGTTTATCTGTGCAAGGCAGTGTCCACAGACAAACTAGTCATGCACAGTCCATGATTTAAGGATTCTGTTTTTAAGTTTGGCTGAAAAGGGGATAAGTGGTCTAAAAAGTTTGCAAATAGCATTAGGAATACTAAGGGGACACAGTTTCAACAACATGGTAATCCACTGAATAGTCACCAAAAGAGGTGATACTAAATGTAGGTATCTATACATGAGCAAAGTTTCAGTAGGTGAATTGGTAAGACACCTGTGTGCCTACTGTATATTGACATAAGAGTTTGACTTTCAAACAAAACAGGGAATAAAGAAAAGCATCAAGTGACAAGGAAACTAGTTGATCTGTTGCTACGGTACCTCAATCACAAACCTAGTCTGGACCTAATGTCAACAAGCTTTCTATAGGCTTCTTCAAGGGTTAAATTTATACAGGCCAAAACCATGAACATATCCAGATCATATGTGAATAGACATTTTCTCATTCTTCTGCTGAACTGAAGAATAATGACATCGGTTACAGACTTTTAAAGTCTGTCCACAGAGTAATCGTTCCTCTCATAGGCAGTGCTAAGTAATGGATATAGAGATCATCTATTGGTTTATTTCTCCTGGGAGAAGTCGTTGCATAAGAGAACATAGTTCTGACACTATCTATAAAGATAAGTGGCTTGTGTTTGCAATGAAAGATGATTGTAAGAGTTAGAAATATTTTTTTCTGAACTTGACAGGTCATTAAAGCCTGATTTTATTTTGAAGGCAAACTATTTAATATCCAATTTTGGTCCTCTTCATAAACATTTGTGTCTGTGGAAACTTTGACAAGTAATATTAAAAGGCTACTGCATCTGATTATTTGGGTAAAACCCAAGGTTGATTTTAACGTTGTCAATATAAAATCAGTTAAAGGATATTGTTTTCATTTGCAACCTAATAAAACTAACCACATTATTTGGACTGATTTTATTCAGCCTAACTTTACTACTGAAATACCTTAGTGAATTACTGCCCTTGAATTTATTAACTTTTTTCTCTATAGTAAGCTATATTTGTATTGCATTTTAAACATACCATTAATTGACAGAATGCAAAGACAAGGATCACTCATGACTGTTAGATCTCCTCAACTTTCCCAGCCTGTCATATTTTATAGAATGAAAGTTTGTAGGTTATGGAGTTCAGTTGGAGACCTTTATCTGTGAAAGTTTAATAACTGACTCTAGTAAACAGTGATTTATGTGGTAGTAAATATGATTAAAGGGGAGGGATTGTTTTCTATTGATCAAACAGTAAAGTAGTGGGGATTAAGTTTGTATAAAAGGTCATCTACTCTCTGCACATATTTTGCTGCCAAAAATGTTTTGTTTATATAAGTACTCATTTGATAGATCCTAAGTAAATGTTATTTGAACAAAATCATGGGCAACATGCAGTTTTTTTTTCTCTCTTTTTTTTTTTAAAAAACAAGGTCTACATTACTACAAAACAACAGGTATATGGATTTTATGCTCTCTTGTGTGAGTTTGAATACCTGGTATTTAAAAAATTAAACTAGTATTTAATAAGGTTGTTGTGCAATGAAAGAATGAGTCTATAAAATACAACCAGTTCTTGCTTTATCAATGTGGCTACCCCCTGAGTTGTGTAACTAGAGACATACAGATGGAGTCAGCTCCCATTAAAACAGAGTTTCTCTCTCGGTGGACTACTGCATTCTGGCAGATCGAGGATGGGATCTGAACAATAGCCAACCGTGATTGGCTCAAAGATAGTCTTTGCCAGTGCATTCTCATGTGCTATGATGATCGGGATGTCCGATTCCTGTGCCTCATTCTGTGCCTCTCTTGCTTCTCCCACTCGCATTTGCCGAGTGTGTTTTAAGCCCACTGTTTTGTTCCTTGTGAACTAACTGCTTAGAGATAAGTGAAGAGTTTGCTAAATAGGGCATTTGCCACATAATCTTTTCCTTTTCCTTACTCTTCTGCAGATGCCGATTTGAAGAGCTACCCTGAAAACTGGTGAGTGGGTTGTGCAATGCCCAATGACGATGTGCCGTCTTGGGCATTGTGTTTCTTCTCTCTCTTCCTTCCCAGTGCCTCTTCTATCTGATGCACGTTCAGTTTTGCTCTTTCCTTTGGCTTCCTTTGACAGACTGTCAAGGACAGCGGAAGAAAAATCTGATAGACGCGTGGATCAGTGCTATTACACATGTAAGGGTTTTAGCCTCTGCTGAACCTTGAGTGCCACTCAGCGAATCCTTGCTGTCTCTCTGTCTGCTCCCTTTCTCATCTATCATGTTCTTTGTGTTTGCATGTGCTGTTCTTTCCCTGAAATGCTCTTTTAAAAGGTTTCTTTCTAGATGAAGGCTAGTCATCCTTTAAGTCTGGACTGGCTGGTACCTCAGTTTACTAAACTTTATAGTCTGCCTCTTGCTCCTCCATGTCTCCCCCTGGCATTATCTCCAGCACAGTGAGTTTATTTCTTTGCACTGGACTTGTGCACCATAAGCAGTGTTGCCGTTAGGTTAGGCACTGCATGAAATTACCGAAGGCTGTGCCCATGCTTCTCGAATTGTTTCTTTGTTCATTGTGTGGCACATGGTTAACATTATGCTGGATCTGCTAAATCAATCAAGTGCCTGGAAAAAAATGTCATCCACTGAATGCTTCCTGCTAGAGGAACAAGTGCCACCATCTTACAGTTTGTCACAATGCCTTCCTGCTCATAATTATCATACTTTATTTTGAACACATCCTGAAACAGTGATAGCGTTAAGTGGCAACTAGATGGGCGAGTGAGGAAGTAGCTCAAATGATAATCTGCTTCCTTGCTTTCTGATAAGGTAATGAAACACCTTCTAGAACATATCTCAATTTTTGAAAACAGATTTCAGGTTATTGGAGCTCACAGTATCTGCATGTCGGTCCATCCACAGTTTGTTGTCATCTGCACATCTCTCATGAGCTACCTTTGTGTTTCTTTCCCACGTTTATCACTTATTTTGATGTTACGGTCTTTTGCCTCCTGAGTGTGAATATCTTAAACATGAAATCTACAGTGCTTTTAATACGTATTTCCATCAACTACTTACCAGCTGTTGAGACAACAGCTGACTTTTCTTCTGTAGTATAAGGGCGGAGCCTTTGCTTTGGTTTACAGCTGTCAAGAGCTTCTGATTCTGCTCCCTCGCTGCCTTGAAAACCCACGTCCCTTATTACGTAAAATAGCCCAGCTGCTCTCTGGTTTTTAGCAGGTGATGGGGAAGAGTTCCTGACAGAATAGTGAATATTTGGACCAATTAGAAGGGAAGCTTAGTGGTGGCTGATAGCTTAGATGAGATGTCAGGGTTGAGTTCAACCATTGCTATGTTTCCATATATTAAAAATCATTAATTGATGTTTTTATTTATAATTAAACCCACAAAGCTTAAGAGCTGCTTGTTGGTATGTGGGCAGGATTGCTCAGTTTCATAATGAATTTATTTCTATTTTCATACATCATACACATATTTTTTGGGAACTTGATAATACTGACTTTAAGACAGCTCAGACTAGTGCAGATTTGACTTTTCTTCATCCAGTGCAAAAGCGACTTGCTGTTCCCTTGCTAGGATTATATAGTTATCATTTAGCCCTTTTATAGCCCATTTTACAGTA
The DNA here is from genome assembly GCF_000317375.1 of Microtus ochrogaster. Taxonomy (NCBI): domain Eukaryota; kingdom Metazoa; phylum Chordata; class Mammalia; order Rodentia; family Cricetidae; genus Microtus; species Microtus ochrogaster. The sequence continues at coordinate 39,230,667 of NC_022027.1, read as the reverse complement.
CAGCATTATTTCTTCCTAATTGAGATTTCAGTGTGCGTTGTATGACTACTCATGGTTCAAAGTAGAAATTAGTTCTTTTCACTGTTAAGAGGATTACTAGTAGTACAGCATCAGCATTCATCATATGCTTATGGGAAAGAAATTCTTCCTAGTATATAAACCAACCCAAATTTAAAATGCTTACTGTGTTAACATGTTGCCTTCTAAACAAATAATATACATGATAATATAATGGTGTGAGATTTTCTTTATTGAAGGAAGACACTTAAACTTACTTCTGTATGTCTAAGAAAAATTCTTATGAAAATGTGTGCTTCTGGTGCATAATAAATAATCACCTTTTAAAGCTAAATTTATCTAGGCATTAATTTGGTACATGTTTTTGAGTTTGGGTTCTCATAATATGTCAGGTATGGGCTACATTGTGAGGTTGCAGTGGTGACCACAGCATACGAAGAGATGTTCTGTGGCAGCTCTATGATGCTTTCATAAATAGATGTGTTCAGTGCTTTCCTGAGTGCACACCAAAATGTGTTTGTGTGATGATGATATGTGTAACATAGATTCTACAAATACCTTTTATTCTTTCTGGAAGTTCTAGAGGCATTCAGCATTTTAAGAAAGGAATTGTAAATAAATACTATTTATCAGTTGAGAGGGGAATTAGAAATTATTAAAAAGGTGATTCACATCTATTGCTGCACTATGAAGTTGTTTTCTCTGAATTATATTGGGATATCGACTTTTTCCAGGATATTTTGAACCTGTTGTACCGTAGAAGGACATTTGTGTATCATCTTATATGTATAAAAAAATCTAAATGCATTCCCTTAAAACCTATATAATTTGGGTTTACCCTTAATCATTATATCTTTTCTTAGGTTATAAATACAATGATACCAAAAGTCTGAATTGAACACTAATATCCATCATCAGGAACAATGGAAGGAAAGTATGTTATAACATCTATTTAAATTATGTATTACCTGTCTTTATAGACGAGGAAATCTAAAGTTCATGCATTGTGAATGGCCCCCTGATAGCTTACCCTATCAGAATTTCGAACAAGGTCTCCTTACTGTCTTTAAGACTGCACTGGAATTTAGTTCCATCATGTTGTCATTTCTCTCTACACTGGATTTAAACAAAGTCATTGAGCTGGTTATTATGAGAACTGGACTGTTCAAATCATTATTTAAACTTTATAAATTGGAGGAGGTGGCCAGGATATGACTTAACAGGTAAAGAACCCGATAGCCTGAGGTCAGTTTCTCAGAGTAGAACCAACTCCTACAAGTCATCCTCACACCGCTGTGTGACTCTGTGGCATATTGTGCACACACGTATACCCACAAAAATAACTAGTAAATAATTATCATTTTTAAATTCAAAGAAAACATATATGAAACACCCAGTTTATCCTTGCAAGCATTTCCTTAACCAGAGACTTAATAAGAAAGGAGCCAATGGCAGAAATATTTAAATTAATAGTATTTTTAGAGAATGTAAAATCATTCAGTATAAAACAGTCTGAATTGTGTCTTAGAGACGCTTAAGCTATGGACAGTCTTCAACAGGAAGATGTGGCCCCTCGATTCGAAGCCCTTTGAATGGTGTGGTGTCCCAGTTCTCCCATGTGTGCAGCAGTGTGGCTCGCCGAGCTGAATCATTCTCATTTGCCCGTCTCTGTGTTTTAGCAGTTAGAGCAAGTGCTGTTGCAGAGTAAATTTTTTTTGTCACTCTTATAGATTTTCAGATTACCTTCTAAAGCAGACTCATGGCGAGTTGTTGAAATGCTTCATTTCAGAGAGTTGCATGTGACCAGGCATGCCTTAAATTGGAAACTTAAATTAAATTACTGCTTATGTAACATTTCTTTCCAGTGCTGAGTCTAATGTCTATTGCTTCCTGAGCACTCATCAGGGATTTTATTTCCACCGTCTTAGTCCATTTATTGTTTCTTGAAGGTAGTTTAAGAACCACATTTCACTACGGTTTTGTAATCAGTTTGACTTAACAGAAAACGTTGAGTTAATACTAAACTATCAATTGTCTCTTGGTGGAATTTGATAAGGCCTGGTTTATGGGTCCACCATACAAGGTATTTATAATGGTTCTCAGCTACAATATTGAGTCAAAAATCTTAAGTACTCTCTCTATTTGGACAACTTAAATTAGCTATTTTGTGTTTGTCTAAAAATAATCTTCCTTCTTTGAGAAACCAAGCGGTTTTTCATCTGAAAGGTACACCTAATCAATTTCAAAGAGAAGGAAAAGAGAGCCTGCGTCCGTTTTGAACATTATTCCTCCTCGAAATGTTCTGAGGACTGGAATTTATTTCACGGTTGCAGCTAAGCAGGCTTCTGGGCTGAAAGGAAGGGGATGAATAGTGTCTAAATCTACTTTAGAAGAGAGCTTGTTTATCGAGCTCCACCTCATTTTCTTTTATCTGTCACTGTGTAAATAATAGGTAGAATTTCTTGGTTCATTGTATTGTACGTGCACAGCATACAGCTTAGCATCAGCTAACTGTAGCAATTTTTATTCTTCCTCGGCTTTTCTATTTTTTTCTGCACTCCCTTGCCCATCTCACCTTTCCTGCAGTGTGATCCAATCAGCGGTAGGTACTTTGAGCAGTTAGCTTCCCCATGCCTTTCACATTTACACATGTATCCTGGAAATGAAGTATGGGTCTCTTTAGGCATGAGATAAGGTGAAGTTTTCTTTTGGGTATAAATAGAACTTTTTGGAGCTTGGAATATTTTGGTCAGCATTTATTACCCTGCTAAATACATTCAAAAGGTTTAATTGTATCTCGTGGCACTTAGCAAACATATTAAGGAATGAAACAGCATGGAAATGTATTTTTGTCTTTTGGAAAAGGAAGTTCTGTAGTGGGCAGTTTTTGGATCTGTGGTGGAACCATGGTCCCAGAGACCTAAACTCCAGCCTCTCCTCTTTCTCCAACATCTTTTCTGTGAGTTCCATTCTCAGCATCATAGGGTAGCTTCTGGTGTAATCACTGTCTCATGTCTTCCTTCTCAAGAAGGAAGCAAAACAGAGAGAAAACGGAACTATTTTACCAGCTGAATCAAGAAAATTCTGTGCAACACTTAAGATAATTAACTTGGGCCTCCTAATACAGCCTCACCTATCCTATGGGAGAGTGGAAGGTCTTCCTTTGGCTGAGGGTGCTGTCCACTAAATAGCAAAACATGGGGGTTGGTTATAGCCAGTTAATTAGCAGTTGTGGTCCTTGCTCGAGTACTTGGTGAGTTCGTTGGGAAAGATTAGGTCCAGGTTAGGTTAGGTTAGGTTAGGTCATTGCTCCCGAGCTTGATGAATACTAATCTGATTTCTCTTTCCTTTTCTTTCAACTGGACAAAACAATGTCATCCTCGTGGTTGGTGTACGACGATTTAGGAAGATAACAATGGTTGTTTAAAAATAGTTACTTTATTATTAGAACAAGAATATCACAGAAGTCTCAAGTCTACATCTTAATGGTGATCTGCATTATTCTGTGAATTTCTGCATTAGTGTCTAACAGGGACTTTGCTTTGCAAGTGACACCTCTGTGTCTTTTCTCTGTTCTGCAATGCCTTATACTGCGGGTCATTTTCTTTCCTTCACGTCATATGCACAGCTGAGAACGAGGTCTTTATCATTCTTTGATCTGAAGAAAGATTTGACAATGGAATGATTAATGCCACTAAAACAACAATTGTAACTAACGGAGCAGAATGCTCTCTAGGAAAGAGCGTCAGGACCTTGGGTAAGTAGCAGGGCCATGGAGTAGTTCCATCAGTTGATCTGAGGTCCTTCATCCTTCTACCGTAGTGTCGTTGTAGCCCTCTTCACTCCAGCGCTTTCACATGCTCTTCACTTCTTTTGCTGTTTGGCATCTTTATATGTAGGCTGCTAGGTGGTGACATGGTAGCTTTGACGGTGCTCTTACAATTTATACCATCTGTTGCTGTTGTCTGGGATGTTCATTTGCCTTTCTTGAGTTCGAAGACTGGCAGGTTATTCAGGTGTAACCACTCCTAGTAGATGATCCAGACAGTAAGGGAGTTTAGTGATACATTAACACGGTTGTGCACGCGCACTTGTTACTTCCGCATGGGCAGTATGTTACTAACGTTAGAGTTCCCCAATGTAACTCCAAGAAGATCCTAATTCTAATATTTGTTACCTCTACCCATGAGGCAATAGTGGGCACACACTCTTACAAGAACTTAGTGTTCTCATCTATAAGATAGGAATATTAACAATGCCTGTTTTGTAGGTTATACAGAGAGATATCAGGCATGTGAAGTGTGAATAGTCTATCTGGCAGATATATACATGCTATTCTACTTTTGCTGCTGTTATTATTGTAGAAATGGCGTAAGAAAGTAAAATGATCCCGCTTTTACAAATTGCTTCATAACAAACAATCTCAAATCCCATGGGTGACACAAGACCCATATTAATATGTTCTTATGTCATGTGTGTGGAATTACAACTATGAAGGAATTGCCATTCTGCAGTGATGGGGTTGGGAGCTGATGGTAAGCCAATGTGTTCATATGCTTTAGAGTTCTGGGATCCAAAATCTTCTGGAGCTTCCTTTAATCACTTGCTTGTTTCTGGGCTGTGTTGATGTACAGAGCATGCCCAGGTTGAGTTGAGAGTATGGACATGAGGTCTCTCCATGCGGTTTTGAATTCTCTCAGCTTGACATCTGTGTTTGGAAAAGGAAACATGGTGAGAGCTGTCGTTCCAGGTGACCACAGGAAAACTGCATCATATTTGACGGCATATTGTTAGAAGACTCATAGCATCACTCCTGCCATATTTTCTTTTTTAGAGCATTCAGGGTCCGGCTCACAGAACCAGAAGAGAACACAAAAGCTAGAGTTCATGAGGAGACTCTAGTATCAGATAAATGGGAATAGACCAAGGTCCTACTTCGGCTCATTGTAGAAGAATGAATGGAACAAACACTACTTAATTTGAACTCTTTCCTAAAAATTACTTTGAAAAATATCATATCCTCTATTCTCTGTTCATCTGATATAGACAGGAAGTTAGGTCATTAGTGGAAAACATAATATCAATACAGCATTTAGACTCGTTAATCTTGGGACTGTACACATTCAAATCTTGGGTTATTACTGTTATTTTTAACTTGAAAAGTTATTGTCGATCTCATGGGGGCAGCAGTAGTTTTCACTAATGTAACTTTCTTTTTCCGAAGTTTAATGAAGAATAGGCTGCCTGTTTCTAAAGTATGCAGGACAGTACCAGACATTCAAGTCCATTACAAATGTTCGTAAGCTTTAAGAAGCTGTAAACATTCTTAAAGGCTGTAAGGAAAGAAAGGAAGCATGTTATTCTTGTCACTATATTTTCTGACAGTTCATCGCACATAATCACTATAAATGTTTTCTCTAAGGATTAGAAAAACAAAAAGAATTTTGATATATTTGTTTTATTTTTGAAACATTTCTTTTAATGCCAAATTCGTTATAATATTTTGGGATTTAACTTTTTGTATGACAGTGATTGACTGTTCTTAAGTTCCATTTAATAGTCAGGGTTGTAGTTATAATTCTATTCAGATATGAGTGCCTCATTAATTTTTCAAATTGATCCTTGTTATTTATTTGGATGCTACAGCATGTCATCAAACACAGTTAATAGCTCACTTGTTCACTCTACATTCTGGATGTTTCGTACTGGAATTTCTTTTTTTTTAATTTTTAATTTTTTTTTTTTTTTTTTTTTTGGTTTTTCAAGACAGGGTTTCTCTGTGGCTTTGGAGCCTGTCCTGGAACTAGCTTTTGTAGACCAGGCTGGTCTCGAACTCACAGAGATCCGCCTGCCTCTGCCTCCCGAGTGCTGGGATTAAAGGCGTGCGCCACCACCGCCCGGCTTGTACTGGGATTTCTTAAAACTTAATGACCTTATTGTATGGAGTTATTGATAGTTTTGATAGTTTTTTTAAACAACCCTGATATTATAGCAACAAGAGGTTTATTAAAAACTTATTGAAGACAAAAGTAGAAAACAATATGTTTATTTTTTATGGCATTCTGGTTTGCTCACTAAGTCTGTTGTCTCTCTTTCTTGTTTTAAACGGAGTTAAGACACAATTGTTTGACTAGCATGCTGAATTCTGGTTTTTATTTACGGCTGATGGAATCAAGTGACCTCAAACTGGAGCATCTTGCATGAATAGGTGTCTAAATGCATCCGGGTAGCCAGCGTAAATTTGCCTTTGCTCTGTGCCCTTCCACTCAGAGGGAGGTGAGGATGCTGAGGTCGAAGCACTACACACATATTTCTTTAGTTTCTCATTTCAGTTGGAACCCCTTACATGAGAATTTCTGTGCGCTAGCTCGGTAAATCATTGCAGAATCTCACTGATTTCTCACAACAGACCCAGGCCATCAGACAGGATTCGAAAGGTAATTGCTTCGGGATGTTTTTCTAAAGATGATTGGCAAAAATTTTGTTCTTCCCTGGCAATCAAAACCTGCCAGAACTTTGCTACTGTAGCAGAAGTATATTAATGATTGAGACATATGCACACGACTTTATTTCTTCTTGTTCCAAAAAGCTGGGTATTCCAAACTGCAGGGATTTGGTGTTTGTTTGGTTCTTACTTTTGTGTTCGCACTATGAATAGCACATTCATTATCTGGCTCCCTGGCTGTCTCAAACCTCATGGGTGTTTACTCAGTCTAGTCATTGGGGGTAAGTAACTGGTGTTGTCTCTCCAGTGCTGAACATGATACTCATTTGCTGGGGGGGGAAAAAAAAGACAGGAAAATCTTTGCACCAAAGATTTAATTCCAAGAGGGACTATTGTCTCATTTCCAAATAGGCCAGGGAATATTTTGTGCTGTAGGCTCCCCATGGGTATTCATTAAAGCTTCCTGGGCTACAGGGGTGAGAGCCAAAAGAATGGAGAGGAGCCTGGTTTTGCATGGCAGAACTGTGTTTATATGCTCAGTTCACTAATATGTGTGTGTGCCTTTAGAGTGAATAAGTACACACGCCCTTCCCAATCAATACCACTTGGCTTAAAGATTGCTCAGCTTCTTACAGAATCGTTTTGGAATTTATAACTAAGATGAGGTTTGAAGATGTACCTTTAAATTTATTAATTGTTACATTTGTGAGAGTTGAACAAGTTAATCTCCAAGGACTGTTGTATCTCTAGATCTCTAGACACTCTCTGACCGGATACTTTTCTAAAAGTAAGTTTCTAATTCTGTTTTAACCTAGCTTAATTCAAAAAGAAAGCAGTGCTTAAAAAAAAAAACAACAACAACAAAAAAAAAACCCAAAATGTGGCATAAACTATTGAGAGATATCATCAATATTAGTGGTTCCTAAAGGGAAGATTTTCTGTCTTCACCACTTCCTGTTCCAGCCACTGTTCAACCTCATGGTCCCTTTCCTGGCTGCAGATCACTTACACTAAGAATCTTTGCATGAAGTCCTGGCGAGGAATGTTGACTGCATCACCTTTCACTCTTGTTTCTAGAGGAGGACCAGTCTGACCTTTGATAGGGGTGAAACTAGAATCTTGAAGCCTCAAGTATGTGCCCTGCGAGTATGAGGTAACGCCTGTCTCCTGCCTCCAGACCAGTGACTGTATCTCAGACACCAAAACCACACAGCTTTCTATGAAGCATTCCCTCTATTTAATGCTATTTGTCAATATTTTAAAGATTTAATAAGAGAGAGGGGGAAAGAGAAAGCGAAAGTGAGAAAGAGAGAGGAGCGAGAAACAGGAAGACACAGAGAGAGGGGAGATAGGGGAAGCAGGGAGTCAATCCATGGATCTTTTTGCTGCATACGATATTCAGTTTTGAATCGTTGAATTGTTCCCTCGTACAGGTCCCACCCCTTGGGGATTTCCACTTACTCTGAACTGCAGAGTTGTACAAGTATGAACATGCCAGGAAACTATAATTATTCTTGGATTTTGACAAAGTCCCTTAGCAGTTAAGCAGCCGCTACCACGCTTTTTAAGTTTATGACTAATTTCCTTCTCCTGAACCAACATCAAATTGACAGTCATCCAAAAGTAATTTGATCTTCTGGTCATCCACACACCTGCCACTCCTCCCCTTGCAGAGTTTTGCTGTGAAGCTCTGTTTGGTACAAATTTATTGTTCTGCTGCTTCAGCCTCTTGAGTGATGGGATTATAGCAGTGTACCCTCATGCCCAACAGAATTCTTTTGTTTTACCAGCAAGTCACATTGTGTCTTGAGGAGGACCAGTCTGCCCTTTGATATGGGTGAAACTAATTTGAAGCCTCAAGTATGTACCCTGAAAGTATGAAGTAGCTCCTGCCTCCCCCACTCTGTTTTAGCTTTGCTCCTGCTCTTGACACAATCCATGCTTTGTCATTCCTCAGCACTACTGACTTTCATTATTATCTTAATTTCTGGACCTTTGTTTTGCTCCTTAGTTTTCCTTTACTTTTCATATTATGAAAGAATGGGATTCATAATATATCCAAAGTACCTTAAAATATACCCAAAATATAGTGACCCATCCATTAAGAGGTGGTTATGGGCTGTCAGAATAACATTGTCTGCCTTCTAACCCATGTGCTGCTGGTAGGAGTCTGGGTTGTTATGCAACTTTTTCTCACATCTGTAAAATTCCTAGGGTAGAAAGTTCTCTATTAACAGATTCACAGACTGGAACACTAGAGTCCTGGAATGATCCAGCCCATTCTTCCTTTAGTCATCTATATGTTTTATTAATAACACTATAATGAAACACCTGAAATAAAATTACATATAAGAGAAAAGTTGTGTGTGTGTGTGTGTGTGTGTGTGTATTTTGGCTTACAGTCTGTCGTTGCCTTTTATTCTTTTATCCATGGCAGCCATCATCATGGTCATCCTGATAGTCACGGGGATATGAAAATGCTAACTTTGGTGGAAGGAAGCAAGGGAGAACGAGGAAGAGTCAGAGTTCCTTATCCCCTTTGGAACTATATGCCATGGCATAAATACCTTCCTCTAGATCTCATTATCTAAAGGTTTCAGTGTCTCCCCCAGCTTTACTCTCATCAACAGTCCTAGGAGTCAATAAATAAACTTTGGCAAATACTCTGCACACAAAGTCTAGCACAAAGGTTCATAATCTATGGGTCTTCACCTATTTGGGGTTTGTAAAACCATTTCACAGGGGTTCCATATCAGAAATCCTGCATATCAAAAATTTACATTATCGTTCATGATTCACAACAATATGAAAATTATAGTTATGAAATAACCATAAAATATTTTTATGGTTGGGAGTCACCACAACATGAGGAACTATTTTAAAGGGTCAGAGCATTAGAAAGGGTGAGAACTGATGCTCTAGCACATCTGATTTGATTTCTGTGTCTTACATCCATGTCACAGACAGCATTATTATAAACAAGCCTGCTAATTACCTCGTTGAACCTACATGGACTCTATTTTCTTTTATTTCCTGTTGTATGTATCTGACAGATTTGGAAAAGTTGGATTTATACTTACTGATAACTTTTTTATTTTATATTCAGAGGGAGAGATGAAAACTGTTCTACTGTGTTTTCATGATGCCTATTAAACATCTTGACTTTTGCATCAGCATTAGTGTTGTACAGAGGACTAGTGAAGGGGAAATTAGATGTTCTGATCACGTGCATGGTAGTAACACTCAGAAATGTCACTCATTATCCCAGTGCTATGCATCTATTACTTCATTTGAATTAACTGTGGCTCATGTAACCAAAACAGTATAGAGTAAACAACAAATTCTTTCCGAGAATTGTACAAGCCGTCCCCTAGTAAGTTGTTATAGATGCTTTTAAGACTACATGTTAAACCCTCTATTTGATGTCATTTGAAGACTTCGTTAGTTTTTCCTTTTGCAAGTTAAAAATGCAGTTGTTCACATTTAGAGGCCCTAGTTTGATCCATGGGTTGGTCTTTTTTTGGGGGCCCTGGCAGTGGGACCAGGTTCTATCCCTAGTGCATGAGCTGGCCTTTTGAAGCCCATTCCTTATGGTGGAATACCATGCTCAGCCTTGATAGGAGAGTGGGGGACAGGGAGATGGAGGGTAGGTTGGTCCTGCCTCAGGGTGATATTCCAGACTTTGTTGACTCCCCATGGGGGGCCTTACCCTCCCTGAAGAGTAGATGGAGGTGGGAGACAAGATGTAGAGGAGGAAGATACAGTGAATTGTGGTTGATATGTAAAATGAATTTTAAAATCTAAAAAAAGAACGCGAGTTCCATAAAAAAAAGAAAGAAAAGCAGGTGTCTGAGTCACCCTGCATTCTTTCTTCTTACCCTCCCTCAGTGTTTCTGTACCTTCAATTTAACTTAAATTCTTGCATCTCTTTTGTATTTCCTTATAAAATTTTTCCAGTGGATAGGAGTACTTTTTCTTCTTTCTTCTAACGTACTTACTTTCCTGTGCTGTTATTCAGGTGGTCATTGTCTTTCCATAGGACAGTATAAGCACTAATTATTTTTTCACTGCCTTTTTACACTTTGTATTATCTTAAGTTGTTAAGTCATTACTCTCAAAATGTTTATGCCTTTTTTATTCTGCATAAGTTTGACCATTGCCCCAAGCTGTAATACTGTTTTAAAAATTTTAAAGTTTAGCTGGTAAAGAATTTAGTAGTAAATTCAGAACTGACTACACTTTAAGAAAACTGAGAGTTTTTCTTTTCTGCACTACTAAAAAAATTGACATCATTTTTCCACCTCATGTATGAGTCAATAAAAATGTTTGGCATTCTTAAGAATGCCTTTTTAAATCTTTTCAATGATTGGCTCTTTATTTTTTGTATTGGATATTATGATTTAGTAAATAAAAAAATTAACATGGAAAGAAACATTTCACTTTGCTTAGTCAATGATTCACTTTATGTTAAAATTTCTAATCCATTAAATACAGACTTGAAATAAGCTGACTTTATATATTCAGAGGAAGACTGAGGACATCAAAGATTAAAATCACACTTTGAACATGCAAAGCCAGTGAATTTGGAAGCATATCTGACTGTCTGTAGTTTCATATTTTGTCATTGTTATTCATGGATAAAGAATTTGTCTTTGTAAAGGTAAATTCAATATCACTATCACAAAGTGTATAACATTGTTGTGAGTCCCTCATTTCTTATGCTTGATATCTTTTATCCATATCAAACACACACACACACCACAAACTTTAGCATCAATCAACACATTAAAATTTATAATACCATATTTTGAAGCTGAGCACGAAAGTGTCAAGATAATCTTCGTATATATTCCATAAACCCAATGAAAGTTTTCCCGAGAGTTCTTAGAAGCACGTTCATTGTCAAATACATTCGTTGCTTTTATTTCCCTTTCCAATATCTTGAGTTCCTGAGGATTAAAATGTGGTATTTTTATTAAATCCATATTCCAAAGTTGATCACTGACATACTTCCCCTCCTGTGACTAATATCCTTGTAGTCCATGATAGATCACAATGTCATGAAACTGATCTTATTCCAAAACTTAAAAAAGTCCTGTTAGTTCCAAGTTTGGGGAGAAAAAGTGGACAATGATTTAAAACAAAAGTTTGCGTGTTTGTCATTTCTAACTAGTGCTGTGTATCATTCCGTGTTTCGAACTGTCCTTTGATAACAATTATATGTTGTATGGACAGATGAGATTATTAAGTTCATGAAGCAAGTATCTATTTACAAAAATGGGATTTTCTAGGTAGTTGACATAGTGAATGTGGTCGTGCTCTGGGTGACTCTTTAAGGGGAAAAAAGGCAAGTGTTAAAATCTAATTCCCCCAGAAGTTCACTATGTCTTTTAACTTTGAAATAAAAGTCAATCAAAACATGATAATGTTATTATATCTTCATCACCTTATATGAAATTTAAAATTAAAGATCATTTCATCTATCTTTCCTGAAATTTAAAGCTATGCCTATCTTATTAATATGACCAATTACACGTCCCCAATGAGCTGGGTTTATTTGAAAACTGATTCATACTGTGTGTATTCCAATGGCATCCAGCACCATATTCCTCTCACTGTCATGATCTCATCTAAGAAGTCAAAATGACTGGCAGGAGAGTGTTAAAGAAAATCAGCACTACTCAGAGTTAGTTAAACCTGTTCGTTTTTCCAGGCAAACGAAGCACAGTACATTTTTCCCTTTGTCTAGAATTTTGCATTGTTTTAATAATATTTGTGTGGCATGAAGTCTCATGGAACTGAGAGACCGTCCTGCATTCAACTCTGAAATCCTCAGAAAATGACTTATTGAAATGAGAAAAAGTAGGAATGTTTGCATTGCATCTTTCTCTAAGATCTGCTTGTTTTTTTTTCCTTTGAACTTGTTCATGTACTAAAATACTAAACTCCGTTGGAAATGTTGGAAATTCTGTTATCCAGTGATGCAAATCAACGCAGACTCTAGTAGGCTTCCCTGGCCCAGCCGTGTGACATATTAGATTTCCCTTTCCAGCAGTTTCAAAAATCATTACTTTATGACTCAATTTAGAAAACATTTGAATAAATATTTGATAGCTAAGACTATACTAGAGGCTTCAGAGACTTGCAAAGAAGTATAAAAAGGGAACTTCAAATTTTTCTTGTATCTATGGGACATTTATGATTGTCAAAATATATGATAAGCATACCATATACATTACCATATATGGGAACAGGGAGTAGAAAGCGGTACTACTGGTTTAGATAGTTGAAGATGGTTTGCTGAATAAGAAACCTTCAAAGATACAAAAGGATTGCAGAGTATCTGAGGCATAGTAATTTGGTGGTTTCACATGAGTTAGAGGTAAGTACAGATAAAAGCTAAAATGAACTCTGCATACTTTACTGTCTTCATGTATTGAAACATTTAATCAAGACATTTTGAAGTGTAGACAATTGTGTATTGCTATTTTCTTCTTCAGTTGGCAGTATTATATATTCACATATTCATAAATAATTGTATAAATTTAGAGTAAAGAGTATAGCTTACGTTAGAAGTAGACTGTAATAGGAATATCAGAGTCTTACAATACTTGGTGCAGCCTTAAATATTACTTTGGAAACGGCATGTTTCTGACGTTGAAAGAGCTATTTAATTTTACTTTCTTTACATATCCATTCATGTGACTATCAGAAGGGTTATAGAAAGTTTAAACAACTATAAAGTTTAAACAAACCGCACTGAAAGTGTTGGGCAGAATAGATTTCGGCACCTACAAATTTGACTGACTTGAACTCAAATCTGCTTAGGATTTTTCTAATATTACACAATTGAATCATATGTTTATTCATATTTAAGAGAAAAGTACAGAAATGTATTGAGTTACTAAGGTGATTTAAGGACTCAACTTATTGATATTTTGAAGCTGATGGGGCATATATATTGTGGCTCTGAAGGAAAGGCGAATGATTAAAGAATTATGATCAAATACAACACATAACATGGTGTCACTGAAATGCTTTTGCAAGGACATCTAAACCTACCAGAAAACAACATAACTTTTGGGAGAATGAGTATTTATAGTGAGTCCTGAAAGACTGTATGGAGGTGGAAGGGAACATTTGTGAAGATCCAAAACTTGGGTACCAGTCATTCAAAATGCTGAGTTCAGCCAGACTGGACATCAAACTTCAGGAGAAGGTAGGCATGCTAGGGAAAGGCGACACCACACTGACACAACGTAGATGAGGAAAGGACTTGGTGTGGCATAATTAGAAGTTTGACTTTTAGCGTCATTCTGTGCTGAAGGTGGTACCCTGGAATCAAGACTTACCTGTGAAGACTGTATTCAATATAAACAGCTAAAGCAATTTTTAATCTGTATCACGCCATGTGGTATGACTGGCCGTCTTTGAGTATAACATTTTTCTTTTCTTTCTTATACATTATGCATACATTGTACATATGTAAAGTAGTTTACATGTCTTAATGTATTTGGTCTGAAATCCAGTATGCTCAGTGTCTGAATATCTTTACTAGGTAACTGTTTCTCTGTGAATGTTACTTTGATCTTATTTATGTTTTAAACTCCCTACCATGTTATTCTTTAGGCCAGTCATTTTTTTTTTAATGGCGACATTTACTTGTACATTCCATGAACAGTGCGTTAGTCATCAGCCTTGTTGGGTCTTATGCTAAACTGAGCTTGTGTGGGAAGGCAGCCAGAACGCTGGCTTCTCACCATCATCTTTCCTCTTCTGAGCTCTGACCTGTACATACTCATACTCACTCTGTAGCAATCAGTGGTAAGAGAATTTTCCTTCAGAAGGAAAAACAGGGTTGAACACTTTGATTTCCCCTTTCTAGTTTCATTTTAATTATACATTTCTACCACTTTATCAGAGAACCAAAAACTCCTGTCTTTTTTTTTGACTTTGAATAATGTGGAATGACTTGATTATTTTTGTCTTTTAATGAATTTATAGCTCTCATTAAAAATAAAAAAAACTGTTGAAAAATCAGTCATCAGAATTGTCTTTAAAAATATTTCTTATCTAACCATGAGCATATTAATTCTCAGAAGGAGTTTTTAGAAATAATGTACATTTACATTGTAAAATTTGCATATTTAGATGAGTTTGGACTGTAGGATAAATATGAAACAACACTTTTGATATTTAAAAACTGTTGAATGAAGTCTTGAAAATATTTAGTCATTTCTGAGAAATTGCTAAATTAAGTTATACAAATGTGAAGTCATTGACAAAACAATTCTTTTTGTTTTCTGCTGTATGTTTCCTACTTATGTTTGATAGCATTAGCAAATGGAAAAAAAATTGAATGGACTTTACAATATGTAAAATATTCAATAAAAATTAGCGTTGCTATAAACAGGAATCTAATTTACTCAGCTAAAATTCAAAGAAATGTTTAAATTCACTAGCATTCAAACTCTTAGGCTGTGTCAAAGTTGAGAGTCCCAGTGGTTGGGACTTAATCCTTTTAATAGCTGTAGCTGGTCATCAATTACAGAGTCGTTACTGTTAGTTGAGTAGACTTGGGGAAATGTTTTCCAATGACTAAGCCCAGGGAAAGAGGAAAAGCATCCATGCTTCTAAATCTTACTCATTTGAGTGGCATTGTCTGCACTGTGTTTTCAACAAAATGCCTTACTGAAATGACGCATAAGTGTGACTGAGAGACTGCCTGTAGTATGCCACTCTGGTTATTTCGGTTAGTCATTTCACATTGTGTACACCCAAATGAGGGACATTATTCTCCAAATGAACTGGGAGAGTTTCTGGGATGGACCAAGTAGCACAATCAGCATAAAGAGGTGACTGGACAACAGCAAACAGCGGATGTGCTGGTTTCATTGCTGGGGGTAAAATAGACGAGGATATTAAATATCAGTTTTGTGTCCATTTTCTCAATTCTTCCAGGTTAATAAGTTAATTGTGATAGTTTCTAAATAAATAGAAGTCATTTTTGTAGACTGTTCAAATACATAAATCTTGTGTAGTGTCTTTATGCCAGGGGGAACTAGATTTTTAGGAAATTTTCACAGTAGTAGCAGATGCTCTTGCTCTAGCCAGTGTTAAGAACTAAACCGCCCCATAAATAATTGTGGTTGGTTTCTACCTTTCATTTTACTTAGCCTAATAACAAGTATTGCTCTATGGATAATTGTTGATGGTCGCAGACTCTGCTTTCATTCAATTAAGCTGGTAACCTTTTCAAGAAACTGCCTGGGAGAAAGCCAAGAATTTCAGTCAACTGATTTTTTTTTTTTTTCAGGGAGCTGAACTGAAATCATCTTAGCCTAGAAAATGTTCCATGTAGGCCACAGCTGCGTTAATTAACCTTTTATTAAACCACCCTCCCGACAGTCAGAATCCCAGATAGCCAGATGTAGTAAAGAACCAAAATCTAGACTTAGATTTTGCTCAGAGTAATTACACTCTTTGAAAGATGTAATAAAACAAGGCCTTTAAGACAGATGAATTCTGATGGATGCTGTGTGCTGAACATGGAAATTCAGATTCTTGTTTTCTTTTCTACACTTATGTCCCTGTACATACAATAAAATTAAATCCAATGCATTTTACATAAAGTTGTACTTTCTGTATCAAGTTGATCATTCATGAGAGCAGGTATTGTTCATGGAAAGCATTAGGAAATGTGATCAAGTACACTATTTTCTAATAAATTGGAAAATTATCATCTAGAGTTGTGTACCTTACCTATGGTGAATAGTACAAGTGCTAAAATTCTGTTGTTTATCTTTTGCATTATCTGGAATGTGGAGGGAGGAAATAAAATCCTCTGGAGTAAATACTAGAAAAAACTAGAATGGAAATGTGGTAAGTCTGGATAATCGTACAGTTAGTCAAGCTGTCTCACTCTGCATAGCTATAGCCAGCCATCTGAAAAGCCTTACCTTTCATCAAAAATAAATGGCAAGAAAGTATTCAGACTGCAGGATTTTCACATCTAAATGCAGAAAAACTGAGAGAAGTCTGAAAGACACAAAACCTGCTCATTTTGGGGACATGAGCATAGCTAAGATTTACTGTGTTTGTCTGTCACTCGTGAGGTCCCGATGTTGATCCACAGCTCCACAAAAAGTACAAACGAGGCAAAAAAAAAAAAAAATCATGCGTTTTGAGTACTGGTTTCAGTACTGCTTGAAATACAGACTACTTGAAATGGGTTTTATTATTTCTGTCAACTTGATTAATATCAGGAAATGGAAGTTTCTGTCCTGCCTGGTCCCATAACCGTTCAGTCCCAGAGAAACAAACAGAGGCTTACATTAGTTAATTAAACTATTTGGCCTATTGTTCAAGCTTATTGCTAACTAGGTCTTACAACTTAAATTAACCCGTAATTCTTCTCTATGTTGAACCTACGGCTTGGTACCTTTTCTCAGTGAAGGATTCTCATCTTGTTTCCTCTTCTTCTGAATGATGACTGCATCTCTCCCTTTCCTTCTCCTAGAATTCTCTTAGCCTGTTTGCCCCGCCTATACTTCCTGCCTGGCTACTGGCCAACCAGCGTTTTATTAAACCAACACTAATGACAAATCTTTATAGTGTAGAAAAGCATTATCCCACAGCAAATATTTCAGAATCTCTGAGAAATTAGAATCTGCCAAGGAAAAACTTTCTGAAAACTAATAGTGAATATTGGACTTTGGTTTAAAAAAAAAATTTATTATCTGCTGATGACCTTTATCATCTTGTGCACAATTCAGATCCGTGTACACAGTTTTGATTCAGTGAATTTTTTCTTGCATTGTGGCAGGAACGGCATATGCCCAATTCTTCTGGCTTAGAATTCTATATTTTTAAACTCCATGCTATAATAACAGGAGTTACTTTTTATCTCTTTGGTCCAATTAGTAGGAGAGTAGTTAAGTACAGGGGCTTTGCACTGCAGGAGAAGAATGTAGTGGGGTTATTTTGTATTGTAAGCCACCTTCAATTTGGCCTAGGTAAAAATCTGTATATAATCAAGACTAAAGAATGCACAGTCTTAAGTAATTTTCTGAGAGCAGAAAAAAAATGAGATACCTGGCTAACATGGGCTAGGTTTAAAATTTATGGCTTTGTCCAATGATGAATAACTGAAAGCTCTGAGCTGAGCTGGTTTATTGGATAAAAGCATCACACCATGTTGTGGAGGTCAGTTACTTCCAGAAAGTGGGAGACCCTGGCACAAAGAGTAAGATAATGTGCAAAATTAGCTTCGATTGTTGACTTTGTAACCTTTGATCCAATTTAAGCATTACAAATTACAGTCTTTATAATTTGCATTTTGGAATATATCTCTTCCTTCTACCTTTCAAAATGAATATATCAATATGCATTGATATTTTATAAAAATTTCCTGTAATTGTATGAATTTAATATAAAATCCTGACATGTAGACTTATACATTTAATTAAAGCCTTTATGTATCTCTAGAATTTTTATTCAGGCAGATAAAACTTGATAACAAGCTCAACAGTAACATTTGCTACTTTGGACAACGTAACTATCATGATTCTAATATATGATGATACATTAGAATATATATTAGAATATATGAATAATATGAATATCCTAATAATAATCTAGATATGATTCTGGTTTTGGAGGCTATATGACCTTCCTGCTTCCTCTAGTCACCTGCACTGTTACACAGTAGGGGGTTATCTCAAGGGTTTTCCTGAACCTAGATTTGGATCTTCATTTCATGAAGGCCAGAGCCTTATCATCTAATTTTTTCTAAGATTTAAAGTATTCTAATTTTTAGAATGTTAGAGCTGGAGGGGTGGCTCGGAGGTGAACGACACTTGTTACTCTTCTCGAGGACCTGAGAGTTCCAAGCATCTGCATCGTGGCCCACAAACATCCATAACCCTTGTTCCAGGGGATCTGATACCTTCTACCCTTTCTTGGAATATGGTACACATACTATGTGCAAAACTCTCATACACATAAAATTAATAAATATTTCAAAATGTACTTAGTCAAATGTGTTCATACATGCTCATGAGGTGGAGCCAGCCTGACTTTTATTTGGAACGCTTTAATAGGAGAGGGAGGCGCTAGCATTTAAGAAAAAGCTACTCAGTTTTGTCATGATTTCTGTCGGAGATAGAGAACTTTCTTTCATATATTGCACTGATTCAGTGTACACTTCTCTGATATTTATGGGCAAAACTTGTGGGTAGAAAATATTCTTCTGTGGCCTCCATTGAGGTTTGTGGATTTTTAGACATGAAAGAATATAGGAGTAAGAATTTGGAGGGTGTGATTTTCTAATTTTAATAATTAAGGGTTTAATGTTGTCCTTTATTCTTTAAAATGTATTTTAAACCAGAGACAAACATCTTTTTGAATCTAAATGAGAAGAGCTCAGTACCTGCAGGAACCTAAGTATAAGCTGCTGATGTCATGATAGTTAAGAATTAAACCATAGAAAGTTTAATGAAGAATTAGTATTCATAATTGCCATTTTCATGATTAAAATGTACTGAGATAACAATAAATTCATTTCAACTTCATTTTGAATTAAGATTTTCCTAAATATTCCTAACATGTGCACCATGGCATGTGGATACCTCCCCAATGAAGAAATAAATAAATGCAAAAGAAATTTACAATAGGGAGACTCAAACTAGCTCAATAAATGAAGTAATTTATAGTTCTAGGTAGAAATTTATACTTAACTCTACCGGAATGTATTATTAATAATAATCTTTCCTATAAACAATATCCAGTGTATAATAAATTGCTAGACTGTACTACATATGTCATCCCTCAGCATTTAATGTTTTTTCTTAGTAAGGTCACAGCCTCAAACCAACAGAAGTAAAAGCCACACATGCTAACCTGTGTCTCTGCAGTGTTAAGTCACAAATGCAAGTACTTGCCACGCCTCTACACCTTCCTGGGCTGTGAGACTGGCTGAATTGCAGCAACCTCTCTCTCATTTTTTTGCTTCTTCATTTGCTTGGGGACTTAGGCTGTCCTGAGTTTGATTCTTTTGTGCCATATGTCAGTGTTCTCGTGCTTTATTTGCTTTTAGTTTACTCAAATACTGTCCTCGGCATGACAGCACAGATTTAAGTGGACTTTTAAGATGAGAAGATGTTTCAGCAGACATGCTGCCATTGTGTAATAGCAGAGTTAGGAATGTAAAAAATAAAAGTTCTTCCGTTCTTTTTCCTTCTTCTCTGTGACTGCTTTATGGAAACCTGTGAACATCTCAGTCAAAAGGCTCACTTGCAGCTTTCCCTAGCCTCAGACTTCCACCTTTATATTATAGCAGAGTCCAGCACCTTCCTCTCAGAAGAATCCCCTCTCATCTAGCTGGCTCATGTAGCCAAGTAGATATTTTCCTGTGCTATTTTTGCCTAAGTCCTAATAAAGCTTAAGAATTTCTTGTAAAAAAAAAAAGAATTTCTTGTATCAGAATGGCTCATCTGACATGGATAGGGTGTTCTGAAGAAGTTATTAATCTATCTTAATTTCTTGTACTAATGGTGTATGCAAAATTTATTTAATACCTGGTTGCTGACATAACTCATTGATGCTTTTAAACTATGAAAAGCAAATGACCAAATTTCAGGGAAGACAAAAACCGACTTTGTTTTCAGCTAGTAAGATGTGTTTTGAGAGTGCTTTGAAAGTGGGTAATTTTGTCCATTCCTTCATTATTTGCCCTTTAAACTCGGAGCTTTAAGGAGAAACTAGAAAGCGATAGTGTATCCACTCTTCCTTGAGCATCCAGACAGTATCTTGTTCAATTAAAAATTCTTGTTAGGTCAGACATAATGGATTCTTGTTGTTACTTTAGTATTTATTCAATGAAAGAGATCGATACTTTTGTCCCCAAGGGAGCTGCAATGATAAGAGACTGTTCAGTGAGTCTCTCTGTTCATTACAGACTGTGGGCTGGCAGCTGCAGAGTATCTGTGCTATGTGGAAGTCTATGTAGAACATCAAGGTGGACTGGCAATTCAGACATTCTTTTCTCGTCTGCAGTAGGACACGAGCTCTGTTGGTAGCATTTTCCATTCTCCTTCCTCTTCTCTTACACATATCTTTTTTTCTTTCCTTTCTTTTTCATTTTCATTTCTTTTTTTTTAAAGAAAGGACTTTTAAAAGGGACCGAGATTAATCTGATTCTGAGACATTTGACCAACGTGTTCTTGAACCCACTTGCAGAATTCTGAGTTGAATAGGTTAAATCTCATCATAGAGCTTTGCAGACCGTCTGTACCACATGGGTAGAAAAAATGATCATTCTTCATTACCATCTTTGCCAAGTTTTAAATGTGTCTGTGTTTAAATTTAATGAAACTGATTTGGGATTTTTCTGAAGCAGGGCATTAAATAAAGCCATAATAAAATCTACTTTGCTTTGCGGCTTAAGATACTTTCCAAACATGGCCTAATGCTTGCTCCAAGTAATAGTGTCATATGCAGAACAAGCTGTCAGATTCAACTAACTCTAGATTTAGTTAGAGCTATTTTTAAAAAAAAAAAATTAAACCAAGATGGAGGTCCCAGCCTCCCTTCCAGCAAAACCTTACATGAACCATCACATTGAATCTCAAAGATGATTTATAAACTTGCCACTGTAATTCATCTGAATAAAAGATCTGAATCAGATGGTAGATTTGAAAGGTGACATTAACCTTTATAAATCATTTAATTTTCTCTCTTGTTTAACAGATGAAGAATCTGAGACAAAGAAAAATTACACATCAAGCTGATGTTAGAAAAACCTGTTCTTCTAACTTTCAGCTTTCCTTTCAAAATACATGTCAGAGAGGCTGTTCTGTGTATAAGAAATAATCATTGTTTTTAATTTATTTACTTACGCAGATTCACTTTCAGGTCCTAGTTTACTTACATATGACCACAAGACCAGCCATTTATAATGGTGGGATTTGAAAAAGAAATAAAATTCAAAGAAACACAATCACTTTAAAGGTTATAATAGCTAAAGGTTAAATGCCGGAGATTCAGAAGTAAGAGTTACAACTCTCAAAGCTAAATTTAGGACTGTACACTCATGAGTACAAGGACAATGTCTACTTTTGTGTTTTTAGGAAAGAAATGCCTTCAGATTGCAATGCCAGATATTGTTGCTGGGATGAAATAATTGCATTTTATACATTCTAAGAATTTTTTGACAATACCTCTATGAGGAGCATAAATACCTGGAAAAAAATTAATAGTATCTGTACTGCCTTACAGTTAATACACAGTTTGCTTGAAAACAGACATTCCTAGAGCTGTAGATGTATCTGATCACAAGATTCTAAGCATATTAGGAGTGATTACGATACTTCAGACTGCATTAGAGGGGAAAAGGTGCGAGATGTGGAAGTAATCACAGTTGCTGTCAGGAAATTAATATCGCCAGGAATGCGCTTATGTTATCGCTGTCAAAGGTAGAGCAGATATAAGTGCAGTGAACTAATGGAAAATGTCCTAACACCTGCCTTTCATGGAGGCGGATGTAGTAAGCAAGAATTCCCTTAGGAACCAGAGTCCGGGGCTTACCTTGCTCCAAGCACCTGATTTTCTTATGAGTTTCTTCATCATTCCCATCATGGTCTCTTGTCCTGTCAAAGGGCTAGGCCTGGAGCTTGCTGGTAGAGCTCCTGCCTAGCTCATGTGAGGTGAGGTCCTAGGTTCAGGCAACAGTGCTGAAGAAAAAAAGAAGAAGAAACTATAATCATTATTCATGTTTCATAGTTTTGGAAAACGTGATCAAAATTTACTTTAGAAGCCTATTCAATTCAGACATTTAGAAAATTATTGATTTGTGTGATACACACATTCCTTAGGAAGCAGACCTGAGTCTGCCACTAAGGAAGAGGACAGCAAGTGGTGGGGATTCCTGATTGCCTTTTACATTTTAAGCACACGTTTTAGAATGATGTTTTATATCTTATTAAAGCAGAGAGAGACCTACCTGAAGTGGTAGAAATAGTATTCAAATTCAGGTCTTCAGAGCCTTGGTCACAACAAAAACACAAATGACTTGTGACCAAGAAGTCAAAACAAGATAGTGAATTTTATATAAACACTACTCCCCTGCTCTTCACAGTGGTGTAGCATTAAATCTGCTTAAGGCATTGCTCTTCCTGTTTTAATGAAAATGAATGTTTTCATATTTTTTAAAAATATTTAATCTCACATGAGATTTTGCAGTGTTATTGGCAATGTCTGTAGGGCTTTTCTAATGAAGAATAACAGCATTAAAATTCTTAAGTCGTTTAGTTTTAACATAACAGAAAAAAACACAAAATGAAATCTATCCTGTGGTATGTCCATGTGAAGTAGTCCTTTTTAAGACATGATGTGGCATCGAACAACAACGATAAATTTTACTAGTAGAGGTTGAAATGGACAGGGGAATTCCGACATTCCAGTGATGTTAAACTAAAGTAGATTATGCCTTGCTTTTCTGCTTTTTGTGTGTGTGTGTGTGTGATGATCAGAAGCAGAATTCTTGGCTCCCAGAATTAATCACTGAGCTTCCTCAGAACTGGTATGGAGACCTATAATTCATCACTTGAAGAGTAGATTTTTTTTCATATGTTACAAAATGTCTTACAGTGTTCTTGTTAGCTAGAAAAGAGGAGAGATTCCTATTTAGGGACATCAATGTCATCAGTGGAGGAATGGGTGGTGTGCAGACAAGGACGTCAGATTTACAGACATGCTGTGCATTTGTGTGATGGTTTAAGGAAAAATAGCAAGAACAGAGCTTTAAATGTATTAAATTTATTTGCAAGTGGCAATATTTTACTTGTTAAGTGTTTGCTACTTATTGAGTGAGTTCACGGCTCCATGAGAATGAGAGCTGCTGGGAGAGGAAATGTGAGTTTGCTTCAGTAGCGTGAGACTGCACATGGCAAGCGCTCACCAGGGCAATTCCCACCCTCAGCAGTAGTTTGTTAGCAGAAATTGGACTCCATACCTCTTGGCGCCCTCCTTCTTTTTCTTCTGTTTTTAAGATAGAGAAAGAATATGACAGTGAGGAC
Organism: Microtus ochrogaster; assembly: GCF_000317375.1. Lineage (NCBI taxonomy): Eukaryota > Metazoa > Chordata > Mammalia > Rodentia > Cricetidae > Microtus > Microtus ochrogaster. The sequence continues at coordinate 39,207,129 of NC_022027.1, read as the reverse complement.
ATTAGAAAGACTGTAATAAAAAATATATTGTATGAAATTGCAAAAGAATAAATCCAACACACACACACACACACACACACACACACACACACACATATATATGATATTTGGAATTATGCAAAATACTTAATTTCTCATAACTTGTGAAAAAGGTACAGAACACTAAAATATTTTATGTCACCAGCTATTCTAATTAACTCGTGTTAAAGGAGTGTTCCTACAGGGTTATTTTTATAAGGTAGGGATTATGATTCTGAGTTAAAATTTAATATATCCATATTTGGAATTTAGTGCAAACTGAAATTTTCAATGAAAAAAATCAATATGTTCAGATGTTATAAGTTTAAAAGAAAGAAATCAATTCCTCACATTTTAAGTGAAATTAACAAACTTGTAAGTTAAAATTGCATCACTTATTACACAAATCCCTGTATCTATGTATGCCCTACAATCTATTTAAAGAAAATTATATGATAGATTTTATATTTATGAAGAAAGCACAGTTGTGGTTTTTATTAATAAGCAATGCCTTATTCCAAAATTTCATAGACAGGTTGGATCTACTTCTCTGACCTCTGTGAGGTGTCTACACTTGGAGACTAACTCAAGTCAATACTAATTTATCTATTCCATTGACAAAAGTTAAATTTAGAATTGAAAGCTAGGTTTTGAATAACTGACGGTTGTATTGTTTGCTTTTCTCACTACTGTGATAAACTACTTGAATGTTGGATGTCCAGGACAGCTTTGATTTAACTCATAGTTTGGGAAAGTGTAGCCTGTGTTGGCTGGAAAAGCTCTGCTTTGAGAATGTCTTGGGCATCAGAAACCTGAGGTGATTGGCTCTGAAAAGGCATCAGTCTGGAAGCAGAGCACCTCAGTAACAAACTGCTAGCTTACAACCCATAAGCCTTTCTAGGACCCTTGTCCAAAATGGAAATAATCCCCTCAAACACAGACACCATCAGAAGAAAACGCATGAATGTACAAGGGACATTTCTCGTTCAAACATTCCGTTCATGCTATTCATGTTATCTCACCTTCAATTGCTTTGGTATTTTCAAAGGAAAAAAACTCAGTCATTTAGAGTATAATTAGCTGAGATTATGGACGATCGTGTCCTATTAGAGAGTTCAGGATTCTTTGACATGTATATTTTGTTTAGACAGTAAACCATGAACTGCTTCAAAGCACTGAGTGTTTCTCTGGAATGGAACAGTATGTGATAATATGGCTTAGAGATGCAGTTCCTGAAGTTCCCAGTGTCTCATTTGCTGTGGTGACTTTGCATAAATTGTTCACACAATCTGTATCTCGGTGTCCTCATCTGTAAGTGAAGGAGAGTGAAGCCCTCTGAGTACGATTGTAGGGATTGAATGAGAACATACGGAGAAATGAACAACATCCTTCCGAGTGAAGTGTTAGCCCTTCTTATTTTCTGTGCTACTGTTGTTGCTGACAGAGAGTGGGGACACATGTTGATCCACTCAGGACGAGACTTTAGTTCACTACTGTGGAATTTAAATGGTTTTGCCACAGAGAATAAATATTTAAGTAGGACCGTTGTTGTTCCTCGGAAGCCCTCTTTCTCAAGGATGCTATTTGGTGGAAATTATGTAATAGAAGTTCTTTTCCCAGATGGCAGAAGGAAGCCACTGCTTTGACATCTGTACTGGGTTTGGGGAAATCCGGTCTCAGAGTGAACAGACTCAGAGTTACCCATGGCCTCAATGGACCCGACCACCCAGCACTTTCTGCAGTAGTCTAGAGCTGGGTATTTGCTGGGAAATCCATTTTTACGGGGAGGGCAGGTGGTGAATTTCGTAGCACTGAATTGCTACCATCTGTTCCTTACCCAGTATTAAACAAATAAAGAGAAAAGAGAGGTGGCATTACTAAACGGAAGTGCAGTTTTATAAAATCTGTGGTAAAAGTTTGGTTTGCACCCCATACTCCGCCATCCAACATGTGGCCTCCAACAAGGGGAGAATGGCTTTAATTACCCACGCTGCCCATAATCAAAACATTAAAAATTGCCAACTGGTGCATTTGCTGTTAACTATATTTGCCCTCCCTCAGAGGAATTTTTAGTGCAAACCTCATTCGTAGTTTATACCACTAATCTGCATCTTAGTACATATTTTACAGATATTTCTTTCCACAATATCATCTGACCTTCTAAGACAAACGAGCATAGTAATTAGTACTGAAAATTTTGAGAATTCTTTTTCAGTAAATAGCCTATTGTCTTCTTCATCCTCCCTGCAATAAAAGAAGCTAGGGTGACCTTTTTGATGACACAGTGAATCTCCCTGCAGTATCTGAAATGAGAAGGGGTTGAGAAGACTTGGAGTGTATGGCTAGTAACAGTAGAAGATGAGGGTGCAGGACTCTGAGTGGTTTGGGCAAGAAAAAGTGCGCTCAGGTGTGGAAACCTGAGAAATATTTGGTGACAGAATCCTGGCTTGGGAAGCTCTTCTGTACCTTTCTTTCATCGTGAAGAACTTCTAAGAGTTTAATAAGCAAATATAAAGATGATAAATATTAATATTATAGTATAAACCATGGGAGAGACTGCCGTCTCCAGTGTGTGGTTCAGGAGTTAGTTCCACATTGCATCCCATTAGTGGAAGGCAAAAGAGAAGAACATGCTATGAGCTTTAAACTATGTTGGCTCCATGTTGAAAACATGCAAGTTCTTACAATACCAAATTTCCAGAAGGGCTGAATGCTGTGCTGTGCTGTGCTCAGCAAGTTAGACCCCTCCTTACTAGCCCAATTGCTTCAGAAACTGAAAAAAAAAAAACCTATTTGTCATAAGGTATGATTTAGCAAAAACATGTTTAATGTTCACAATGTGTCTTCTGTGTGCATTTGCTTGGCTGGTTATTAGGCAATGTGTTGGCCTGAAACAAATCACTAGGAGAATTTTCTAAGCTTTTGAAGTGCATTTGGTCTCTGAAGAATTGCCTTACTAGAATGAGGATCTGAATTTGGTTTTCAAAAGCCACTTTTAAAAACTCTGGTGCTGGGCTCACCTTTTTAATCCTAACATTCAGCTGGGAGTAGATGGATAAAGAATGGAGTGGGTAGGTTTAGAGACAAGTGGATTCCTCAGACCAGTTAGTTAGCCAGCCTATCCTACTTAGAGAGTTACAGTTCAAAGAAAAATGTGGATGGTACCCAAAGAATGACATTTGAGGGTGTCCTTCCTGAGGCTTGCAAATGGTGCGCTTAAACATGTAGACCCTGATACATGCGTGTATCCCTCCCCACACGAACTGCACACACAGACTTGTTTCTGACGTAGACACTAACTACTTTGTGACCTTGACACAGTCACTGTTGGTTCAAAGAACCTCCAGGAAGTCCCTGAAGCTGACCAGATTCACTAGACCCCTCTCGGCGAGAGTAAGCAATGACAGCTGAAAGGCACTCTCAGGACAAACCAAGCTGCCAATAAGATTCCAAGACCAGACCAACATCCCGGAAAAAAGCAGAAACCAGCTCAGTGGTAAAGAAGAGGTTTAGGCCAACTATGTCACTTGGATGGAACACTCTCTAGCCTGTTGAGCTGCCTGCAGGCTGTGCAGTGTGCTCCAGATTCCCTGCTTGTATCCACCTCACCCATTGTAATACCAGTAAATCCCATGATTCACCAAGTTGGGCTTTGGAGATCAGTACTTTGGTCTATCTTTGACTCCCTCTCTAAGGTGAGTAGACATGCATCCTGGCTCCCCAGGACATTTTGTCATACAGCAGTTGAGGTGACTATTCTTTGTTAGATGCATTACTCTCAGTGCTATTTACACCAACACCGCATCCTCCTTTGCTATCAGAGCAACTCTGTCTTCCTTTGTCATGTGAGTCTGTTTGAAGGAAAGAGTTCTACATATATCAAATTTGAATAGTGACTCTCAGTATTTTGGAATTACCTGACAAAATGCCTTTTCAGCAGCAACGAAGAGTTATCTCCCAGTGGTAAGGACTTCTCCCAAGGCATGTGACTGGTGTGGGGGCTGACGGCTGTCTGCTACTGTTTTAGTAGACTCTGTATGGATGCATTTATAGTGGTCAGGGCATTCATATTAACTTGACAGTGTTGTACACATCATCAATGAAGCTAAACACTGTACCTCTTGTAATCTTTCTGCTTTACATTCTCAGCATCCTACTGTTTTTCTGTGTTCTTTGAACATCTGAAATTGACTGCTTCAGAAGGTGCGTGCATATTTTAATTTCCCGTAGATGTCACCACTTCCCGTTGCTTCTAGTCTACACACTTGACTTATTTATATAACCTACCTGGTCCCTGTAGTCCCTTGAGTGGGAACACTGTCTAGACAGTTCAAGACTGAGCACTCAGTTACTTTTTTATCTGAAACAAAAGTCATGTCTGTTGACCTAAGGGGAGATCTTGTTGAATCTATTTATTGCCTTAAAAGTAAAAGTACAAAACCAAATAAGGATAAAATCAGTAGACATTTCTGACTCAACTTTTATCATTAGCCCAAGCAGCAGATCTGAGACTGTTCTGAAGGCTGGGGACAGACATCAGGGAGAAGACAGTGAGTGGGCTCTGGAGTGCATGATGCTGTGTGCAGGTGAAAAACTGAAGAATAAAGGGAATAAGAAGTAAATCCCTCAGGCAGAGAGTGTTGGACAGAAGTAGATTATCCTTGCTGAAAACCAATCCATTGAAATAGATGCTGTGCTGCTGTGGAGAAAGGAGTATATTATATTTTGCCCTTCTTGGCGTCTGTATTGACGGCCTCAGTGAAGAGGGCTCTTTCCCATCAGAGCTAAACTCTAAAGCTTCCCAGACAAGCCTCATTACAGGTACATCATCCGTAAGACTAGACATTTTCAAGCTGTCTGTACAACTTCTTACATTTGTCCATATAATACTCTCAAAATGGATGATATCTTTTCATTTATTATGTGTATGCCTCCTACAAATTTAAATGGCTATCATCAAATTCTGCTCTGTATGGATTTAGCAAATTCCTGTTAGGCATTATATTATAGATTTTGAACATATTTATCTTTTATTCTCTATAGGGGCTGCAGAGTGCTTTATTCTCCAGTTGAAATTACCACAGATCTACAGTGTAATATGATGAACCCCAGTTCTTTATTTATGATAAATTTTAGTTAACTTAGTTGGGAAAACATAACCAAGCTTTGTCTTGTGAGGCATATCTGATTTCCTCAGTAATAAGGTCGTGCCATTTTTTGAAAGCAGAGACATTTATTAATACAAAGGCAGTTAAAATTTAGGAAAGTCTGCATTTTAATTATTTTTTTTCATTTTAAGCATAAAAAATTTAACCATTCTCATTTTAATCATGAATCTTAGACATTTATGACATCTAAGGATGCTCTTTTATGAAGTATGAATTCTGTCTTAAGGGATTCTAGTGTGAAAATCAAACAATTTATGATTACAAGAGAAATAGGAAACTTTGGATTATAAACAATATAAAATTTTTATTTATTGATGCAGTTATTAGGAAATAAATTCTCAAGTACTATTTATTTACTTATAAAAACTGCACTACTTTTAGGATGTGTATCTTGTTAGTTTCTGAGTACCTATGAGTGGAGTTTATAATTTGCATATCATACTTACACTAATTGTTTTAGGGTCAACCCCATGAATTCGTGTTCTGACTCCATCCCAGAGTAAATGTATGACTTTTTTTTTTTGGACAATTAAATCATTTATGTTTTTGAGTTTTGAGCCTCGGTTTCTATATTTGTGAGAAATATAACCTTGACAATTCTGAGGGCCACAGTCTTGTAAGAGAGCTTAGAACAGTTAAGCTGTTGAAGGACACAGTGAATTTCTGAGACTGCTTGGCCTTGCTCTAGTCACATAACATACAAAGTGCCTAGCATAGTGCACTGCACAAACAGACATGAACAACCATTATTTCTGTTCTCCCTTCCTCCCTACTTATCTTATTTATTCATTACATAAGTATATACTTCAGCACTTCCTCTGTTTTGGCTGAAGCTTAAATAATTTTCTGTCACTGCAGTCAGTGTGTTGGCATTGAAATGACTGGCATCACAGAGACGTAGTGGTAAGAATGTAAAAATTGAAGTCTTGAGATCTCGAACCCTGCTCCAAAGTCACACCTTGCCAGCTATGTTGTTCCAGAATCCTCATTTGTAAAATTGGCATGGTGCTATCTCTCCTTTGTATAAAAAATTTTGCTGTGAGGATTAAATAAATTAACACATGTCAAACTGTTCAGTGTGATATATAGCCTTAAATAGATTACCAAAATTAATGACACTACTGCTTATATTAGTCTAGGCCGTGTAAACACTGGAAGTAGATGGGTACTTGAGGATACTCTGTCCTTCACCACCCCCTCCGGTAGAAGCAGCAGCAATGCTAATCCTCTGAGTGAAGCGATCCAAGAGCATAGAACTACTGGGTAATCTCCGTGGTAAGGCTTTGTGCCTTAGTAGTTAACAGTTAGTTAGTTAGTAGTAGGTTCCTAAGAAATTAGGAGTATTGATAAAGCAGGTGATGTTTCCTCTGGTTCTGGGTAAGGTACTCTTAATCATCTATGACTCGTGAACCTTTCATTTTAAACCTATTATAGCTGGGTTTGGCTGGGTATATTTCTGGCATGAATCATGCTAATATTCTGAAAGAAGGCATTTTCTTATCGATCTTTTTATTTTCTTCTCCAACATGCAGCTAAGGTATAAAGTTCTCTCTCTCTCTCTCTCTCTCTCTCTCTCTCTCTCTCTCTCTCTCTCTCTCTCTCCCACCCTCCTTGCTTCCAATTTCCCTGTCTGCCCCCTCTCTTCTCCCCCCCCCCGCTATCTCTCCTCAAGGGAATTTTGCCTTCAACTCAAATCCCTGTAGCCCTGAATAAAGATAATTAATAAGCTAGTAACAAATTGAATTTTAGTTTTCCAAGAGCACTAAGACATTTCTTATGGTATTTCTGGTAGTCTTCACTCTTGCAAATAAGGAACATGACATTAAATTACAAAATGTCTCAGGAATCATTGCAACAGTATTTTTAAAAGAAACACTTCACTATATATATACATATATTATCTTTCTAGTACATGCATAAAACAGAGAAGATAGGAATGGGGTACAATAAAGAGATTATGCTGTGAATTTTGCCAAATTTTAATTCGCAAAGAATGAAACTCCTTTAGAAGTAAAATCCTTGTGTGGATATAATTTAATGCTTTAAGTATGTCGTTGCTCTGTGTCTGTTCATAATCATAAAAGAAAAATATTTCAGACTTCAGCAGATTGTTTCTGTCTAGACTGGTTTTATGAAGAATATTGCATTATGTGATAATGGGCGCTGTATTTAAGCTTTGGGGCAGATGCATTACGGTTTACATCTGCCTGGACTGTGTTTTGAAACCAAAATGAATCACTACCAAACTTCCTTTCCTTGTGTGTAACTAAATTGCTTCATCCATAACTAACCATTCATTTTATTTCTGAGAGCTAGTGTGTTTTGTGTCTATTAGATGGAAATTCAGGTGTATATGGGGGTGGTTTGTTTGCTCATTACCTAATTGCCTTTTCGTACATCGTTTTTAAAGCGCGTTGACCGAAAAATTTAGACAAGTGAGCAAGGAAGAAAATTTTGTTTTGTAAAACTGGTTGAGTAGCTTATTTTTAAATGGATAATGTTTGAGATCATACCCAAACTATTAGTACTATCTCCATTTATCTGGTTACATTGGAATTTATCATATCTAAGACTTTTTATTTTGTTTATTATTCAGTAACGAGGTCACCTGTGACTGGATTGTCATTCTTGGTCATGAATTTACTCTTCAGTTTGATAAATTTGTTTCTCCTGATGACTTTTCTTGTTTCATTATTCATCCACTATATATTTTTTGTATTAAAATTTTATCCAGTTCCTCATCCTCTCATCTCTTATCAATGGCCCATGACAAAATCACTCAAATTGAGGAAATTATTGTTAAAGAATATTGATCTTGCATTGCTTATGACACTAACTGACTGTGGTTATGCCATTTTACCTCTTTGATCTACTTTCATCTTTGTAAAATAAGAATAGGGGTGCTATTTCATGGGTAGATGATATTTTAGTGTCACGTGTACTAATTCAAATGAGTATGTTCTGAGAACTCCAAACTGCATTTAAGGGATTAAGAGTGCTAGCTATATTTAGTCTCTGATCTTATTTGTAGTGAAAAAATAAATACAAATGGTTTATGTCTCTGTCAAATGAACTTGAAGGAGTTTAGTTCTTTTCTCTTTCTCTTTGACTGTCTTTTTTTTTTTTGGATAACATGATGAAAGTAAAAGTGGTATGTGTAGATGTATTATGTTGACAATTAGCCACCAAAATTCAAATAAATATGCATATCTTAGTAACATTATAGAGTCAACTTCTGTGTCTAAAAATAAAAAAGATATGAATTTAATCTGCTGTAATAGATAACACTTATTAGAATTCTTTGTAACAGTTAAAGCTGTGAGTGCAAAATTTATGTGTGTTTATCTATAAAATAACTATAGTCTTACATATACCAAGAAAGATGTGGCACCTATAAAATGCATATTTCACTGAAACATGTTCATGGGCAGGAAAATATAGAAAGTGCTCAAATATTTAAATTAAATGTCATTTGTATTTATACCTTTAAGTAAATGCCGATGTTAGTAATCTATCTTGTCAATAAAAATCATATTATTGGGCTGGAGAGATGGCTCAGAGGTTAAGAGTACTGGCTGCTCTTCCAGAGGTCCTGAGTTCAATTCCCAGCAACCACATGGTGGCTCACAACCATCTGTGCTGAGATCTGGCGCCCTGCTCTGGCGTGCGGGCATACATCGAGGCAGAATGTTGTATACATAATAAATAAATATAAAAAATCATATTATTTATTTTCTATATAAATATGCTATAAATAAGCACACACTAGTTTATTATAAGGTAAAAAGTTTCAATTTTCTGTTTCTTTTTTAAAATTGAATTGTTTGAATTATATTGCCTCCAAGTGTATTGCTCCCATGGCCTAGGAATTATGATATTCAAATCAGGGTTTGGGCTTTGTCCATTGTTGCTGTTTCATTTTTCAGTGCACGTTTGTTGTGAATCCAGCAGTCTATCTGAGATGTAGCTGTTTGGTTCCTCAAGAGTAAAATCTTTCACATGTAAGAGCTTAGTCTCTGATGAGGAATTAAATATTCAGAACTGAATTCCTTTAGGATAGCTGTATTTTCTTAGAGTAGAAATTGTTAATTTTTACTAAGTTAAGAATGGCCTTAGGGACTTGCCTGCTGTATGAAGCTTAAGGTGGATAAACAGATGTATAAAACAGGAAGTTGGAGTTTTGATTCTTCTGACTTAGATATTTCTTTTCTTTGATCTCTTCTGAATGCCTTAAGGCCATGTGAGCAAATTCGGGAATGAATACGGTGAGATAAATTGAGAGATCTCTAAATCCAGCTTACCTTGGTTGTGTATTTCTCCTTACCTGTCTTGTTAGAATCATGACACCGATTTTGAGAAAATAAAGTTTCCGTTTGACTATTTTTATATAAGAGCAACAGGTATTGTTAAGGTTTAGAATGTCTTTTCAGTTTTGTTTGTTTTTGTGCAGGTCAAGGACTTATCTCCTAGCCTCTGAATTACTTGGTTCTTAGATTTATATCCAACCTAATTTTCATTTTGTTATACCAACTTTAAATTCAAATGAGTGTTGATTTTGTACCTTATAAAGAAATTTACCATAAAATAACATATAATAGAAATAATTTTATCACTTTTTATTCATCAGTATGCTAGAGAATTCTGTTTTGATGATAAAAGTCTTCGCGAGCAGTGTATTAGTTACTGTCACGATGCTGTGACAAAATGTCTGACCATGGCAACTTAGGAAAGAAGGGTGTGTTTGGGCTCAACGTTTGAGATACCATCCATCATGTCATGGAAATCTTGGAGAGTGGCTGATGGAGCAATTCGTCATACTGCACCTGCAGTTAAGAAACAGAGAGAGATGAATGTGGACACTCCACTTGTTTTCTTCTTTTCATTCATCCTGAGAACTCAGCCCAAGACACATTTCTGCCACGTTCATGGTGGATCTTCCTTGTTCAGTTTAGCCACTCTGTAAACAGCCTTACACTAACACCAGAGATAAAGCTCATTGGAAATTTTGCAGTCCAACCAAGTTGAAAATGTTTACTAACTATCTTTGGGCCTCTGTAAAGAATACCAGTATGTTACAATAGATTCTTCCTAAAGTGCTGCCAATAAGTATAGCGTTTTCTGTTAAAATATTGTCAAAAAAATAAGCTTGAAGACGATGTTTAAGGGGTACTTCACAAGATCAAATTTAGAACTTTAGAGTGGTGTTTTGATAGTACACTTTAAAACCATGATTGACAATTTTGTTATTGATTGATAACCATTAAAATATCCTATCTATCTATCTATCTATCTATCTATCTATCTATCTATCTATCTATCTATCTATCTATCTATCTATCTACCTATCTACCTATCTATCTATCTATCTATCTATCTATCTATCTATCTATCTATCTATCTAATCTGTTTATCTATCTATCATCTATCTATCATTTATCCATATCTATCAATCATCTATTTTTGTCATTTGTGTGTGTTATGTGTTTTATAGTAGGAAGTTTGCTTCAGAGGACTGAAAACTAGTTTGATAGAACATTAAAGTCTTTAATGACTGTCAATATTTTGCATTTTTTGAAGCACTTTTGTCGTTTTAGATTATTTGTGGTTTTTGTGAAAGAGAATCCAGCAGAATTTACATTTAACATTGTAAATGTCTTTTGAGTTCTAAAATTTATACATTCTATCTTATCTTACAATGCCTAGAACTATTTATTGAAGGCACTAGATAAAATCATACCAACTTAAATCCCGGATAGAAGTTAAAGTAGAAATTCTACAATGATTGAGTTTCAACATTGGTCACAGAACACACAATTTATATTAAAATATTGAGACCTTGTCCTGGTAGGTAGTCGTCAGCAGTTTGTTGATTCATTGTTGCTTGTCAGGCTCCGAGTACTGTTCAATGAAAAGCTTGAAGTAGTTCCTCAATAAAGAAATTTCAATTCTCAAATTTCAGAACAAATTTTCCTGTTTAATCATGTCCCAATTCTTTACATTTATTGCCTTTATGGTCCTTCTTTCTGAGTATGATTTCATGGCTCTTGGTATAGTAAGGGACCAAACAGAGGTACATTTAGAACTATAATCAAATACTTTTTGTAGATATGGCCATAATACCAAAAGTGCTTGAAGCATTATTAATAAAAAGTCAGAGACAGAAATTGGGGTTCAACGTGAAGACCCAAAAATCAAAGCAACCAGCAACTGGCTCTTACCTTGACCTCAGTCAGAAAATGGAGATCCTGTCTACAAGTATCAGAATAAGACTAAGACTGAGAGCTGTCTCCTCCTGTTTTATAATCCTCTCTAGGGCTGGGATTAAAGGCATGCAACACTGGGATTAAAGGCATGCCCCACCCTGTTTCTATGGCAACTAGTGTGGCTCCTGGGATTAAAGGTGTGTGTTGTCACTGTCTAGTCTGTAAGACTGACCAGTGGGACTATTTTACTGTCTGATCTTCAGGCAAGCCTTATTTATTAAAATACAAATGAAGAGCCTGGTGGTGGTAGCACACGCCTTTAGTCCCAGCACTAGGGAGGCAAAGGCAGGAGGATCTCTGTGAGTTCAAGGCCAGCCTGGTCTACAAGAGCTAGTTCCAGGCCAGGAACCAAAAAGCCACAGAGAAACCCTGTCTCGAAAAATAAAAAAAAAAAATACAAACGAAATGCCACTGCAAACTCTTATGTCACTCATGGTATATTATAATTTAGAAAATTAAATACATATAGCCATGATCACATTTTTTACAAGTAAGATAACACATATTTACATATTTTACTTGAATATACATAAATCCATTAGTTTTCTAGCTCAAGGTACCAAAGAATCAATGGCTAGTGAATGTTTTCTATTAGAACTAAGCAGTTTGTTTTGGTTTTGTTGTTTGTTTTGGGAAGAGACTTATCTTAGAGCTGTCTTCTTAGCTCTCTGGCTCTTATAATCTTTTCTCTTACCTCTTCCAAGATATTTCCTGACCCTTAAATATAAGGCGTTGTGTGTTTTTCACTTGAACTGGGCATCCTCACTGCACAGTAAGTTGTTGTCTATATTCTACAATGGTATCTGTCTACTATAAAAAGATGCTTCTTTGATAAATGGTGAGATTTACATTCATCTGTGGCTATACAGTTAAGCATTTAGGGTGCAGGCAGAAATTTTACAGGTTTAGGAAATAGTGCGTTCATGGTAGAACTATTGATTAATTCTCTCCCTTGGGAGTTTGCACGAGTGCTTTGGATACTATGAGAGCCAGACCTCAAGGAGCAGCGTCTATGTCAGATGCAGATCAATTCCTCCAGGTCCTCTGTCAAATGTATGTGGTTCCTTCAGCACTAGGGTCTTACTTTCCTGCTCTGGAAGGCGAACAGGGGCAACAGCAGTAGCCTGTATTGTTTTGGGAGTCTCTCAGAATCCCTTACTAACAACTGTATAGGTTTCTCCTGTCTGACACTGATGGTTTTGTTAGACAGTAGTTTAGGGGAGGAACATTGTCACACCAACAAGTGTAATTTTAAGTAAATGTGTGTGTGAATGTATGTCTTTGTATATGTGTGCAGCATATATAGTTATATGTAACTTTAAGTAAATATAAAATAATGTGGATCCTCATGGCTTTTTCAGACAGCCTTAGGGAGGAGGCAGTGGATCCAGGAGTGCCTAGGGGGAAAAGTGGATGGGAAAATGATCAAATTACATTGCATTAAATTCTCAGAGAATTAATAAAATATACTATTAAAAAAAGAACTGAGCATTTTCCAGTGATTTATCTCAATATCCCTCAAACATGGATGCTCTGGTTCATTATTTCTGACTCTTCACTCTTCTTTGCTGCCTGTTTTCTTTACTCTTCTTTACCAGCAGTTCCTTCCCTCTGGTAGTCTTTGTCAGATCTGCGCTCTCAGGCCTGGTAATCACATATTCCTTCACTTCTTTACTCTTCAGAAAAGAGGGACACTGGCCTTAGTAGTTGCAGCTAATTTTTGAAAATGGCAGAGCTTAGATTCTTCAGTTCCCCAAAATGTAACAGAGTTCATCCATGAATATTTCAGCCTTGACTGAACGTTCAAGGATAAAGGGGGAAAAAACGTAGTATTTTTATAATGTATGGGTTACTACAAAGTTATAGATACTTCAGATGCCAAAGCCTCAAGTTTATCCTCAGAATTCTTCTAATTTCTTACTGGTCTCCAAGGACTGGAGTAGTGTACATGCTACCAAGTGGACAACTATAATTACCCCATCGCCTCTTTATTTTTGGTTCAAATTTAGGAGGAGTATACCATGTCCTTAATCTCTCTTTACCTTGGAATGATCCATAGTCAAGGGTCCACATTCCAGGGCATTCTATTTTTAATCTTGCAGATATGTAAGTTTAACAGCTTGTGTAAGCAATCACAAGGTTGTGTGCCTATCCCAGGACCCCCGAATATAATTAACCCATTGTATCCTGAAGAAATAATCAGTCCAAACCAATTTCTTTTCATATCCTCTTAACTAGTGTAAAGGGACACTTATTGCCTTTACTTCAAGCCTCCTACACTCAACTGCTCAAATGTGAGGTATGTTGCCATTGTAACATATCTTTCAGAGATTAGCATAATATTACAATCTTAGAGAAGCAGATTTTTTAAAGCCTATAGCCAACTTCCTTAACCACCGAGACCACCAGCTTCCTTTCTGAAATATCAGCATTAGGTTATTCTGCCATGTTAGGTCTACTTCTATAAGAAGCAAAAATCAGTTGCTTGCTTTATAGTTATCTAACTTAACTACTAAAGTCTGCACCCCTAGGTGCAGACTAGTGAGAAACTTTATTAACAACATGGGGCCTACTCATGACCAAGGTGCCTCACCACACACATCCTTACAAGCTTCCTGTGAATGAATGGTGAATTCAGAAATGTATCGTTTTTAATGTCTAAAAGCATGCATTAATTTTATAATCAGTGTTTTTAATCATTCAAGAAGTTTCAGTACTGTACTTAAAAATATAATTTAGTTTAAATTTTTGCAGAAATTCTAGATACTTTCTTGAGCAAAGCTAAACTTTATTTACCTAGCTGTGAGGTCATTTTTTATCATATGGAAAAATGGAAAAACTCTCCTCAAAATATTGCATTCTTTCCTTAAGATACCTAGACTAATGATAACATTGCATGCTATTGGGATATAGATGATACATTATAAAACTAAAAAAAAAAGAAAGAAGAAGAAATTTTTATTATGAGCTGTTAAATATATTGCTTGTATTTTGACCTCCTTGCTTTCACTTCCCCTTTCTCCGTTTTTTTATTCATCCCATTCAAGGACTTTTCTACTGAAGCTAATCTCTATTTTCTCATGTATTATATTAATTTCATTAATCTTTTGTAATAAGTGGACTAATTATCTCTGTATTTAAATAAAAAAAATTGTGATGTTGCTGGCCATAGCTTTTGAGTATGGTTTTGGGGAACAAAAGAAATATGACTTATTCAAAAGAAAAAGAATAACCTCAAGTTTATTGAGTATAGTACATTATTATAGATTTGCCACATTATATATTATAAATTAAAAGATCATATCTCTAAATGATAATTAGAGCAGAAATTTTAGCATGTGAAAAACCTTAACAATTGTAGGTTTAGCTTATTAAGTAAATTGGCAGCATCTTTATTTACAAGTGATAGAGCATATGTTCAGGGTTTTGGTTTTCATCTGGGACACTCCCTTGAGCATTGAAGTAAAACATATATTCATATATGTGAGTGAGAGATGGGAAGAGATGCACCCTTGTTCCGATCTGTGGACAAGTAAAAACACTTTTCATGATTTTTCTTATGCTAAACTTGAGGAAATATATTTTTTGATGTGTCTTTCTCAAGGGATTTTTGTTTGTTGGTTTTCATTTCCTCAGCTCCCCTCCGTTAAGGAAGAAGTGAAGGACTGGTTTTCTAGTGTTTACACCCTGCCTGAGCACAGCTCTCTATATATTACAGGTCTGTTGTGCAAACCCCACTGTCCATATTGCTCAGAGCGCTCCTAAATCACCTGCTGAACATCATGCCCCAGGGGTGGTGATTAGGGCAGTTACCCATTGTTTTCAGGATAAGAAAGTAACTTTGTAATTCTGTTTGTTTTCTCCTGTTCTTGGAGATGAAATGGTCAGGGTTTTTTGTTTGTTTGTTTGTTTGTTTTTGTGTTTCTGGCATTATGTTAGAAATCTCAGTATTTTTCTGTGAGACTGTTTGTGGCACAATTACTGCATTTCTGTGAATGTGAGTTTATTAGTGTGGTACTAAATAAATTTAAACAAATGTAAAAAGTCACTTGCCTTTTCTTGTTAACTGGGACTTTCACTTTTCTTCTTCCTTCTTTTCCATCTCACCCCTCCCTCCCTGTCTCCCTCAGCCTCCCTCTCTCCCTCCCTCCCCCTTTCCTTCTGTTACTCTCTTCCCCTTCCTTGCTTCATCTTCTATAGCTCATTCATCAGAGACCTATAGTACAATGTTTAGTTTGCTCAGAGTCCATGAAAACACAAAACTGGAAATTAAATATATTAAAATACTTTGATTTATTTTGCTCCAGAGTTAACCTTTTCGGTCAATTGTTTATGGTATCTTGCATTGGGCTATTGTGCATTTTTAAAATACAACAAGTTAAAACTTGATTTATCTTTTTGGCTCAGCTGTTAGAAACCATAGAATATTGTACATGGTTTACAATGACAAATTTATTCCATTCATAGGAAACTATTATAATGGACTTTGAAGCTACCTGTTTAATGCTTTTTCAATAATTAAGATTTTCATCTTGCCATGAAAACTTATTGCCCTTAATAAAAATATTTTAAAATGTGTTGCAGATGTTAAAATTTTCTAGGAATGAATTTTAAATTTTGCTTTACAGAAATTATAGAAATATTTTAAGATAGTGATGGATGTTCATTAAATGAAAGAAAATTTCTGTTTGAAATTTAGATGTTATTTATGTAACTGAGGCAAAAACCAAAACGAAACAAGAAGACAAACAAATTGCATGTAATTACCCAGCAATTGGGGGTACAAAGCTAACATAAAGTTTCAGTTTTATATGATTCCTTCTGTCTTCAGGAAGTTTTGCGGGGTTCATGAATTCACTACATTCATTGATTTAAAAATATTTTTTCTCAACTTTTTCTGTGACTGGCATAAAAAAGAAAGGGACAAAAATTTTCAGAATTCCTTCTTGCCCATAATTTCTAGATATAATGTAATAATCGTATTTCAAATTCAGGAAATCCATTGGTATATTTGGTTTTGTTTTGTTTTGTTTTTTAAGTTCAATAGTTTTTGTTGTTGTCGTTTTGATTTTTTTCTGTTTTTCAAAACAAGGTTTCTCTGTGTAATAGCCCTAACTATCCTGGAACTAGCTCTGGATAGAATAGGGTGGCCTTGAACGCACAGAGATCCACTTACCTCTCTGCTTTCTGAGTTCTGGGATTACCAATGACCGGCCTAAACTCAATAGTTTTATGAACATTTTCTTTTTTTCTTCTTGTTTTCTACATTACTCTTTTCTTACCATACATATCCTCCTTCTAATTTTAAGTTCTTTATTCCTTTTTGATAAGTCAAACCTCTGATTTTTTTGGCAATCATAAAGGTTGTAGACCTGTCTCATTTTGTAAGAACAACACACCAAATGTAAATATATTAGACATGGTGGATTTATTTAGTATGCAAGAAACCATGCTACTTTAATTTGGTAGACCCCTGTTGTCCACTTAGGTAGAAATTATTCTGAGCTCCTTCAGCTGGGGCAGCTAGAAGAGGGGTGTGCCTTGCTGTGTACTCTCTAGGGTAAACGGGTTTTTACGAGGAACCCATTGCTCTGTTATGTGTATCTGAAGTTTTCCTCGCCTCTCAGAAACATCTCTCATCTTATCCCTGAGCTATTTTTATCTCACCAAATAAATAGTTCTGGTTGTAAAACATTTTTAACTGTGCTCCTAAAGAGCAAGTTAACAAAGACATTCATTAAAAGAGCACATGTTTCTTAATGAAAGATGTCAAAAATAATTCGGGTTCTTTGTAGCCTTGACAACTACATTAATGAAGTCCCATAGTCTGTCAATGCCTTTGGTGGACAATTTTTATCAATCTCTAGTAGCATTGTATTCAGGTATCATGGTATGAGAACCGAATGTGACATCGTTCACTGGCAAGAGTTTGGCAGAGTGCATGATTGGTTCCTTAGTTACCCAGCAAAGGCCCATGCCTTCATTAGTTAGCGCTAATTCACATAATAATGCTTTGCCCTGATACAGGTTGGTAAATACATCTGATGTCTTGATTCTTGAGAGCAGGGTGTAGTGTGAGGATATCTTTGTGGCCTAATAATGGCTTCTACACTGCTTAAAGTAGGTTAGAAACCACCCCCATTGTTTTGTTAAAGGCATGATAGAGGCATGAAAGTATGAAGGCTTATTTGAAAAATTTTCTCTGAGATATACTTTTTCTGGTTTAGTACTAGTGTTTTTTTTTTTCTAAATTTTTAGGACAGTGCAGGCACTTGAGTAAGATTTTCTTTCCTGGATGAGAACTGGCTATTCAAAATTGGCCTCTTGAGGATATTTCTTTATCCAAGACATATCCTTGGATAACAGAAGGGTTGAAAAGTAATGGAAAAGTTAAGGAAAATTACGCAGGCATGCTTATGTATATACATATACACAATGATGCCTGGTTCTATGGACTGCTGTTCTATACAAATTTGTAGACTTCAACATGTACCATAGAAGAGGAATTGTACTGATTGAAAGCAGCCATATCTTTCTTTAATTTGCTGATGTTTGAGTTTTTCTTCTTGCATAGACTCAGATGTATATTACTGAACATCTTCCATGGAATGATGTACTCAGCGTAGACTCTGTAAAAATGTATGAATTTTCCAATGAGAAATATTAACATTGCAGAAATTTTAGCTTATTATGTTTCATACCATATTTCTCTTTTCCCCAATTTATGTTAGTAAGATACTTATAATTGTGCCAAACCTTAAAACTGACATAAATAATTTTGTTTAATTGGTCTATTATATTTTATACAGTAGATTATAAGGATATACATTACAGCAATAATTATCTTTACAACATATTGTAATTTATACTATAGTGGGGCAGTCATTTAGAGTTATATGACTCTTTTTTTTTCTCTTACACCATCAGAATAAGAAATTCTGAATCAGTTTTTTTTAAAAACTCCAGGGAACTTAAATGTTAATATACAAGGGATTCTCAACTTGATTATTATCTATTGTAAGGTTGAGCAAATACTAAAATTAAAGACACATTAGCTATTTTTTGTTATGCTGTAGGAGACAATGTCTGAGCTTATACTAGATTCAACAGCATTTAGGAGCTGTGTATCTGCAGATCATATTTTTGCTTCCATTATTTTGGATGTTTCTATAGAACTACAAAGGAATTTTGCATGGAATTATTCAAGTTCTTAAAGTATGATAAGATCTCTCAAATTTAGCAGTTGTTATGATTTGCTATGTCAGCCTTGTGGGAGAAATACTTAATTTTTTTCATTTCATAAATACTGAATCTCACTCTTTAGTTCAGGCTGGCTTGAACTCAGATAGATTCTCTGGAGTTAGCCTCTTGAGTTCTGGGATTTCAAGTGTACAACACCATATCTAGCTAATAATGGGTACTTATTTAGAGTGAATGAATACTTTCATTCTAAAAGAAGCATGGTGCAACTTCATGTGCCTTTTAAGTATTCTACAATATTGTACGTGGAGGGTTTTGTGGCCAGGCTGGTGTCCAGGTTTCTTTTTCCCATGGCCTGACGTGTACCTTCTTACAACAAAGAGCCTAGAATGCAGGGGTCAAGGCTATCTTTGGAAAACAGTTCTCTCTCTACATCCAATAATTGTGGCGATGTTGTCTCCAGCAATAAGGACTCACTCTCAGTTTAAGGTGAGAAAACCTCTGTCCTCCTATGAGCATAACCTGGGTTGTTTGGGGATCTCCACGGGACCCCTCTAATCCAACCCCACCAACACCTTCACCAAATGCAACCCTCACTCGCTACTGAAGATTGTCTGACTACAAAGGATGGCATTCTCCATTAGTAGGAGCCCTCATTAGGGTCACCCTCATAGATTTCAGGAAGTTTCCACCGCATTAGATTTTCACACCACCCCTCCAAGGCCTCCCCCATTCCAGCTGCCTCTCTCCACACTTTCTCCCTCCACTCACATCCCATCACACACACCTGATCCCTTCTGCTCCTGTGTCCATGTCTACCCACCTCCAATTCACCCACCTTCCCCTTCCCAAAGTGGTCTGTGGATTGTAGCTTGATTATCATTTACCTAACAATTAGTATTCATTTATAAATGACTACACTCCGTAGCTATATTTCTAGATCTGGGTTACCTCACAACGTATGATTTTTTTTTCTAGTTGCATTCATTTGCCTGCTGTCTTTTAAATAGCCGTGGTCACAAGTGAAATTATTAGTACCCATGTGCTTATGATTCCTTACAGATAGGAACTTTGCTATATTTATTTTAGTTTGAAGAAATCTTCCTATACTTATTTTAGTTTTGAAGGTCTAACATTTTATTTGAGTAAATATGCATCCACAGGTTGAGTAAATGACTCAGAACTTTAATCACGGAAAAACTAATACTTTCTCATAGTAAGATACCCATTTGTTGCTGTGTTAAGTGTTTGGAAATAACTATAGTTATAGCAGAAGTATAAAATTGGATATTCTAGAATGAAAATGGTATATTGTGACCAGTTTTAAAACTAGGGGAAGATTTTAAAGATGTTATATTTCATCTGCATTTCTTCAAGATAGCGTATAACTTTATATAACATGATGAGTTTTTTTTGGGGGGGGCGGGGTTGTTTTTCTAGAAAGGGTTTCTCTGTAGCTTTGGAGCTTGTCCTGGAACTAGATCTTATAGACCAGGATGGCCTCAAACTCACAGAGATCCTCCTGCCTTTGCCTTCCAAATGCTGAGATTAAAGGCCACTGTCTGGCCATGATGACTTTTTGCTTGTTAGGGATATACTTTTTTTTATTGTTGAAGGTATCACTTTTTTTTTAAGTTGAGGTATTTTACATAAGAAGGAGATAGTGCTTTTTAGTATTTACTCTTTAGCTCAAATTTAATTCAGTATTCTAAAGTTAGTTCACTATTTCTATAGGGTTGAAAAATATATGGACATGATTAATACTAAGTCAACATGAGATGCAATTGACAAAATCGGTTTAACTTATGGAGAGGAAAGCCTAAAATTATTTCATAATTAAAACTGCCTTAAGTTTTACTGAAACATATTCATTTTTCATCATGGTTGGAGTATAAAAAACCCCAAGAAAGCAAGTAAATTAGACCATGTTTATTTACTTCATTAATAAAGCCTTCTAAATTTGTCTATGAAAGAAAATATAGTAACATTAAGCAAAGTAGAAGTTTTGAAGCTATAGTTGTAAGACTAGTAACATTAATTATAGCTCATATGAAAGATATTGACTGGGAATCAGAACATTGTTCAAATAGGACAGGTATGTAAATATCTTTTTATGTATAAAAATAAAATGCACATCTTTTTTGTGGTATGCATATATATTCATAATTTGTATCTTTTTTTAACTGCTCATTTTAAGACTGCCTACAATATAGTCCATTTATGACTATACTACACAGCCAGCTTACGGTTTTATTGAAGCTAATAATATAAAAGACAAAGAGAATGCCTGGGGCCTTTTCTTCGTCAATACTAAAGTTGCATACCTAGAGTCAAAGGCAGAAAATCTCCAAAGCCATGAGGTAGCTGGAAGGCAGGAGCTATCTAGCTTATGAAAGTGGAGATTTTTTAGGTATTTTTTTATGCTTCCTTTGTTGCCTGTTCTCAGAAAGCTCCTGTTTCTTCAGATTGCACCATTGTGTGGAACCAAATCGAGCCTTCTTGTCATTTTAACCAAATATATACCTGAGGGACTTGGCTTCATCTTCTGACCTGTAGTTTCCTAAGGTCGCAGGTCCAGTTTGAAGCCCTGCAAAATGAGGTAAAACAGATCTTAGAGACTATCAGGTTAATCGTCTTCTTGGCGTCCTCAAGCTCAGGCCCACCTAATCATCAAACTCGAGACACTTGCCTCAGATGAGCGTAGCTGAACAGGAAGTAGGAATAGTGCTGGTGAGCCTCTGAGCCGCATTCCATAGCTGGTAGTGATTCCATGAAATGAAGGAAGTGAAAGTCCTGCTCAAGCACTGGCTATAGTGATACGGAGAGCCAGGGAGTAACTTGCCAAAGGAAGGGTGCAAATACCAGAGTGGGCATAATAGGTGGGCATTTCCCTTCCTGTTTGTTTTTATTTTAAACCAGACTTACTTGGCACGTTAACAGGGACTTGCATGAAGCCTGACTTCCAAATAGTTACTTTTTAGTGAAATATAATTGTCAAAGAAAGCTTTTTAAAAATTTTAACCTAAAAGCTCCATAATTTCAAAGAATTTGAATAGATAATTTTAATGTTTATTTATTTGTCCCCTAAATGGTATTTAAAATATTTCTTCTACTAATATTTCTTCTAAGTGGAAATATATAAACATTAGAGGCACTCACCATGCAGATTTATGCTTTATTTTAATTATTTTTGTGTTTATACTTATGCTGGATATATAATCAGTAAGTGCTTTTCCTGTGTTCCACATGAGAGCTAGATTCTTGATGGGAAATTATTTAGCAAATGTTCTGGATTATGGTGTATTTGTTAAAAATGCAGATGAAAGTAAAGAGGTACATGTATTTCCAGATGTTTATAAGCCCCCCTTTTTTCCAGATTTTATTTATTACATATACAATACAGTGTTCTGCCTCCATGTCAGAAGAAGACACCATATCTCATTGTAGATGGTTGTGAGCCACCATGTGGTAGCTGGGAATTGAACTCAGGACCTCTGGAAGAGCAGTCAGTGTCCTTAACCTCTGAGCCATCTCTCCAGCCCTATAAGCCCCCTTTTAAACACACTTACCTACTAGCAAATCTACTGATAAAAAATCCTTATCTAGAAAGAAGTAGGCATTGATGAAGGCTCAATCAACATGGAATTAATTTTATTTCACTAATTTGACGTGGGGGGGCATGGATGATGTGTGTATGAAGCTTGAGGTTGTTTTCTGGATTCTCCCTTCATCTCTCTCAACATTTTATACTGAGAAAGAGTCTAAATCTAGAGTTGTGGTTTACAAAGTCTGGGATTTATGCCTCCACCTCAGGTTCCACATTGGAATTATAGACAGGCTCTTATTCCACACTCTATATGTATGCTAGGGTAAAGTGTTTTATTAGTTGAGTCATCGCCCCAGCCCCAATATTAATGTGAAATTCCAGACTTGACTTTCCTTGTTGTTCTTGTCCAAAGCAGGTATATGCATCTGTCTTTGCCAATTCTTTCACTTTATAGATGGAAGAAATGCTTACATTTTAAGGATAAAATGGGACATTAATTTAAAAGCTTATACACAGCCCCTGGAACATATAAAATATCCATTCCAAGGTGAACATATCCGCATTTTAATGTATCTGAATTAGATATTATGATAATCAACTGTGTCTAAGTTCAGTCAACATTTCTTTCATTAATGCTAGGGGAAATGATGTGGTTCATAAATAACATTTAGAATTTCTATTATTACAGGTATCTTAAAGTCTGCTAAGTATGCAAGTGGGGACCAGCTCCCTTCTTTTTCTGTGGAGCTATTATTTGGATTTTGCAACCATTGTTTCATGTTAACAGCTGTCTGAATCTCAGTCTAAGCTGCTTTGTAGTTTCCAAACCCAATTCTATAATTAATAAAAACAAAACCAAATATAAAAAGCATAAACATACTGAACTTCTTTTTAATATCTAAACAGGTGAGCGATTCCCCTTTTTAAAATGATATTAAGACATTCATACTTCACCAAACTTCCTATAGCACTATCTTTTCTGTTTATATTCTACCTAATGGAGCTTGGGATAAATGCATATTCCAGTATAGACTTGATAGCGATGTCTTTGGCGTATATGTATCTTTAAATCTTTCAGTAGATCTTATGTTTTTAAATTAAAATTTCTGTGATTTGATGCATAAGCAAAGCTAGTTGAACAATACTGTGGCATCGTTCTGTTATGTTTTTTTTTTTTCCCGTTGCTGTGGTCAGTTGGGTGTTGAGAGACTCGTGTTGGATGTAGTGGAGGTAACTATGAACAGAGCCTGACAGTTTGAGAGTCACAGGAAATGAAGAAGAAGGCTGAGAGACGAGAGACTCAGAGCAAATCTTTTCAGTTAGCTGAAAGACTGTAGTTGAAAACAAAGACAAATTCATTTTTTCATGGGTAGTGTCTGCAAACCTAGGCTTGGGGGAACTCAAATACCCCTGTGTGCCTTTCAGTAGATTTATGAAGTCAGAAGATAGATGAGGAACAGTCCAGCATTGGGAGTTAATGCTTTCCTTTATATTTTGATACATAAATTGCTTAAGGATTTAAAATACGTCTACTGTAAGGATGAGAGATACTGGATTAGAATTAAGGGGATTTACTAGGTCTTCTTATCCTACAAAACCAACATTGCTTCATGTCAAAACGCAGTGTGTTCCCAAAGGGTAAATAACAAAAAGCTTTGCTTGAGACTTAATTTAGAAATGAAGACTCTCATATTTCTAAAATATATTATCATTGTAAAGAACAATTCTGTATACATTTATTTTTAGAACTCAGCAACTTAACACTGTGTCATCACGTCCAGCCATGTCTATAAAGTGTTCCCTTTTGAAAGTAGAAGTGGTCACAATTTGGATTTCTATTTTTGGCTCTCCACTTAAAATTTATATCTGTGTAACTCTCCTATTCCTAAGTCAATATAAATAACATGAAAAGTGTAGATCAGTGTACAACACATTCATTTATAAAAACACTTTCTTAATAAATGGTGAGCATTTTCCATGCTTCTTATGGTCTATTGTGTATTGTGATGGCACAGTTTATTCAGCATTACATACTTTGGGTTCAAAGAGTGAACTCTTAGTAGTTACATTAAAATTCTTTACTGAACAGATCCCCAAAAATATTTCTGGGTGAAAATTCATTGTTTGTACTTTGTTTGTTTGTTTGTTGTCCATAAACCCAAGTTTTAAGGTTTTGTTTACCTGTAGTCATTGTGTTCTGTTTTACAAAATTATACAATTCTGTTTTATAAAAAATTCTTGAGATAAGCAAATTGTATATTTAAAATTCTTAAATGGTTTTTGAAAATACAAATATGCTAAAACAGGATCTCTGGGTTTTCATTTTCCATGAAAAAAAATCAGTGGAGTTTTTTTCAATTCATATATTTTAAATATTGGTTTTTTTCATCTTTCTGAAGTCAGCCATGTTCTGAAAATAAGAATGAAAATTCATATATTTTAAATCATTTTAAGATTATTTTTATTCACTAGTATCTATGTGTGTCTGTGTCTTCCACTGTATGCTGGTGATCAGAAGGAGATTTATAGGCAGCTGTGAGTCACCCGAAGTGGTTACTGTGACCTGCATTTGGGTCCTTTAGAAGAGCAGTTATCTCTGCAGCTTAACGCATGAATTTTAAGTTGTATGCTATTTTGGGTAATATAAGGTAGGTGTATGCTCTGTCTCACCTAACAACCGATTCATTCCTCTGCTCTGCATATCCATGCAAAATATGATCCCAGCCAGTTAGGAAGCTCAGCCTTCTAGGTGATCTAACAAGGGTGGCTGTTTGTAGTGCTTCTACTCTAGTTCATTTGACCTAGTGATGTCCCAATTATGAACATGCTTACACTTTGGGCATGTTAAAGAGAAGCCATAAAATGTTTTCTTACAGTGAAGATGCTGAATGCTTTAGGCTTGATGAGGAATGAAAAGTGCAAAGGTGTGTGAAAAGAATCTCCAAGAGAAACTGTGGAGGAAGATGCATGTGAAAGGTTTGGTGTGTTTGTGCTCTCACCTCCAATAGCAAAAGTTGACTCCATAGTGTGTGGTAGTGGTGGTTAATTCATTGGAAAAGGCATTAACTTTTTGAGTTGAAGAGCTGAATTGGACACGTGTCTTCTCAATGTTCAAGAAAACATTGCGTCTTCATGAAGACTTCATGCAGAATACCCTCAAACCAGTGCTATCAAGTCACTACAGCAAGTAAGAGATAGTTCAACTGGTTCGGGAAGGAGCTGCAACAAAAAAATGTAAAATTTACTGGAGAGGCTGAGTCTCTTAATAAAGAACCTATGAATAAATGACATTCAAGTAGAATCTGATTGAGACCAAAGGTTATGACCAGAGCAAGACTTTCACTGCATTGGAACTGAGCCGTCATGGAAGAAGATGCCTTACAGAAGTCTGTATCCACTAAGTACAAAGCAGGTAGCAGGACATAAACACAAAAGGCATGTTTAACCCAGGTAGTGTGTGTTAGCTTATGAGGACATAAGAGAAAGTCAGGCATATGTTAATGCACAGTCTCACACACTAAAAAATAAAACAAAAAAAGAAAAAAAAAAGCAATTCTTTGCCTGTGTTCAGGTAACATGATGACAAGTAGGGTGGCGGTCATCCTGTTAGGGGAATTGTTTATCTGAACTAAGAGAATAATTGAAAGTGGAGGAATTTGAATTCAAATTCCTATTATTAGTAGATCATTTACTGGGCTATTACTGATGGCAATCCGATTACTCTGGAAAATAAAAACACAACCTCATAGTTTTAGCATCTTCATTGGGGAGATGACTCAGAATGTTCGTGTCGCAGACACCTGGTGATCAAATGTATTGAGTAGGCAACTGGCATATTCTGAATCTGGACAGAAGGTGGTCCTGGAAATCATTTGCTACTGCTGAGGTGGTAGCATCCAGCAAAGCAGCAATGGGTAAATTAAAACCATAAACTGTAAATGCTCGCTGAACAAACTTAAGGGGTAAAGTGATGGATAATTTTAGATGTTCTCTGATGTTTCTTAAGGAAGTGGGGATAAGCACTTATGTAGTAGCAAAAGGTGGAGAAAGGTTTGCGTGTGGAACAAATGGAAGAGTATGTTGCAGGTCATTGGCAGAATTTTATAAATCATCTAAAGATAAAGAAAATGGTGAAAAAACTGAAATTCACTAGCCCAATGAAACCAGCATGCCTGCATGCCTAACTGGCTTACTTCTGTCCTTCCCTCCCTCCCTCCCTCCCTCCTTCCCTCCTTCCCTCCCTTCCTTCCTTCCTTCCTTCCCGCCTTCCTTCCTCCCTTCCTTTCTTTCTCCTTTCCTCCCTCCTTCCCTTCCCTTCCTCCTTCCCTCCCTCCTTCCCTCTCTTCCTTCCTTCCACCCTCCCTCTCTCCCTTTTTTCTTTTTTTCCTGGTGTACTATGTAACTTGGCTGACCTGGAGCTCAAAATTCTTCAGCCTCCTAAGTGCTACAATTATAGGTGTGTGCCACCATGCTCAGCTTGTAGACGTATGTCTAATTGTACAGATGTTAAAGGGCTAGATTAGGAGTATGGTCCTTGGATCTTATTCAGAATTAAAATTACCCATGTTCTCAGAAATTTTAGTGTCCCATTGTGACCATCATATGATACCAGGCAACTCTGAGTCATCATTTGAGGTTCTCAGTAGATTTAATAAAGAAATTTAAGAAGAGATTCAAATGGAACATAAAAGACAATTTTATTAGCATTTAAGAAAAGAACGTGCAAGCTATAAATCTCAGCAGCTACCTGGAGGAGTGTGAAGGAAAAAGCAAAGCCATTTGAGTTACACAGGCAGAAAGGTCAAACACTTGAAAGACAAGCAGCCAAATGGCAAGCAACAGGGCTTTAGAGAAAGAGTTAGGTAGCCTGAAGTGTCATACAAAGCATGCTTAGGTTTTGGTAAGCAACCCTAGAAAATAAAAAGAAAACAGAAACAGCAAGTTTTCCCTTGCCAAACCAGGGCATACACAGAAGGGTGGACAGACCCAATTAACCTTATAAAAACTTCATAGTAGCTTATAGGGTGGGAATCTAGGAAAGGAAATGTATGTTTTTTCATTAAAATAATAATTATTCTGCTTCTTTGGCATAACTTAAATTGAGGCCACCTTCCTAGGCATGATACCTCAGTGATGGGTGTGGTCCAGATGGAATATGAGGTCTCTACCCAGACCAGAAATTGTAATCTCTTGGCAAGAAGCAGATTTTTCTTAATGGACTTGATCAGTAGATCAGGATTATAACCTCCTTAATGACACTTCCACGAGGTCTAAAAAAGCACAAACTTCTGACCCAATGTTCTTCCAAAAGCCTTTAGAAATAAGACTTTCATTGGTTGAGGCTGCGCCAAGTATGATTCCCACTACTGATGTTGTCTGCTTTTGATGTTTAGCTGCCAGCATCTTCTTGTTCCATGATCTCCGCGCAGATGATACCTCCTCTTAATTCAATAACAGTCTGACTCTTTACCACTTCACTATGTAACTCCTGATTCCATCTTGTGTAGACATTGTATCATATCATCGCAAAAGAAGCATAAGGTGGTACAAGATATTTGAGATAGATCACATTTCCATAATATTCATTACAATACAGATAATCAGAAGTCATTGACTTATACAACTGTCATAATCATATTATAATGTATGAGAAAAATACAGTGCGTATGCAAAACTTGGTTCCTGCTATGTACAGCCATTCATTAAGGGGTTGAAAGTTGGACGACTATACAAACTTAGGGCAACTATAGGAACAACTGAAACTCTAGGAAATTAAGTTTACTAATGGCAATGGTAAAATTTTACTTCAGTTTTAAGGTTTTTATCCTGAATGTAAACAGTTCTGATTCCTACCACCAAGCATTTCATTTATCTTGCTGGGTTTTTTTTTTTTTTTTTGAGTCATTGTCCTTTCCTTATAAGAGGTGACAGAGTAAAGATTAATAGAAGGAGGGCTTTTAACTGAGACAGAACTCTTAGGTTGTCATCAGTTTTTATAGTTCTTTAGTTGGTACCACACTCCTTCATTGCCAGCGTGAGGGTTCCTTAGGATGCCTCTGAATGGTAATGGTACAACTGCTACTGTCCTCTTAACACCTACAGCTGTCCCTGGCCGTTCTTGGAGAGCTTTGTCCAGCATGCTAGTCTGCTATCTTACTTACCTAACACTTCAGTCTTAAAAATAACCACTTTATATAAAAGGAAAGTGCGATATCAGAAGAATCGGTCCCTTAACACTATGCAACTTGTGTACACTGCAGTCAGAGATTGTAACTACTTTTTAAAATTATTTCCAGTATGGCATAAATTCATTAAAGTAATATTTTGACAATGGAATATTTCAAAATAATGATGAAACTGTCTAGGCAGAAGTTACTTAAAATTTTCTGATGCTTTCAAAAATGAAGATATTGGTGCCGTGAGAATATAATAGTGTTGAAAGGAGCTAAGATCAGATTAATGCCATTTATTCCCTGTTAACCAGTCTGCGTTCGTGATCCTCCTACTTGGGCACACAAGCTGCTTGCTCAACTCTGCTTGTAGAGATAACCCTTAATTCATCTGTATCCTGTTTTTGAGTCATTTCATTAAACAAAAGCTTTTGAGTCTTCTTTTGTTGCTGAGAACAAATGGTTAGATTTTAGGAACTATAGCTACTTTTGTTATTCACAAATTCCAGAGCCTTTCAAAATTTATCATTCCCGTTCTCCGTGCTGCACACAATCAGTCATTATGTCAGCAGCTGCCCAGGGAGCCTCGCTGCAATCCATTCAGCCAAATAAGAACCATCAGGGCAACCATTTCCACATTAAAAATAATAAGAAAATCAAGTCCTCAAATTGCAGAGTCTTTTATTTCTGTAGTTAAAAATTAATTACTCATATTTAGTAAAAGCCCCCATTATGTGCTTTGGCAGGTAGGAAAAGCAATATCTGAGTTGAAAATTAAGTTGATTCGATTGATATGTTTTAATAATAGGGAAGGTTATATAAGGTTCCTATTTCCAAGTAAACGACTACAAATGATTTATTAGAGGCCACCATAACTTAATCACATGTCACCTTTTTTATAGTTTGGGGACTACGCAATCAAAATTGCAATCCTTTGAATATTTATAAATTTTGAAAGACTATTAGTGCATAGAGGTAATAAGAATTTTACTTTTGTATATTCAAGATAATAAGCACACTTAGTTTTTTAATGCATGATGTAACTGTGAGTATAATAGAACATAATTTTCTAAGTTTGTGAATCGTCTGGAAGAAATCTGTTCATTGTCTTTTCTTTCTCTCTCTTTATCTTTTTTTTTTTAAAACTTTTAATGATGTAAACAAAAATATACCTAAAAGCAAAGCTTCTGGAAAAATCATTTGTTCTGCCTTGTCTTGTATAGTTCCTCAAACTTGACCTTGGCTTGTATTTCAGGGCTGGGTCCCTAAAGACATCCTTGTTGACAACAGTTTTGTCCAGGGGGATGTCCACAGAGTTCCTTGTGGGCATCAGGTGGTTGGAGTTATAAACCTTCACAAAAGGACTTGATCTTGGATCTCTTGGTGATTTTCTTCTTGCCCATGGCAGCTGTCACTTTTTGGGGATAATGGTCAATTCCAGCCAGCAGGGCATGACTGTAAGGGGGGTCTGAGGTGCCATCATCAATGTTCTTCACGATGACTGCCTTGCGTCCGGAATAGCGTCCAGCCAGGACCAGCCCCACTTTCCCGGGCTTTATGAACTTGCTCATTTCGACAGCAAGCAGCCAGTTCCCAGCAGTAAGGAAAGGAGGCCACTGCCGCTCCTTTTTCTCCTTGAAGATGTTTCAGTCCCATCATTTTAGAGTACACTGTTGTATATTACAATCAAAACATAGATATTGTAAAGCTTTCTTGTGGGTACACGTTCATGCAATTCCATTGTGTGATGCCAGGTTCTCACTCTTCTGTGTCTCTGAACCACCTCTGCTCTACTAATGTCTTAGGCGAAGGCCTATGGTCCTGTCAGCATACTCGATTACTTTAATTCTTATTCTGAAATAAAACTAATGAGATACACTGCTAACCCCATGAATAGTTTGCTGCCAATGTATTTTATGTCACCAATGGAATTGGTGGCGTCTATCCTCTGCCTGTTGCCACCTCTGCCTATTACTTGACTTTTTGGTGGCTCATTTGTTTTTGTTTTTGTTTTTTTTGTTTTTTTTTACTAGTTTTCCTTCCCAGAATCTGTATCAGCCTGACAAATGAACAATTTTAATTTTAATAAAAATTTTAATTTTGTTTGGGTTATATGGAAAATGTAGTTTTCTTTGGTGACTTGACAACTTTTTTAACATCAATAAACATCTACCATTGTCCATATATCTGTGTATGGTTTACCTATCATCTATCTATTTATCTATCTAACTATCCATCATCTATGCATCTTTCTATCTAGCAGTTATTGAAAGAATCTAGGTAACACTTAGAAAGTAATGGCTTATATCTCCTCAATTATTGGCAAAACTCAGTAATTAAAACTTCATACTTCATTAGCAATTTCAAAGCACTAGAGGAAATTTCTTCAAAAGTTACTGTGAAAATGAGATTTTTATGGCATAATAATTAAGGCTATCCATTATTCTTATCTGTAAAGTATTCATGTATTGTCTTTTTATCATCAGATATTAGGATTTTTATTTTTTTGTAGGAAAGCAATCATACCGCACTGAAGAGTGAGGATTTTTATAGATTGATAAATGCTATAAAATAACACTTACTATTAATGGATAGTTCTTGTAATTTTTATTATATTTATTTTCTTGAAATGCGACTATTAAAATTCATGTTCACTGTGTTTCTCACATATGTGTATTATATATTACATATGTATATGCACACACATATATATTTAATACCAGTGTTTATCTTCATGTAACTTCAAGTATCTAATGTTAATGGCTTTCATCCAGTGTTTTAGCACAAATATTTCTAAAGCATTACTTGGATTTTTCAAATACTTTAAAATCTGCCAAACAATTACATATACTTGAAATGCATAAATCTTCTAAACAAATGTGATACAGGTTTAATACAAAACTGGAACAGGCTTCGATAATGAATGCCAAGCTTAATGTACAATCTATTTTTTGAATAAATCATACAGGAAAATTGCAGAGTGTGTAAATTACATAGCCATCATAAATCAATATCTTTTAGATTGCTCTGCCTCAGATAAGGGGTAGCACTACAGAGGCCATGTCTTACTTGCAAGTGAATGAGAAAAAGCAGTTAAAGTCAGAGGGGAACACCCATTAAGGAAAGGAAATGCTCAGAAAATTATTATAAAAGTTGAGTATACAAATGACATGTCTCTGGGTAGTGGTTATCTTACAATCTTACACGGAGGTCACGAGTGGAGGAGATGGTTTGTGCTGGTTTATACCATATGACGCTCACAGGGCTAAGTTAAGAGGCTTGAACTATGCCTGTAAATGTCACTAATGCTTAGAATGCATTCTCAAAAGTCCCAGAGTAGTTAAATTGATTTCATAATGAAGATTTTGAACTTATCAGTGTGGTGGAGGAGCACTGTCTCTGTTATAAGCTCATCTTCCTGTTAAAATGCTCCCCCGGAAAAATAATTATCATCTCTTCAAACAGAAAGTTTCTTTATGAAGAATCATTTTATTAAAAATACTAACATTACCTTGTATTCCAGTCTTGATTTGTACAAGCTAAATGAAGAGAAATTATCCAGCAATAAGAAAATTGTGTAAATTACAGATTCTGAACATAGTATCTATACTGGCAATATAAGTTTTACAAAGAGACGTGAAGACATTAAAAAAAAATCTTTTTTTTTTTTACAGGATTCTATTAAGTGCCAGGAAGTTTTGCCAAACAGATTTTAAGGGGGGAAATCAGGCTATCCTAACTGTCCAAATGTTTTCTCCCATTTCCAAGAAGCAGCTGCTGGGAGTCCCTGCCAGTAGTAAACCTTTCAGGCAGAATGGGAGCAGCTGCCAATCCTGTGTCAATATTTTAAATACACTTCCAGCCATCCTCATTGGTGTCAAAATTTCCTACCTCCCACAAAAGGGCTAGCAGTTATCTTTCCCCGGTGCTTGCCTTCATTCATTCTCCTGGTGGCAAAAAAACCAACTCTGCCGTTGTGATAAGACTATTTCCTTGAATACCGTAAGAACAAATATCAGTTGTTCTGAGGAAGACAGCTCTGAAACCATAATCATAGAATGACTATTAATATTTGGAGCACAAAAATAGTTCAACAAATATTTAATGACCAATATTTTAGACACTTATTATTGGGCTTTAGAAATCACCATCCCCAAAGAACCAAAGTCTAGATCTTACCAATCAATATCAATACCTTACCAATCAAATTTGGCAAAGCCAAGAAGTTAATGGCTAGAAATTATTTGGAGGTATCTGTTATGCATACATTAAATTTTCCCAGGAGATAATTTCCCAAGTGATTTCTGGATTATAATGTAAGGATGATATCATCATCTCTGGTCTCAAAACACATCATAGAAGCAAAAGATAATGATAAATATGTGTTATTAATGAAAACATGAACTCAAAGGGGAAAAAAAGGATGTAAGCTTATGTTCAAGAACAGGTTCCATGAAATCTTTGTGTCCTTGAGTAACTGCATTTTGACTGTCATTGACAGAAAGAAGATAAGAAATAATAGGGTAAGAATATGAAGCAGAGGGATGGGGGGTGAGTGAAGGTCCTGTGTCACAGGACACAGATTGGAGGAAAGAATTTGCATGGAGCCTAAGATGGTGATACATATCCTACTAATGGAGACTTCATGTGGCGGGCGTCCAATGCTTTTAACTAATAATCAGATGTTGGACTTTTTCTCATTTTTTAAAAATAGTTTATTGATTATTGAGATGTTTACTGTATGATTTTGTGTGTGTGTGGCCACACATGATGTGTGTCCCATCCATCATAGTACACATGAAAAGTAAGAAGACACCTAGTGAGAGAGTATCCTCTCCTTCAACCTTGGGGGTTCAAGTGTTGAACTTGGGTCCTCAGGATTTGTGGCAATTCCTTTTGTTCAAAGAGACAAATTTTTAAATTAAAAGTTGGAGAGTTTGTGGAATTGAGCTTTCAGTTCCTTAACTGAACTTTATTTTGTGTATAATCCTTTGAAGGCTTGGTTGTTCACATTCAAACAATTCCAGTATCATGTATCATTATACATATTGTTAATGATTGAAAAG
>NC_022027.1:39128835-39173082 GCF_000317375.1 Microtus ochrogaster | reverse complement strand
ATCTTCCTAGGCTGAGATAGGCACTAATGACGGAATGCATACTACCTGCTTAGAATGTTTTCCTGGACCAAGAAAAATCCTACGTAAGCGTTGAAAGTCCAAGGTGTTACTGATAAGCTTTGATTTACTCATATCTGTACCCCTCTTCCCTGGCAAGTATAGTATTAGGGAGTCCCATACCTGTGGGGCTTTTTATAAACCCAGGAATAGATGTGACTTAAACATCTGTAAAAAAAAAAAAACTGTCGTATGCTTCAATATGCTATTTCTTAATTGTTTGGAGTCATGTATTTTTATTAGAAAGAGTGATTGATTATTTATTTACTTATTTTCTTTTTCAAGTGACATTTAAAGCGTGTGAAAAGTGAGTTCTCTTTTAGGTTAGCAAAGATTTCTTTTGAGTTTTGTTTTTTAAATAAGTGTTTTTATGTGTTCTTAGTAGTGTGAATTATATAAATGGTCTCCCCATTGTATTTCTGAAACACGAGTGGTTACATGAAGGGTGTATTCGAAGGAAATAAACATTGCATTGAACCTTGCCCGGCTACAATGTAAAGATACGCATTTAACTATGACTCCAAAATCCTTGCCCCGTTCCCACGGCACTGTGTTCTATAAGAGGAGACTATGCAAGATGCCTTGTTTTTCCAAGAGTGAACACATTCATTGTCTGGCTTAGGTACAGCTGTGACCGCTGTGCACAGATGTGACAGACACTCCAGGTAAACGAGTGATACAATGTTGATTGTGTAGCATCTGGAGATCTCTGTAGAATATGTGTGTAATAACAACCCTGCTGGCTAGCTCTTCTGGAGCTTTCGCAGAAGTAAAGGACTCCTTGTATGCATGGGTTTTCCCTTTAGGTAATTGAGTTGATCTTGTTTCTCATTTCGTAGTGAAGTGGTGGTTGATTTTTATCCAATGGTTGTGTGATTCTCAAGGGAACTCCCACAGTAGTGTTTGAGATGAATGTCCCTGTGTACATCAGGCAATGAGGCTTCCAACTTGTTTGTTTATATTATTGGGTAAACTTATTAAGTATTCCCATCTTCCCCACTTAAGTAACACTGCTAAATAACAGACACCTGAAGGGTAACAAGGCAGTGGAGGGATCCATATCCTTTTTTTTTTCTTTTGGTCTTTTTAAAGGTATTGTTTAATACTATGCCTGAGGATTTTGTGTTTTGTAACGTGTCCCATTTTAATAATACATGGATTCTTTTTGTTTTTATTTTAATTTTAATTCGCTGGCCCTTTTCTATGCTCATGTCTCTTATTTCTTGTGCCTGCACCTTTCAGAATCTTCATTGTATGTCCCCTCGAGTTGTATCTATGAAGTGAGTTGAGTTGTGATTAATACTGTGAATGCTTAGTGACATTATGGACCATTGATAGGAAGTTCTGTCCATCTAAAGCATCGTGTGAAGGGCACCTGACATTCCAGTAAGGGAACCAGTCCTCGTGCCTGCTTTACCAGGCATGGACTTTGAATGCCGTTACTCAAAATGTGAGCAAGGATGCAGCACCCTGTGTCATGCTTAGAGCCTTAAATTGGCAGGCAGTATTGTTTAATTAAAAATCAACACTAACGGTTTGTTATCCACCATTTACCTTATGTATTTGCTGAAATAATTCAGGTCACTTAATTTATCAAAAAAGAAGATTTTGCAGATATTTTTAATGGTTTCATGTTAACTTTCCATGCTATTGTTACCATACTTTAGTAGTGACTGTCTTCCTTGAGAAAAGAATTTTGGATTAGGTTTAGGTTGCAAGATGATATCCTTTTAGTTAATGTTTTATATGATAAAGGAATATTGTTATAAACTATATGACTTCTTCTACCCTTCTAAAGGATGTTCAAGTTTAAGTAAATTGCTCTATTGTATATGTTACTGTAGATGGATAGAAGAGTTAGTGAGGTTTGTGTTAAAAGTTGGCAGGACCCATGCCTTTAAAGAGGAAGGGGCTTATATTTAGCCTCAGTCATAACTTTTTATTTTGAGAAAATGTGGGTTCACTCCTAGGTGATATTCTGAGTTTTAAACTGAGCCACAGTATCTAGATTTTCACGCAGTTTCCCGGCTTAAAAATGTCAGTATATAGACACGGCGTGGATTTGAATGAGAGGGAAGATGAGAAGGATTTTGAAAGATTTGGGGAATGAGGAAACCATAATCAAAACATATTGCATGAAAGAAATCATTTTCAATAAAAAAATTTGAGATGAAAAATAAAAATAATTTTAAAATAAAAAATATTAGTAGGCCGGGCAGTGGTGGTGCACACCTTTAATCTCAGCACTCGGGAGGCAGCGGCAGGCAGATCTCTGTGAGCTCGAGGCCAATTTGAGCAACAAGAGTAGTTCCAGGACAGGCTCCAAAAC
This sequence comes from Microtus ochrogaster, assembly GCF_000317375.1. NCBI lineage: Eukaryota > Metazoa > Chordata > Mammalia > Rodentia > Cricetidae > Microtus > Microtus ochrogaster. The sequence goes on along the minus strand of NC_022027.1, from coordinate 39,170,696 downwards.
TACAGATAAACCGTCTTTCAAAAAACCAAAAATATATTAGTAACTGTATTAGTTACTTTTTTGTTGCTGTGTTTAAAAATAAAAATCTGAACAACGTAGAGAAGGGAGGTATGTTTGGGCATGTCGTTTTAGAGGACTGAGTGTCTATGATGTGGGGAACTGGCGGGCTGCTGGAGTAGCGTGCTGAAGGCTCACATCGTGAACTACAAGCAGGGACATAGAAAATGAAGCAGGAGTGGGGCGTGCCTTCAAAAGCTCCAGGCCCAGACTAGTACCGTACTTCCGCGAGCAAGGCCAAAGCTCTTAAAACTCCTAAGAGCGCCACCTGTGGACCAAGCATTCAAACATCTGAGTACATGGGGACCATTCTCAGTCAGTCCACGATGGTAACTAAATTTGATGGTTTTCTGTAATTGTTTAATAATTCTTGGTTCATATAGAAATGTACTGCCTGGCGGGGCAGTGGTGGTGCATGCCTTTAATCCCAGCACTCAGGAGGCAGAGGTAGGCACATCTCTGTGAATTCGAGGCCAGCCTGGTCTACAAGAGCTAGTTCCAGGACAGGCTCCAAAACCACAGAGAAACCCTGTCTCGAAAAACAAAATAAAACAACATAAACAAACAAACAAAACACTGTACACATAATAAATAAATAAATCGTTGGGGAAAAAAAAGCTTAGAAATTCCCTATCAACCCCCCATACTCTCTGCTTCTGTCCTTTTTCACTTGTTCCCCAGATTCTCACTAATACTATTTATAATTTATGAATCAAAAAGGAGGTCTTTACAATTAATGGAGCCCAAGGACTACTGATACCATGAACATTCTCCTACTATATAGCCAAATAAAAAAATCACTTCTATTTTAGGCAAAGAACGAAGGAAAGGAATAATATACTTATTGAATGCATATGGCATGTATAATACTTTAGGTCCATTATTGAATTTCTTGTACAAAAATTCTGTTTTTAATGTAGTAGCTCTCCACGCAAAAGCTCCAGCTCATATTAATGCATAGAGGTGCCATGCTCGATGTCAACTAATTAGGTGCTAAGGGGAAATTTACAGCCATACTCGTGGTATTCCAGGTTATTTTTCCATTACTGTGAGCCTAGAGACATGTTTCTGAAAATTGCTAATGAAGAAAATGTACTGCTACAAGGCCTTTAGAATTCAGAAAATGTTTGGGTGACTCTTTAGTTGCTTAGCATCATATGCTATGATCCGCCAACCTCGAATCCAAACCATGAGGTTATATTTCTATCTCTAATTTACATGTTAGAGAAGTAAGAAAGACAAGCCATAAATGCCTTGCCCAAATGTACATATCAAGTGAGACACGCGAATGGAATATAAATCAGGGATCCTTAGCATTAATGATAGTTTTCAGGTCTTATTTGGTTATTATATTCTACTGCTTCAAAGTCAGCAATTTATCCTCAAAGGAAACTATCCTTTATGTGTCTCACTTTCTGTGACAAATATGCTCATGAATTGTAACTGTCAATTAATGAGCAGAAACATGCTTTTAAAACACAAAAGCATCGTGAAGGAAGGCGTCTGTGTGTATAAAATGTAATTTAACTTTTAGCAGAAAACCAATTTGAGGTACAGTGATGGTACCTAGCACATTGTCCTGGATCTGATTGTTGGATAATTGACAGCCAGTCTTGTCCAGTTGGTTGGAGGATGAATTGTGAAAATACTTTTTTTTTTTTTTTGCGCTCTCCCTTTTCCTTCCTGAAACATTTGAGGAATTACAATCAAACTGGCATTTTTTTTAAAGAATTGTTAAAATTGGTTTAGAAAATGTAGGTTATCTGAAAATGTAATTTCCAACTACATACTCCTAAAATGGTCTCATGCTCTCATTTGGGAGGGAAAACCTGAAGAATTCAGCAGCAAGGCTTGCTCTAGTGACTTGCTCATTCTTTCTTACACTTGAAAGATCTGTTTGAGTTAAAGAAACATGGTTTTGTCTTCCTAAGTCAGTGTTCTGAGGGCTGCTTTGAGGTGTGACTATTATTCTTAACCTGTTTGTCATCCCCAGCTTATTACTAATATGTTAATTGAACTTGACAGCTAATGGCATCTGAAATTCAGAGGAAAATCAAACCATTAGTGAAGTAAAAGTCAGTTACAAAAATAAATCCTGCAGAGCCTGTATATTATTAAGAATGGGAACTATTTAGGATGAGAAATTAATGAAAAGATAAAATGGAAATTATTAAAATGAGAATGTAGAACCTCTACTGGAGAAAAAAGAGTTCTAAAGATTTACCAACCTTTCAAAAGACAGCTGGCGGTGAGAGGTCTAGGAGAGCGCACCCAGCAGAGCTAACTCCTCCACTTATTGTTGTGTTTAAACAGCCAGTCCTATGAAAAGAAACAGTGCTACTTTGTCATTCATTTGCAGAATTCTTTGATTGCATTTGGCTTCTCATGTTGAAGCAAGACTAGTCAGTCAAATTAAATGACTCTCAAGAAAATACAAAGATATTAAAAATATATTATTATTAATAAGGAAAATAAAAAAGGTTTAAGTATTTTTTTTTATTTTTGATTGACTTTCGAGATGAGTGAAAATGTTAGGAAGAAAGGAATCTGCCTGTTGTGTTATTTGAATAGATTCGAATGCACTGTACTAAAAGATGGCAGTGTGCCCTGATTGGTGCAAAATATCTGACCATGAAACCCAAGGAAGATTTGCGGACATCTTTTTAAGCACGTAACTGTTTATCTCTTCCCTCCTATGACACAATCGGTATATTAGAAAGCAGCAGTTACCACTGTAGTGTTCCCAACAAATCATCTGCTCCTTACCTATGCAGAATCACTAACCAGACAGGTACTTCAACCAAAACATTTACCTATTGTTCATTAGCAATAATCATTTGTCACACCCAGAATTGGGTTCTCAAGATAATACCTTTCTTGATAAATCATGTGTAGTAGAGCAGTGACTTCACATAAGACCATGAACCTCAATCATTCATTGGAAAAATTGAGGGAATGGGAAGAGAAAATGCTGGTAACCCTTGGGTTCAGAGTATTAGACATTCTGTAATTTCACCAGTGATCTCACGAGAGATTTCATGAGTAATCTCCACAATAATATTTTTTTTAATGAAAGGTAGGCTTGGCTGTCCCATAAATCATCTTTCCAAGAAACGAACTGTGCTTGCAGTAGAATGGCAGATGGAACAGCTTTTGTACCGGTGGGGGGGGGTTGTCTTTCCTGCCAAGGATATTGAGGAAAGAAGGAATTATGTTAATCCACCTATTTTTCTCTGTTGCAAGCAGATATATATATATATATATATATATAGATAGATAGATAGATAGATAGATAGATAGATAGATAGATAGATAGATAGATACACATAATAGATTATGAACACATGCACGTGCACACACACACATACACACAGGGTGCACTCATGTGGGCATATGTAAGTTTGGAATGTTTGGCACTTGGCACATAGTTCGAACTGCCCAAAAGATGTTTGCATATGCACTGTTCAACATTTAAATAGCATACATGTAATTGATGATCAAAAGGTCTTCTGCTTGCTGAATTTCATAAAAACCACAGCAAAGTTAATAAAATTTTTCAGATATACTTTCTTGCTGCCCATTTTCTGAGATCATGGGCAGATTATGAGAGCACTTACAAAAGTAGAGACATTTTAAGTCTTTGTAAAGCCAACAGTGAAAAAAATAAACCAAACCAACTCAATGTGATACAATGCTACAAGATCAATTATTAAATGACAGTTCTTGAGTAGAGAGGTCAGGCTGTCCACACTATTGACTTCTGACTGTTTTGTTTTTTCCTGACTTAGATACAAGGGATGTTTAGTTACATCCGGTTGTTGTGATAAAAACACTGATTAAAAACAGCTTGTGGAAGGAAAAGGTTTATTTCGGTTTCTACTTCAAGGTCACAGTCCGTTATTAAAGGCAGTCAGAGCGAGCGGACACTCAGTTCAGAGCAGGGACTTGAAGCAGAGGCTGCGGAGAATATCCGCTTCTCAGTTTCTCACAGCCTCGTGATTACTGGCTTTCTTATAGAGCCCAGGCCCAGCTGCCCCAGGGAACTGTATCCCCATACAGTGAGTTGGGCACTCCTACGTGGACTAGCAATGAAGACAGTGCCTCAGAGCTACACCGACAGGCCAATCCCATCTTCGCAATTTCACATTTGAGTTCTCCTAAACTGTATCAAGTTGATAGCTGAAAGTAACTAAGAAAAATGCTTAGAAGTAAATCGGAGATGGGCGTTGTTGCTGCCATCTACAACGGCAGCCCTTGAAAGGCAGAAACAGCATAATCACAGCATGTTTAAGGCCAGCCCTTCTGCGCTTTTAAGGACCGCATAGTGATACTCTCGAACAATACAAGTAAACACGCCAAAGCCTGAGGCACCCACTAAAAGCAGAACCTATTTTATTTCTGTCAAAAACAATAAGCAATACTAATCTTCCAAATTTTACCAGGGATCTGGCTTATTCCTGGCTGTGTTCAAGTGGTCTCGGGATACAGAACTGTATCCTACTCTTAAAAGAGATTATTTGTAAAGATTATTTAATTTAGGTAATCACATGGGTAATGAAAGGACAAATTCAAATTAAATCTTAACTCCATTTTGTTTTTTTTTCCCCTAAGAGATTGGGAAACTATGAGCCCACACCTTTTATTTATGACTTTCTAGGAAACCCTTTATCATCGTCTCAAAGCTTAGTTTTTGTATACATGAAATTTTCATTTGCTTTCGTTCCTGGTCCCATTTCAGGGGACTATAATGGAATTGAATCTCCTTACTCCATGTGCTTCTGGAACCTATAAATTTAATTCTTCTAAATATGCTCGGCATATTATAAAAATAAACTTGGAGAGAGGAAATGCATATATTCTTAATCAGGCCATTGTTTCAGATATATACTCAGCATCTGAGATGTGTTTTATTCCTTTGATAGAGAAACAATAAATAGGCTATACAGATCTTAGGCAAGGTTGTCCTAATTCATGTCAAATTTATTCTTGTTTAAACTAAATCTACTTTCTGGCTCTTCTCTTTGATTTAGTTTGTTATTGTTGTTTGCTTGTTGTTTTTAAAATTCTGGTTTTTCTTTTGTTTGTTTGTATTTGACTACTTCTTTCCTAAAGGAAGGAAGGAAGGAAGAAAGAAAGAAAGAAAGAAAGGAAAGAAGGAAGGAAGGAAGGAAGAGTAGAGTTGGATTTTTGCTGAGGTGGAGGGACCTGGGAGGAGATGAAGAATAAGAAAGCATGATTGGAATATACTGTCTGGGAAAAAAAATTAATTAAGAAAATTTTTTAAAAACAATTGTGAGAGATAGCAGGCCTTGTCTAGATGATATGTTTCTCCTTGTAGATATCTAGCCATTGTAGCATCATTCATTATCTCTTTCTGTATCTTTCTAATTATCTCTTTATTTCTAGATCTGCTACTGTCAATTGGAAACATTTAGTTCTACTAGCAACATTTATGAACAATACTGATAAGATACAAACCATAACTTTTATATTTCTAATGTATTCAGGGTACTTCAGGCCATTGTGTGCGGATAAATACAGTATTTTTTTTTCATTCTAAAGTTTGTGTCTTCCCTGTACTTGTACTGGGTAATTTTCTTGGCTGTTTTCTCTAAAGAAATGATGCTTTGTAGACAAAGATTAATTGTATTATTCTTCCTTGTGGAACATATGGTTCTTGGAGGCTTCCACATTGATAAAGAGCCAGAAGACCAAGATTGTATTGGAGAGTGAGTCTTTCCTACAGCTCTTAGATTTGAAGCTAGCTGTTGGGGCTCACACCTAGACTCCCAACTTTGCATAGCAGTGGCAGTTCGATTGCTGAAATCTCATGCAGACCTCTGCAAAGAACTCAGAGAAAGTACTGTCAGTATGTGGAGAAGAGAAGGCTGTGTGGGGGTCAGCAACATTGTGTTTGCTGTAGTTATTCATCCTTCAGAACAAACAAGTAAAAACCTCACATATCAGAGATAAAATACTGCATATCTGCAATCACAGCACATGGGAGTCTGAGGTTGTGGGCTGGAAGATTCTAGGTCATCATAGTTTACATACTTGTTTCAATAATAAATAAATGAAATTGATGCAAGGTATTTTATGGTTTTGAGATCGATGTGCTTTCAAATCATCTTACTTGGATTATTGCATATAGTTATATTCATAAAACTTTAAAAAATTAAAATGACATTAAGGAAGGTAGAAAAACAATACTATCTGACTTGAATAATTACTCTCAGCTTAATTAAACAGATAATGTAGGGAGTGCTTGAATAGACTCTTATCAAAAGATCAGTGGGTAGGGTAATGAAATACATTTGGGTGATAATACAATGATAATGCTTTACTATATAATTTACTAAGACTTATTCCAGAGAGTGATACCCATGTTTAAAATAGTTTAGATTATGTATGTGTCGCTTGACTTGAGAGTGAGGGCTAGGTAGATACTATTAAGAAATAAAATTTGAAGTGAGACACAGATTAGAAAGGGATTCGGTCCGTGGAAAATCGTCTAGGAGAACAAGTGCAAGAATACCGAAACAAATGTTGTTTTTAGGCCTAGATGAGCCATTGTGGCTGGACTAGTGTGACATGTCAGATAGGCATGACTTTCAATTACGTAGGCCTCTAAAATGCCAGTGTAAGAAATATGGAACTTAGATAGTTATAATAAGTAGGAATGGTATACCTAATTGATCTTGTGAAAAGATGCCAGTGCCTGGCTGGCTGGATAATTAACTGGAGGTTAGCTAAGGGCAAGAGGAGGCGGCACCGGATGAATGGCAAGGCTATTGCGCCATTCCCTGTGAAAGATAATGAGTTGCTAGTATGGGAACTTTGAACTAGAAAGGGACTTGGAGTGATACAGGAAATGAATTGGAATTTTTTTTTTCTGCTTCACCACTTGCAATCATTTAAAGATCCTATAGGCTAGTGGAAAAAAGAGCTTGCCACCAAGGCAGAGGAACAGAGTTCTGAGTTTGACCTCTTGGAGCCACATAGTAGAATGGGGAGAACTGACCCCCACAAATCATTATCTGTCCTCCACACATGTGCCATGGCATGTATTTGTAGGGGTACAAAAACAAATGAGGTGTGGCAGAGGGAGGAAATGGGAAAGGAAGAGGGGGAGGGTGGAAAAAAATAAATGTTTTAAAATACAAAATGCTTGTCTGCTTAGATCCTGAAAGTATTTTTCTTCAGTGCCCCCATCTTCCACCCAAGCTATGCAAGATTAAGTAATTAAGGCTGTTTTGTCTTCCTAATAATATAGAAATTAGTGTAAATTGCATTGTCGTAAGCATTTTTCTTAAAGGCTTGGAGAAAGAGTTAAACCCCGAAATTTATGGACGTGGAAATAACAGTGATTTTTAAATCTCCTTACATGTCTCAAATCTTTGGTCTAATTGAATGTGTGGTTATAATCGTGTGACCTAAAGCATGTTCTTCTAACATCCATACATTCCTAGAGCCATATCAAAGGGAAGTTTTGGGAGCCTGTATCCTAGCTAGCAACATGGATGGCTAAAGAAGACATGGTTATTTAAAATTTTGGGAATGAATAAAATACCCCAGTAGTTTTTGAGACACATTTGCCTTGAGTGTTGATGGGATCCTTACACACAGCTTTTCTTCGTGCCCTAATTTCGGGGGTGGTTGGCATACATTCATTATGTTCCGCCAAGTTTCCTATATAATTGTAAAAAGCACAGACATCTTTCCTTAAGACAAAAATTATTGGTGTGCCTCTTTTCTTCTTGCATATATTTTAGTAGATTTTTTTTCTTCGTCTATTCATTTAGTACAATTTTGAAGGACATATCGAACTGTGAAGTGTGATTGAAAATTAGTTGAGAAATAAATGCTGTCACTTAACCATAGTTATAGATTGGGAAATGAAAGACAAAGATTGAAAATTCCAAGTTTTTCTCCTGTGCATAGTAAGTAGGGTCTATAACAGTGTTATTAACAGCATACTTCTTAAATCATATATTCCTCTCCAGTCTGGTATAAACACTAAAGAAAAATTTTACTATTTCATTCACTATAAAAAGTACTTGGAATTCATCTGAACTAGTGTGTGCGTGTGTGTGTGTGTGTGTGTGTGTGTGTGTGTGTGTGTGTGCGAGAGAGAGAGAAAGAGAGAGAGAGAGAGAGATGTCTTCATCTTCAGTACATCTCTGTAACAGCTAACAGGAACTTAAAATAATCATTTTCTTTCTGATTTTGCTATCTTGCAAAACCTTTAGCTTCTCAATCTTTCTGATCTGCAAAAGGGCCAATACATCTTCCTTAATCTCTGGATTGTGTGGAGGAGCATGAGATATCGTTGGAAAGGGTTATGAGTTGCAAGGCAGTAGTAGAATTTCCAGCATTCCTCCTCAGAACCAGCAAACAAACTCACTGTCTGCTGCAGGCCTGCCGCTCTGCATTGTGAGCCAGTCCTGGCTGGCCTGCACCATGAAGGAGGCGCCGGACACTCAGTCATTAGGTTAAGAGTCATTGGAGTACTTCATCAGGATGAGGGCTCTGATCTCTACTTCACTGCAGGTAAAACTATAGTGACAAGTGCAGTTGTGTCAGAACAAGAAATTGCATGTGTGAAGAGTCGAAAGTGGATTTTCTTTGATTTCCCATTGGGAATTTTAATATTCTAGGGATATTTCAAATAGTATAATTTTATGTTGATGTAACAGTAGGAACTACGTTTCATCTTTAGTTAGTCTGTGTTTCCTTTACAGCAGTTCCATGTTACTTCTGCCTGTTGTTGTTGTTGTTGAAGCAAACCTGAAACTGGGATTCTAATGTACTTACCCAGGATGACAACTGGTGTGTACTGTCTTCAGGAACCAGGAAATACAGCTTTTGTGGGGCCTCTTCGGTGAAAATAACCACAGAAACATTGTTAGAAATGGAGTATTTTACATTCATTACAGAGACTATTAATCCGAAACTGTAGGGGCAAATGCAGTAGAATACACAGCGTTCTCTCCTGTTATGGGAAAAGAAAGTCTTAATCCTTCCACAGTCACTTGGAATAAATTAATAAATGGGATTGTGTTCTGAGTCTCTGGGTGCTATTACTATTGAATATGTAATAGGAACAGGGATTTGAAATATCTCTTTTTAACAATATCATTATGAATTGAGTGAGAATTTCACACAATTCATTTTGGATTTATTCGCCCCTTTCAACTATGATAATCAACATCTTCATATTCCTATTCATCTTCCTATTCCTTCATATTCCTATTCATCTTCATATTTCTTCCACCCAACTCCAATATGTTTCTTTCTTTTTTTAAAAAAAAATACTTTTTCCTTACTTCCTTCTTTCTCTCAAACTCCATCCCTTCCTCCCCTTTCCTTTCTTTTCTTTTCTTTCTTTTCTTTCTTTTTTTTTTTTTGGTTGATGTTTTGGATTTTCAAGACAGGGTTTCTCTGTGTAGTGTGGTCTACACTGACACTCGCTCTGTAGATGAGATTGGCCTGGAATTTTATTTATTTTTCTTTACTTCTTATTAATCAAGTACAGTTTGTGTTGTGCTATTACCCTTGAAAGTGAGACCTTCTCTGGTGTGTGGTCAGTTTACCAGTGGTAAAGAAAACTGACTCTTCCTCTTTCAGCAGCTGTCAGATGTCAATAGCTCGTCAACAAGTGGTGGGATTTCATGCCTCCATTTACCCCTATGCTGGGATTTTGTCAGTCTGTGGCTTGCTCAGGTTATGTGCATGCTGTCACAGTCTTTATAAATGTGATTGCTGTGTGATTTCTGGTAAATGCAGTTTCTTTCATCTAATGATCCACTCCTAGCCCTCACAAGCTGCCTACCCTCTTTTGCTCTATTATCTCTGAGCCCTTGGGAGACAGGTATGATATGGATGTTCCATTTAGGGCTGAGCACCTCACAGTCATTAGGTTCTACATGTTGACTGATTGGGAGTCTCTGTGCTTTTAGTTACCTGGTGTACTGGCTGGTTTGTGTGTCGACGTGACACAAGCTAGAGTCATCAAAGAGGAAGGCACCTCAATTTAGGAAATGCCTCCTTTAGATCCAGCTGTAAGGCATTTCCTTAGTTAGTGATCATCACAGAGGGCCTCGCTTATGAGTGATGCAATTGCTGGGCTGAAGGTCCTGGGTTTTATAAGAAAGCAGGCTGAGCAACCCATAGGAAGCAGGCCAGTAAACAGCACCCCTCCATGTCCTCTGCATTAACTCTTTCCTCCAGGATCCTCTCCTTGACTTACTTCAGTGGTGAAGAGCAATGTTGAAGTGTAAGCCAAATAAACCCTTTCTTCTCCAACTTGCCTTTTCATCATGGTGTTTCTTTATAACAACAAAAATCCAAATTAATGCACCTGCTATGTATATATTATTCCACAGATTTGATACAGAAAATATTGATAGTCATGAGTATTCACTTAATTCATTTTGTTCAAATAGTATAGCATGGAAATGAAAATATTTGGTAGTTACCCATTGTTACCTCTCATAGTAAGTAAACTATTTATATAATTTGCCTTAATCCACAATTTTTGTTAGGTACATTTTATTTATTACAAATTGCTTTTTCAGCCATCCAATTACCCAAATTAAATGAATACTTTGAAAAAAATATGTTTTAGAATTTTCTAAAAATTACCTGATTTGTTTTCTTATTGCCAGCAAATGATGTTTTTTTGCTGCAAATTTTTGATGCAAATCTCCCTTCATATTTTATAAAAGATCATTAAAATTGAAATGCAATTATATGGTTATATGAGGCAAAAATTGCAAAAATATATGACAAAAATAAATACAAAAGACTCAGAATTATTTAATGAATTCTTTTAGACTATAGATTGCCTAGTCACCAAAATGCCATATAAAGTAGTTTTGTGGAACATTAGATAAATATTTTGGTAACTATAGGGCTATTAAGCAACTCTCCAGAAGAACTTTCAGTGAAATATTTGATTAAATTATTTGCTAGATTAGGTTTATCAGGTTAATATTACTTCAGAACACAGCCATCATTTATTACAATTAAAATTTACAGCAACTATTATCGAATTTGCTTTTAAGATGAAAGTAATGACACAGAATAAAAAGACTACTCTATGTTCACGAGCTTAATGGTGGATAGGTATTTATTTACATAAACAAACTAGTTCTTAGAAGTTTTAGGATTCTCTGTTTGGTGGAGCTCTTCCTTGTGTGCTTTTGGATAAAAGTAAAACACAGCTTGTGTTAAGATTGAAGCATCCAGCCCATATTGACATTAATGGGAATCCCTCAGCTAAATCTCCTCATGCTGGGCTAAAAATGTACCTCCTGATGTTTCAATAGTTTTTCGACTATCATTGATGCTAAAGTAGAGTTATTACGGTCTACAGTATAAATACGTATTTAGATAGTTTAAAATGTTTATTTGATATAGGGTTCTGTGGATTGTTACACAGAGCTCCGAACTTGTATTTTACCTTTTAATAATGAAAGTCATGGCACTTGATGGGCAAAACTATATATTTTACTTCAAACAAGACAGAGATGCTACATTTCACTTTGAGTTCATTTTCCTCCTTGCTTTGATTCGGAAAGGAAGCTACTGAGATGAAGAGTGAAAGCACCCAGAGGGTTAGTTAATACGAAGCTGTAAGTTAGAGGTGTTCAGGGAGCTTTCTTCCTTTTCCCCATTGTCTTTATTTTTAATCTACGTACTAGCTACGGCTTCAGAAGCGTTCCGTCTAGCATAAGGCACACACAGTGACTCTTGCTAAATGCTTTCCCTTTTATTTACTGGTTACAGTATATATATTCTGAAAAATATGTCCCTGCTGCTTTTATTCTTTTAAGTCTCAGTCACTATTTGATCCTGGAAGTTCTTTTTATCTGTATACTCTTCAAATTAACGAAGTAATGAATTAAAACCTTCTGCAAGTCTACATGGTCAGATATTTCCCTGTGAGATGTTGGTTTCTGGTGGTATAGAACGTGGTAACTTTTTGCTTGCCAAAGCATGGGTTAATGTATCACTGATGAATAATGATAGAGCATTTCCTATCTAATACTTTCTAGCTGAGGAGCTGCAAGCAAAAAATTATAGCTTTTGTTTTGTTTGTTAGCATTTTTTATTTGTTTTATGCAACATTGATGAAGGAAGTTCCTGAAGAGATAGAGGAAGGATGGATAAGGCACTCTGAAAAATCTAACTACACTGAAATAGAGCACCAAAGTTTGACAGCATATCTAAACCATGGGAAACAATAAGGGTCTTATTGAAACTATTTTCTGATTTGGGTAGAAGAATGATAAAATAATTTTACAAGTCCAAAGTTTTCAACTCACTAATGTTGGTGCCATATGCGTGTGAAGGAAACAGGCTAAACCACCGTATCTAGAGTAGGAAGACAGTTGAAGTAGAGTTCAGGAGATAGATAAATCAGTAAAGTTCTTGCTACACATGCATAAGGACCCAAGTTTGGATCCCGGTAACCTACTTCCAGGCGTGGAAGTGCTCTGAGGAGGTAGTGGGAGAAAGGAGACCTCTGGTGTTTGCTGACCAGCCAGCATAGCTGCGTCGCTGAGTTCCAGGTTCAGGGAGAGACCCTCTCTTAGAAAACAAGGTGCAGAAATAGTTGAAGAAATTGAATGTTGACCTCTACCTTCTACATTTTATACACACACACACACACACACACACACACACACACAGAAAAGATTGGCTAAACTTGTTGGAGAAAAATCAAATTTCAAATCAAATATCAAAGTAAGTTCCTGGGGTCTTCTCAGAGCAAAAGGTCTGAGGACATATTAGAGCACTGGATTAAATTTGGGGGATGAACTACAATGCTAGAGATCAGTTCAGAATGCTTCCTTGGGTTAACTGTTTCTTAAATATCTTCTAAGATACAGTGAGCTGAACAACTTGAAGGATATGTTCAGCAGCTGATGTGAATATTAAAATATTAAAAAGTATTTTTAAACAACTGAAAGAAAAGGAGTGATGAAAATCATTTATATTTCATTGCTCTTGTATGAGATGATCATTTTGTTCTCCACACTGACCTTGAACTCACAGCCTAATTGAACCTTACAAGTAACTCTACAAAGTACCTTGGATTTCAGGTATGCAATTGTGTTACAGGAGGAGTGGGCCTGCTTTTTGTCCTGGCTGCCCGGCTAGATTAACCCCCAAAATAATCACACAGAAATTGTATTAATTAAATGACTGCCTGGCCCATTAGCTCTAGCCTCTTATTGGTTAACTCTCACATCTTGATTAACCCATTGCTATTAAATCTGTGTATTACCACGTGACCGTGGCTTACCGGCAAGATTCTAACCTATGTCTGTCTCAGGCAGGAGATTCATGGCATCTGCCTGTCTGTCCTTCTTTCCAGCATTCAGTTCTATCCACTCTGCCTACCTAATTTCTACCCTATCAAAAGGCCAAGGCAGTTTCTTTATTCAACCAATGAAAGCAACACATAGACAGAAGGACTTCCTACACCACAGTTGTACTAGATAAGACACTTTGTGTTGAAAATAACTCTAGTACTGTAAGACCAGCCATCTAGTTATATTAAAATTAGAAGCTTGATGTTGAGACTCTAGACAGGTCAAGATATTGATACTGGCTGTGTTCATAATCACTGAGGTGACACTTGAAGGTCTAAGGACAAGATGAATAAAGAAAATCATGTATCACAAGAGGCAATGTAAAAGAATACAAATAAAGGGGGTGACAAAGAATTTTAGGGTTTCAAAGAGCTTGATGAAATTATATAAAACAAAGAACTAGCTTTAAGAAAGGTGAATTAATCAAAAATATAATGTTCCACTGAAGTATAGACATGTAGGCTGAGAAATTACATACTAATTGTTAATCTGTGAGTCTGTTCAATAATTTCAATGATGGAATTTGGACTATAAAATATTGAAATGTGAATGAGAAGTGAAGAAAGAGAAGTGGCTTTTGTAACTGTCAAAATATATTTTAAGAAATCAGCATGGAAAGGGATCAAATACAATGGCAATGCAAGATGAAATAGGTGTTGGGAGCATGCTTTATTGTTGATTTATTTCATTGAATAGATAAAAATTTGCATATATTAATCATTAGGAAGTTTGTTAAATAGTTATCCCATACTGGATCCCTTCTGCCAGTTAAATTGGCTATTAGTATTCACTGAGGGATAACAGGCACAATTGTGTCTGTTAAATAAGTGCCCATTTAATCAGCTTAGGAAATTTAAACTCTAACCCCTTGGGAAAACAACTCAGGGCAGCATCAGAATCTTTTAAGTTCTTCATGGTGTAGATGGGGTTTGCTTTCTGATATTTATTCCTCAAGAATCCGTGATATTTTTGTAAGGATTTGGTCACATACATAGGTAAAATTTGGCAGATCTGTGCCCATGGTTTCAGTATATATAAAAGGGCATTTTTACAACAAAGAGGAAATGACAGAAGAATAACATATGGCCTAAATCTTTCTTTTTTTCCAGGGAGGAGTTTTTTGGGTTTTTTTTTTTTTTGAGACAGATTTTTCTTGTGTAATTAAGCTTGCTGTCCTGGAACTCTCTCTGTTGACAAAGCTGACCTTGAACTCATACACACAGATACCCCCCTATCTCTACCTCCTGAATTAAAGGCATGTGCCACCACTACATGGCAGTCTAAATCATTTTTATAGAGAGTATATCTAAAAGAATATAACAACAAGAGCAGTGCCGATCACTGGAGAAAATAGCACAAACAGTAGGAATTTCTTGATTATTTATTAGTTGTTCAGGTTAACTTTTTATCAATTCAGATATAACCAAACAAGGCCACATAAGTCTTTGGTGAAACTTCATTTGCATATTTCAAGCTATTGTATTTCAAAATCTGCTATTTCCCAGAATGGTGTGTTAGTAATGTTGATCAATATTATTTGTCTCCTTTCATACTAATCATCTGAGTTGTTTTGGGTCATTAAACAACTATTGAATTTTCCCACTACTTCCTCTATTTCATGTATTACTGTGTAGTCCCTCAAGCTGAGCATTGACTCCAGTCAGTAGTGTGATGTGATTAGATTGCTCTGGTCCATTTGTGCTTTATGAAAGAACTCCATCCTCGATTGCCATCTTTGTTAAGACTGACCTCCTTCAAAGTGCTCTGTAAAGAACAGTCCTTGGTTATCATCTCATTTAGGACTTGGCCTGCTTCCAATAACCTCGACTTTAGATGACTTGAATGTTTACCATAAGGAATTTCTTGTTTGCCCAAAAGACTAACTTACAAGGGATGGACTGACTGTTTTTTATTTTCCTCCCTTTCTTCTGTTCAACTAGAGAAAATGATCTACATTTTAAGCTCTGTTCTTAGCACAGAAGTAAAATACTTTTCTACTCCTGACGATCTTACTAAGTTGGTGTTTTAACACCTTTATAAAGTAAAAGAAGCTTTACAGTTGAAAGAAAATAGGCAAATTCTGATAGCTACTATAAAATCAGTTGTTCAATAGCCTTGAACCCTTGGATAGGTGTAACATGAGGGCCTGCTTGTTGGGGTTTCTGTCCTGCCCAGTTCCCACAGCCGGCAAACCCCAAAGAAAATCACATAGAGGTCTACATAAGTTATAAACTGATTGGCCCATTAGCTCAAGCTTCTTATTAGCTCTTATAACTTATATTAACTCATTATTCTTATCTATGTTAGCCACATGGCTCTGTACCTTTTTCAGCAGGGCAGGGCACATTCTGCTTCTTCAGTGTCAGGACAGACTAGGGAGGAAGCTTTCTTTTTCCCAGAATTCTCCTGTTCTCATTGCCCTGCCTCTACTCCCTGTCTGGTTATCTCACCTATACTTCCTGCCTGGCTACTGGCCAAACAGCATTTATTTAAAACCTAATTGACAGAATACAGAATTGTCCTGCACCAGATAGGAGTACTGACAGACACACACTTCCAATAGAGAGACAGGCTATCCATTGGATGAAGTGAAAAGCCAGTCCCTCTAATGCTTCTTTTAAATCTTTGCCTTTGTTATTACCTCCCCTTATTTCTGATCCAGTTTATTGATAAGGCTAGGCATTTGGTTTTCCTGATTTAAAAAGAAGGATAATAATACTCAGTTACCCAGAGCAGAGACAATTATAGAGTGAATAATAAAATCTCTAGATATTTGATAATACATTTCTTAAATATGTCCACTGCTTTTTCTGACATATTTCTGCCTACATATCATTTACATTTTGTAAGGCACTTTTTAAAATTCTCTGTCATAACTTTCTTCTCAGGTAATTAGTGTGGTTTTATGTTCCCTTTGATGATACCTATATGCTTTGGATTTTGGTATTTAATATACTTTATGATTGTCAACATGTGTTATTTCTTTTCTTTCTTTTTTGGGGCGGGGTTATAGACAGGGTTTCTTTGTTTAACAGTCTTAGCTGTCCTGGAACTCTCTCCTTAGATCAGGCTGACTTTGAACTCATAGAGATCTGCCTGCCTCTGCCTCCTAAGTCCTGGAATTAAGGGCAGGTGCCACCACCACCCACATGGTATTTCTTAATATGATAAGAAAGATGGGAGAATAGTTACCTTTTCAGAGATCAGTGATAAAAGAGCTCTGCATGCTGTCTGAGCTAAATGTAGTGTATTAGTTCAGAAATCCTATACATGCTGCTCCCCGGCAGCAGGGCCCTTTCTGAAATCCATACTAGTCAACTCTCTGTTGCTTTAATAAAAAACCAAGATAATCAGATTAGAGAAGCAATTGGTCTTTGGTTCATCATATTTGGTAGGAAATAAGTTTGCCTATATTGTCTGGAGGGAGGCAGCACCTTCACATGGGAACAGAACAACTCAGCTTATCATTAGAAAGTGAAAGAAAGGGAGTGTGCTACCATGACCAGAAGACTTCCCATTAGATCACGCCTCTTATAATTAATGACTGCCAAATGTATAACAACGTCAGGGAGTTAGCCTTTAAGTACAGATCTGTTGGTGACACTTAAGGTCCAAAGCCCAGCAAGATCTTTTGGTCACATTGACTTATTTCTTTGATTCTTTTTGGCCTCTGCTTCATTCTTTTCTTTTCTTTTTTGTTTTGTTTTGTTTTGTTTTGTTTTTTTGAGACAGGGTTCTCTGTAGTAGCTGTGGATCCTGTCCTGGAACTAACTCTTGTAGATCTGGCTGGCCTTGAACTCACAGAGATCCGCCTGCCTCTGCCTCCCGAGTGCTGGGAATAAAGGCATGC
Organism: Microtus ochrogaster; assembly: GCF_000317375.1. NCBI lineage: Eukaryota > Metazoa > Chordata > Mammalia > Rodentia > Cricetidae > Microtus > Microtus ochrogaster. Next base: position 39,153,407 of record NC_022027.1, on the reverse strand, counting down.
ACCACCACTGCGGCTTCTTGGTCTCTGTGCAAATGTCTAAAAATATTCATTCCATTCCTCATAAGATCTGTCTTGAAAAACAAGACAAAAAGTGTAAATGTCTTTATTTCCAATTCTAAGTAATATGTACATTTAGTCAGCGTGGCAGTAATAATTTGTGGTGCCTTGACAGAGATAGGCATATCTAGGTAGTTGTCACACTCTGTTGATGAAGGTTATGATATGTGCCTGAGAGGAGCACATAAATTTTTGTCTAGGAAATGCCAAATTGTGGCATTTGGGTGCTTCATAAGTGATGTGAAACTTTATGTGTGTGTGTGTGTGTGTGTGTGTGTGTGTGTGTGTGTGTATGTGCGTGTGTATGTTTGTATGTGCACATGCATATGCGCTCTGTTTCTCTGAAGAGTCTTGATGGATTAGCAATGATTAACTCCGGCATCTGAAATCTGCTAGAGTCATTGGCAAAGATTGTATTGGCGATGTCTTCAGCAGCAAATGTGGCAATGATATGTGAAAATTCTGAAGGGAATGGTGATGGGGGAAAAAGCCACTTGCATACATGTTTCATTATATTTTGTTTATAATCTTAGGAGAGTACTATATGTACTATAAATAAATTTATATGTACTATAAATTTTATGACTCTTAACATTGTGTTCCAACAATTTCCTTTGATGCTGCCACTAATAATGGGTTGTAATTTTTAACTTTGATTTAGAATTCAAAATTCATAACTGATGTTAGTTCCTTAAAATAAAGTTCAAGATACTTTATGTACTTTTTTATATTGTGATAGGAATGTTTATTTATATTATTTTTCTCAATACATAGACTCTTTTCTTAATCTCAGGATTTATTAGCATTTCATTGATTATAAGTTATTTTCACAATTAAACTTATTTATGGTGATTCTCACCATATAGGTAGGTAATTTCTAGCATAGTAAACTTGTAAGCATATAAAGGAAATGTACATTTGGATGATTATGCATTTAAATTAGAATATCTTTATCTATAAGACTTTTCCAATTTTTCAGTGCTACATATAAATTCTTATTGGAAATATAAAGATGAAGCTAACTCTGGCATTCAGACTTGTTTCTCGCCATTCAGACTTGTTTCTCGCTCCAGCGCAGGTATTACATTTCAAGTAAATCTTTTTTTTTTTACCTGAATTTGGGCAACAGGAGAGCAAGTTCTGAAGCGTTTTGTCAGTACTGCTAATGAAGGCACCATCCTGTAGGGTTTTACCAGAGTGTAAGAAGGGTAATTTTTCATCAGAATTCATTAACACACACACACACACACACACACACACACACACACACACACACATTTAAACAGTTTCTAAGGTATTCAGTTCCTACAAATGCAGGAAATCCCTTTACTAGTTAAGTGGAAACAGGAATTATTATGCACAAACAAACAAACAAACAAACGAATATTTAGAGATTTGTTATTAGCTTCTGTTTTTCACTCCCATTAGAGGTTGACTTGAAAATGAACTATTTCTTGATGAAACATAAGAAGGAAAACTTTAGTGGTGCTGGTCTTCATTAATTCATTATTTTAATTCAACACGAAAACATCACTGGTGCTTTGGCAGTTTTGAGGGTCAAATATTGTGATTGAAAGGGGTAAAAATTTTATAAAATATGAACTCCTTGTCTTCATATTTTTCTATTTTATTACTAACCTTTGAAAATATTTTCATACATTAATTTGTAAGTAGGATATAATAAAAGTGAAATAACATAGCTGGCCAGATGACTAAATAGGTAAAGGCGCTGGCTCCCATGTCTGGAGACTTCCAAGTTTGATCCCCAACACATTCAACGTTCATAAGAAAGAACTGACTTCCAGAAGTTGCCCTCTGAACTCTACAGGCATGCCTTTGCATGCATGCACCTACCTACACACAAACATACACACACACACACACACACACACACACACACACACACACACACACCACATATTGGGGTTTATCAAATTTCCACTTCAGAATTGTGATGATTGTCTCCTGACCCTGGGACCATATTAATACAGATATTTAAATACTAATATATAATGTGTTTTTATAATCCTTTATCTTTTTTTCTGGAAACGTAGGTCATTGGGGTGGGCAGTTATTTGGCATTCTGTTGATAATTATGGTTTGATTTGTGTCTGAAATATAAGTGCACAGGCTGGTGACTGCTAAGAACTAAGATGATCTATGTGAACATTCATTCAAATATGTGCTTACAGGATGACACAAAAAATAAAAATATCACTTAAATTATCAACGACTTATGATATATTTGAGTTAGCTTTTAGCTTGTAAGTAAGTATCTCAACTTATTTGGGGAACAGCATCTCATTTCGCCTTTATCATAATCCTATTTACAATAGCACATTTTATGTTCTTTTTGTGTAATTAATATTAATTAGAAAATGCAGATAGAATAAACCATAATAAAAATAAAGGTGTCACCTCTAGCTCTGCAGATCCTGACTTAGAAAAACATGCTCATGTATGAGATCGAGGTTAAAGAATTTACTGTTGCTGAAGGCTCTGATGATTGTATTGTTGGCAGGGTGAAAGAGTCTGTGTTCCATTAATGGGCGAACTTCTCACCTAGGTGATAAATAGTACACTTTACAGAGATATAAAATGATGAGATTTATTTGCTGTCTTCGGGGAAATGAAGCAAGGTGCATATAGCTATCATGACTTAAAAAGCTACTATCTTATCAATATACCTACATAAAACTCCCTTTTTTGAGTCTAAGTTTGCCATCAGTACAGGAAAAGGCTTACTTAATCTATATTTTCTGTCATCACTTTTTAGTGAAATGAAAAGGAATGTATAGTATTGTTTTGCCTTTGTCAATATAGCACTAGTATTGCAAATAACACTAGTATTTTCAACATGAAATAGTCTGTTACATGAAGCTCAAAATAAGATTTTAATTCTGATATTCGGAATTCTGTAAAACGGATTTTTTTCTTCAGTATTCTGTTGCTTAAAATACATATAAGCCACTACAAGGCATATAGTTCAATATCGTAGGTATTCTAAATTAAAAGCCATCTTTGTTGTTTTGAGCACTGTGTGGTACCTTTTTTTTCCCCCTGGATATGTTTTTCTGGTCTTTCTCAACCCTATAATTTTATTGAGCATTGTGATGTTAGTAACTCTCAAATATTTTTCAATATACTGTTTGATTTGCAAATGATTTTAAAGAATTTTCTATAATGTAGCTTAGTTCTCTGTCCAGGAATTAATTCAAATATTATCCAAGGTCACTTCTGGGGATGGGGGTCTATCCTAGGAATTTTCCATGACGTGTTCCTGCATTCTAAAGTGAGCAAGAAGAAGACTCTGAAAAAGATACTATGTAGAATAGAACTGCTAATCAGAGATATTAATTCCTCACGGCAAAGCTTAAAGGAGAATATTTGGCATAAAAGGCAAATGAAAGGGGAAAGATTAAACTTTAATTAGGAGGAATTAGAATTCTGGCTATGAAAATAGGCCCTTGATGAATGCTGTCAAGGGGAAACTTTGACTCTGACGTAAGCAGAAGGCCACTGCACAAGTCTGGAAAAAATGCCTCCAGAAGTCAAATGTTCTGCATGTATCTTGAAATGCTGAGAATGTTGTGTGAAGATGTTCCCAGGTGGGTTGCTTTTTCTTTGTAATTTTTTTATTACGAGTAACCAAGAAAAAGTTATAATGTATAATTAAAAACTCCTAGAGAAGATTATATATCTAGATCTTGTTGAGAGTGAGGTTAGAGCACTTCACCGGGATGGCTCTAGTCATCACGCTGGGCTTAGAAAGAGATTTTTTTTTTCATCCTAATAGATTAAAACGTGATGAAACCTCATTTTATGCTATATCCTACCTCAGAATTGATTAAAGATTTTCTAGATTCATGTGTTAGAATATTGCCTTCCTCATTTCAGAAGTGAATGACTGAGAGACCCTCACATAAATTGAATTCAAAACTTTCCCTCTTAAAACATATTTAGAAATGAGTTGTAAAATAGAAAAAAAGTAGAATAGTCTCTGCTGTCCTTTGGTAGAGAGGTTACTTAAGATAAATAGAAATGGTTTATTAGGAATAGAGCTGGCTTAATATAATGTTAGAATGTTGAGTTAATAGTTATCCTTTTTAACAAACGTATCTAAAATACCTTTATTAAACAAACCTTCTATCTATGTGGATAATTTTCTGCAGGGTTATGAGAATAAATTTTCATCACTAGGAAGAGGAATACCCCCCCAGTAGCAAGGCTTAATGCATAGATTCCATTTCATGCTGTTTTACCCTTATGATTATTCAGTTTGTTAAAGAAATGCCACTCAGTATTTAATATTGTCACTTAAAGGAGCAGGCTCAGCATGGCCCTTGAAATATGGTTGTACTTCATCTTTCTTCATTCATCAGCTGGTGCAATTATAAATGCATGAGTATGGCACACAGCTACTTGGGTCAAATTTCCTTAAAGGACAGATATGCCTGTAATACGGTTTATCCATCTATTAACATCCTGAAATGTCAAAAAGCTTCTTTTTTTTTAAAAATAGAATGTCAGTTTCTTTTTTACTTAGAGCAATTTAACTGGCACAAAAAGGAAGAGATTTGACAGTGGTAGCTGTCAGGGAAAGATTGGCTGATGATTTGAGAAAATAGGAATAAATGCTCAAATACATGCCAAGTAGTCTTTAGCTGATGTTATTAGGAGAGGGCACGAGGTCAGACACAAAGAGCAGAATGGGCAGTGCAGGTGAGCGAGCCTAGCTTCAGTTTTCCCAGGCTGCCGTGTCTGAAAAGAGTTTAATTCCTATAAACAACTTCGTTTAAGCTCATGTGCAGGTCTCATCCCCTCCCGTCTTTCTCTCCACCAGGATTTGAGACAGGGTCCCACCATGTCATAAACCCAGGCTAGCCTGAAGCTCGTGGTCCTTGAGCCTCCCAGGTGCTAAGATTTGCAGTAATGTGCTGCCACACTTGCTGCTTATTTTATTTATTTATTTTTATTTTTTGGTTTTTTTGAGACAGAGTTTCTCTGTAGATTTGAAGCTTGTCCTGGAACTAGCTCTTGTAGTCCAGGCTAGCCTCAAACTCACAGAGATCCATCTGCCTCTGTCTCCTGAGTGCTGGGATTAAAGGTGTATGCCACTACCACCCAGATCTTGTTGATCTTGATTTTTTAAGTGTCTCTTGAATTGCAGCCCCCTGTAGCACTGTGGATGCTCAGACAGTGAAGTTTTCAGTTAATGCTTTACTCTTACACACCTGAAACTGTGATCGCATAATTTCTAATTTTATTGATTACTAAAATTACTCATTGTAAAATTCATATGTGTGTGAATATGTGCATATGCACATTTTGTAAAATTTTGGTAAAGAACAGTGGAAAAATATATATAATGTTTTTATATGTGCATAATTTGTTACATATATATAAATACATACATATATATATATATATATATATATATATATATATATATAAAATCTTACTGTGAATCTGCAACATTTCAACTGTCCAACTCTCCACTGTTAAGGAGCTCATCTCCTTTTCTTCCTCCTCTTCTTCCTTTCCCTTCCCCATTTCTTTTTTCAAGAGGAAGTCTCACTGTGTAGCCCAGGCCAACCAAAGCTTGCATGTCAACCAAACAGAGATCTGCTTGTCTCAGCCTCCTGAATCCTGAGATAACAGCTGCCCCAGACTCCTGCTTTTCTGTTATTGTTGTCTGGTTGTTGTTATTGTTGTTTGCTTGCTTTTTTGACTTGAGTTCATTTCCATCTGTCAGCCTTGTAGCTTTTTAGTCTTCTGCTCACCTCAGTTCTTCATATCAGAGATAAAATCCTTAGAGTGCTTCCCAGCAGTCAGTATCAGGCAGATGAGGGAGAGATTACACAAATTGTCCTCAGTTCGGTTTCCAAACTGGCCTCGGGATCCCAGCAACTGCCCTTTAAATAAACCCTCTTAAGTGCTTTGGTTCTGTGAGAAAATGAGTCAGGGTGGCTGTTTTCCATTTTCACTCCAAGCAAGAGATGGTTCTGAGCAATGGTTCGGGTGTTATTCACCCTCTGTGAGGACTGAACATGGTTCCTGTGTGCCAATGTTGCATGGCTTTCTGAAGTCATGGAAGACCTGTGAAGGTTAGTGTCTGCTGGCTCTGAGAATCCCGTTCTCTCAGGACTGTCCTGTGCTGAGTAGGCGGTTCAGTCTTCCTCTGCCTTAGGCAGAGTTGAGGGCACGGGTTACTGTGGCGACTTGTTTGCCTCAGTGTATCAGGACTGGGAGGTGGGAGGGTGAAACCGGACTCATTATGCCTTTCAGAGTATTTGTTTGTTGGTCCTCTGTCAAGCTGCCAGCCCTCTCAGTGGGATAACTGCCCTTTGTATAGTAATCTACCAACATTCAGGGTGGCTGCATTCACTGTACCCATTCTGCTGTGGAACCCTATTACGACTGGGTTTTGAATGCAAAGCTTCATGATATCTGGGTATAAACAGTGTGCCGCGCAACAAAGGCACCTTTTGTATTTCTTAATCTTCTTATAATCCCATTTTTTTCTTCACAAGCTTTGAAGAGGGGATTTTCTGAAAATAGAAAAGGAAAATACAGAGAGTCACCACTCTGTTCTGTGTTTTTCATAAAGTAGTACTTGGGGGGAGGTTTGTATGGTTCTTCTAATTTACAAACCCCGTTTGTTCCTTAGGCAAAAATGGGTGAAATTCCTGGCTCATTTTCTACCTGTGGAGGTGTGAATGAATCAGCCTTTGTTTTCCTGGGTCACCCTGCCTGGCAGGTTGCTTTGTTGGTTATTCCTGGCCAGTGCTGTTGAAGTGTCTGCCTGTTCCCTGCTAACTCCCTCGTTCTATCCACCTCAGTTCTGTGTGGGTCTTCTTCAGGCTCTCTCATCCCCGGGAAGCAGTGCCCTGGCCTCTTGGTGACCACCTCCTTTGGCTGCCCTGGTTTTGTCATTCATTCATGTCGTTTCTTCAGCGGGAGTTGAGGTGGTTCTGAGATGAACTTCACTGACAAAATCTCCAGGCAGCAGAAAGTGAGAGTTACAAATTAAGCAGAGAAGATTTCTTTGTCTTCTCTCCAGTTCCTGCCTGGTCCTTCAGAGAGAAGGCTAGGTGAGGGGGGCAGGCAAGAGACAGTAGAGGGATGCTGAAACCCTTTTAGAGAGGCCTCTGCTTTTGTTTGTTTTGTCATTGCCTACCTTTCTGGATGCTTGTTGGGGCTCCTGAAGGTCAAGATACGCCTCTTTCCTTTCTTCTTGTTTCTGTTGAAGCCTTTCACTCAAATGGAAATGAACTGTGTGCTCACTCTTTTTTACAGGGATTGGTGTGAATGGATAGTTAAATGATCTCATGAGAAGTCATTGGACACTTGCTGTGTACTGTGTGTCTGATGCAAGTTTTCCTTTAACCAATGAACAGATGAACATACACATGACATGGAAAGTCAGCTGTTCCCTTGGAGATTCTTTGACTTTTTAAGAGATGTTAAGAGTCTTTTCCTATTATGTGTCCTGGTTGCTTGGGCAGAGCACTGACCTGCATAAATTCTCACATGAGGTCTTATGTATTTGCATATCCATACATTCACAGCTTTATAGTAATAAGTACAGAAGAGGATGAGAAAGTCTTTATTATTTATTTACTTTGGGGGGGGTGGTATGGGGTTTCTCTGTGTAGCATGGGCTGTTCTGGAGCTTACTTTGGAAACCAGGCTGGTCTTGATCAGTGGATATGTGTAGATGTTTGTATATGAGCAGAAAAGAGGAACAAGGTAGAGAAATCGATAGAAAGCGAAAGATCAAGCTGATGCTGATTGATTCTGTTCAGCCCTCTCCAGATTATAGAACTATACCAGGCCTCCAAGTTTGAGGATCAGTGTGAAGAACACAAAAAAGGAATCTGTATGAGAGTGTTCATGTCTGTTAAAGTGATCTAATTATGAAGTTTTGTTTCTTTCAGTGGAATGGATAGAAATCCGTTTTAATATATAGATAGTTCCTTATTTTGTATGCCTGTAAACAAAGATGGTCTTCAACTTGTAATTGACTTTCTTCTTGGAAAATGCCTCACATGTTATAAATAATATTTAAAACCATTTAATTCAGAAAGCATTCTGAATAACAAAAATTAGCCCACTCTGCCTTAAGTATGCTCTGAATACATTCGCTATCTTACAGCTCAGTCAAGTCATATAGTTCAAAAACCTTCTTCTTTGATCATATTGAGTATCTTGCATAGCTTATAAAACAGTGTGCAGAGGGTGAAAAGTAGAATGGATCAGTTGTATTAATATGTTTTCCCATCATCATGAGGGAGAAAAATCATGAGTTGAACTATTGTTACATTGAAAATACCATGCATGTGAATTTTGGACAGCTTATACTTGCTGCTGATTGCCTTACATTCATTAAAAAACTATCAAATACCAAAGATATAAAATGCCATATGTAACAAATATATTTACGAATGTGTGTTACTTAAGTCTTCCGAAAGTTTGTACATAAACTAAGAAAATAAAACAAAATTATTGATATACATCACTACATCACATTGTCTAGAGCTCAGAAATGCCATATCAGCGTTCTAATAATTCCACTTATCACTGATAGAAAGGCATAGCTAATTAAAACCACATTTGTTTGTAAGTCCTGGTGATAATTTGATGAGTTGTATAAAACTTTTTGTAGACTCAATAAGTCTTAGTCAGATTTAACTAATGAATGAATGATCCTTCGTCATGAATACATAAGTTCTCAGTTCATCCCAATTATAAGAATATTTATGACATTTATTATTGTAGTGAAATGGATAAGGGATCAGAAAATCCTACCTATTCCAAGTAACTAGTCAATTTATATTAAAGTAATAAGAAAGAGGCTTATGAGATGGCTCATGAGGTTTTTTTGGCATTAATTTTTTTTAATTGATTTTATTGAGCTCTACATTTTTCTTGGCTCATGATGCTTTTGTTGATAAACCAGACAAACTGAGTTCACTACCTGAAATCCACATAGTGGAAATAATCTACTTCCACGTTGTACTCTGACCTGTGCATGTGACCTCTAACACGTACATACTATCCCCCCACCCCACTTTCAATCTCTAAGTGTAAGGGAAAAGAATAGTTGTAACTCGCAGTCTCCTTTTTCAGGCTCAATAAAAGCATGCATATACAGCTCTTACTTACACTCTTTCACATATACTGAATTTCCACATCTAATTTGCAGATGGGACTTGCTGACGGCATGATTAAGCATATGCTTATTTTATTTATGATTTAATTAACAATGTAATTAGAGTGATTTTGTGCTCAAAGAAATTTCAGAATTTTAAGTCAAATATTATGTCCACCTACTCTTCATTTTCAGAATTTGAATTACAGGATATGAGTATGCTGTTTTGGGGTTTGGTATGCTTGGCCAAAGAGTAGCATATTTTATAGCCTCACTGTATCTTGAATATTTAAGGATGATATATAACTCACAGGAACTGGATATATTAACACCAAGTTCCACCCACTAAATAATCATTCATACCAAGAATAATTTTCATGTGTATTTTAAATGGTAATAACAATGTCAGCTTCTTAAAATAAATTTTCAAGTTCTGTTTTCTTTTGAATTTGTTCTAGTCACAATATACAGCTGTGCAGATATTCTGAAAAACTTACTATAAAATTGTCTGTCATTTTTATATCCCCCTGATTTGGCAAGGATGGTTCTGCTGTTTAGCATCAACTCTGTAGGATGATGGAGCCCAAGGGGACAATCTTACATGTCTTGGTCCTTGGGATTTGAAGCTCAGGTGTTTTGAAGCCAGTCTTCTGCCATCTGGCTGAATCTCTGAGGAGGTGTTCTGGCAGGAATTCTCTAGGCAGGAAGAAGCATTCGGTTTGATCAAAATAACTGGGGAGGGGGCGGCGGAGGAGCATTACTGGATTTCCTGTTTAGGATAAACCCTTCAACTGTTTCTGGCTGCCTTGGGGAAGGGAGAATACAGGTAGTTCAAGTACCAAGCTCTCCGTCCAGGGTGCACTGTTTTCTGGATACTGTGTCTTAGTGATTGAGCTCTACCTTAGACAGGAAATGCCGTCAGAACCACGAACTCTCTGATTCAGACTGAATTGTATATTCTCTATTCTTTTACAAGGAATAATTTATTAACCACACTTGACTGCTTGCTACTTAGCAGAGGGTTGCCCATTCTGGTTTTGTAATTTTTCATTTTCGAGTTTTGTCCAAAATAATGTCTTTTTCATAAAGTCATTTTTTTGGCTCTCCTCTTTATAACTTCCTCCCTCCCTCTTTTTCTCCCTCCCTTTTTCCTCCCTCCCTGTCTCTTTCTCAGAGGAATAGGAAAGTTATAATTCGGCTCTCTTTTGGAGAGCAGAAACAGCAGAACACACGTTCAGATATATTTGTTTCCCTAAAGCTTTCTTGTTCTAAGCCCCTAGAATAGGATGCTCCAGACACATTGAGTGCTTGGAAAGAAGGATGAAGGGAAGTCCCATCTCCCTACTTCCTTTTAAAATACAGTGGAAAGTGTTGTTATTGCCATTATCTAAATGCAAAAAGTAACAGTGCTTTCCTTTTAAGAGTTTTTTTTTTTTTTTCATATACCATGGTACTCCAGTTCATATGGGAGATTTGCGTCTAACTTATTTTTTACAAGTCCCTTTTTGAGGATATTTTTCAGTGGAGCTTAGTAACAATGAATGTATTATAAATAGTGATACATCAAGAGCCAAAGGATTTTATTCATTTGTATTCTTCCTACCCACATTGCTCTTCCTCTTTCTCCTTTCCTCTTTTCTCCCTCCTTCTGCACATCCACATTAAATTGTATGGTGAGAGGTCCGTGATACCCCTGAAGTTGTATTATTTTGAGGAATAATGGTAACTGATGTGAAGGGAGAACATAATAGCAATTATTTTAAAATAGTTTGCTTTAAGAATAACTTCATGAATGCAACTGTGAGAAAATAACATCCATGTTCAATATATATGTGTTTTATTTTTTCTCTCACATTCTGTGTGTGCCATTTTTTGGTTTATATACTCAATGAAAAACAATATTGTTAAATGTATAATCTAACAAATCAAAATAATTTGATAAATATCTCATTTAGTATTTTTAAAACTAATACTTATGGGACTATTTGGTAATATTTGTATCATATTTTTCTTTAGAAGGTTTTGATACATTATTACAATATTAAATCATGACCCCATAGATTAAGTATCAAAGCAGAAATCATAAACATCAAATTTTATTGTTCATGAGCAAATGCTGTTACGTTAATATATGTTTGTTTTTCTGGAGTTCTTTTTAGTCTATTCATACTCACACAAATGCCAATGTATTCATAAATTCAGAATATGTATATGAATATATCTCCTGTGTGCATAAAATGTAACTAAGATATCTATTCATTTAAAAATAAGAATTTAGCATTTTTACAAAATGTTCTCTCATTTGTATAAAAATCTTGTACACTTTCATATTTTTAAATGCTTTCTGTCTGTATATATATATATATATATATATATATATATATATATCTTTGTACCATAATATCCATAGACATATGTGTTTGTGTGTATGTGTGTGTGCATGTATGATATAATTTAGTTATTTGTTCCCCTTTACTTGGACTTTTGCACTGGTTTCCGATTTCACTGCTTTGAAGACAGCAGAAAAAGTCATCATGCACAGTGCTTGGTGCCTTGGTGAAAATCACGTTGGAGAACTTATTTGTAAAGATTAAAGTACGAGGGTAGTTTTAAAATTCATAATGGATGCTTTATCAGATATTATCAAACCACTTTCCATAGAGTAGCCATTCTTTCTCAAATACATATTTTTTGGTATTTTTTTAATTTATTTATTTATTGAGGATTTCTGCCTCCTCCCTGCCACCGCCTCCCATTTCCCTCCCCCTCCCCCGATTAAGTCCCTCTCCCTCATCAGCTTGAAGAGCCATCAGGGTTCCCTGACTTGTGGGAAGTCCAAGGACCGCCCACCTCCATCCAGGTTTAGTAAGTTGAGCATCCAAACCTCCCAGGCCCCCCCCCAAAGCCAGCACGTGCAGTAGGATCAAAAACCCATTGCCCTTGTTCTTGAGTTCTCTGTAGTCCTCATTGTCCGCTATGTTCAGCAAGTCCAGTTTTATCCCATGCTTACAAATGGATGGAAATACATATATTTTCAAATGAACATCTTGATAGGGTAAGTTCTCTTGCTCCAGAATTCACAACAATCATATTCTTTGTAAATATCTGTAAAATTAAAGAAATGTTAATAAGAGAGGAATGCTCTATTTTATATTATACACCCCAGTGCCTCAAAGTGAGTGTTGTCACTATCAACACTCACTTTGTTTTCAGTCCCTATCTTACTGTTTTATAATGCTCCTTTCTCACAGTTCTGATTTTTTTTAAATGTCACATTAGAGCATAGGCACGCATGCCACATCGCAGGAGACCTTAAAACACCAATGAACCAGTCAACTGGTAGGCCATTACTGCTCTCTAACATGACATACTCTTTATTTTGATACTTCTTGTCATTCTAGTTTTGAATTTCTGACACACATGAATGAGAAGAAAAGGGGTATCTTTTATAAATGGTCTTTTCTGTGTTTTGACATGGTCTCTCAGAGCAAGCAATGCTTTATAAACCATGGCGTAAGTACCAGTTATCTTACTACAGATTTTTATGCTCTTTAAAATATTTCCCTGGGACTGTTGTGTGCAAGTTATGGTCTGGCCAATGGGATGGGAGCAGAGCTATCTCAGCATTCCCTTGAGCTATTGGGAATTTTTAGGGTAACTGGTGTTGCAGGGGACTAAAACGCTGTAGAGCACTTGAATTGTATAATAGTAGTTCATATTAATTTTGCATTATAGTTTGGGTTTAAACTTATAATTTTCGTTTAAATTTATAACTTATGCTTGTCTTGTTAAGTCTGAATAAGCTCAGAATAGTGAGACAATTTACAAACAGTGATTTATTACAGTTTCACAAGCATTATGAGGGAAGCCAACAATAAGACTGCTGAATTTTATAAACTTTTAACAATGGTAGTGGTAACTTCAAGACTGTTTCTCCATAGAAATTCTATACGTACAATGTTTGTTTCATAATTTTCAGGTATCCCCTAGGAGACCACGTCCTTCTGTATTTATTCCTCACAAGTCCCATGTGCCTACCTTTTCTACTGATAAGCCACGTGCTTTTGAGACAGCCGTCCCTGGATTGATAGCTTCCACCTCTTTTGTTGCCAATATGGTGGGTTTCCTTGTAATTTTAATCATTTAAGACTAGTCTACTATGACCTGTTTCAACACCTTCTACTCATAAAAATTAACCATGCTTCAGGAAGTTGAAACAATCATGGTGTTAACACATCTTAGTTGTACAACACTTTCCAGGAACTCATCTCCTTGCTGTGATTTTTAGTGTCTTGTTAGGACAAAGTATTTCAATTTCAATCTGCACAAATTATATCCACATCTATGACTATATTATCTTATCCTTCCCATTCATTCTTTCAGTAGCCTTATAAAATATCATTACTACCTGAACTTTTCCATTTACCTCTAGTAGGCCACTGAATTATACTCTTTCTTGAATTCTTTCAAGTGTGGCCGCCCCTATATTTATAGCAGTAGTCCTGTTGCTGCACTTTTTTAATACAGTGTTTCATGTCCTGGTGAGCCCAAACCATATTTTGCTGCTACTTCATAACTATAATCTTGCTACTGTATGAATCATAATCCAAATACGTGTTTTCAGATGGTCTTAGGTGACCCCTACAAAAGTGTTGTTCAACCCACAAAGAGAGGTTGCCTTTGATCACAAACCATTGATCTAGAGTACACAGTGAAATAGTCACTGGATTATTTACATCACCTATTGTATAAATATCATTGTTTTCTACTCCTATAAACTTAAGATAAAATTTGATGTATAAATTAGGCATAATGTAACTACATACTAAAAATAAAATAGAATAACTCTAACAAGTACTTGGAAGTCATGCGAATATGATCAGTTTCTATCTGGGTAACCTGTTATAGATAGTAGTTATAGCTCTTCATCATATAACATTTTCTGTATGTATATGATAAAGTGAAGTGAGAGGAATGGCGAGCATTGTGATGAAGTTAGCAATGCCTGTGGGGCTTCTTAAAGACAGTGGAACGCAATCATTGTAATAGAGAGGCAGCTGATCTAAAGACGGATAATGAGGAAGGAAGTATATATAATATAGGTATTCTGGACAAAGAGATGATGTTCTTCTGGAGCAAAACTAAACTGGACATTTGAGATTTCGTCATGCTATTTAGAGCCCCACATGATTTCAGGCTTACATATGATTTAATTCTGGAATCTTGATTTACCCTTTTCAAACTGTGGTTGACTAAGCACAGCTGAAACCACAGAGAGTGAATCTGTACTGTACTCTCAGAAGGCCTGCTCCCCCTCCTTAAATCAAATCATTCTGGCAAAGTGCCTTATCTCAAATCAGAAGTGATAAACTGTAGCTAGGTTCTTCTGCTTGCTCACAGGGTGATATGGAAAGTCACTTCACTATTCTAGTGTGTGTAAATTATGGTATTTGGACAAGGTCATCATTTTCTAAAACTTACTATACTCAGCTGCAACACTTAAACAAAGATTTCTGCAGTCATGAGAATTTGGGAAACGAAATACATTGTTTCCTTTCCAAATTCACAGTGGATCATTATGCCTTAGAGCCTGTGGGAACTCATACTGGGAGACAATGGCTTAATGTAGTGTAATATTTTCATCTAGAACCCATTTCTTAATAGGGACTTATGCACTGATTTTTTTTTCTTTTGGACTTTGGTTTTAATTAAAAAGTTCTGAGAAAGGCTGGCCCAGATTATCTTTTGTATTATTTATCTTTGATCCTTTATTTTATGACTCTATAACTTCACTTTATGTATTTGCTCAGTCACTCAGAATATTTAGGACAGGCACATTTCAACATTTCCATAATTCACCAAGATGGATTTGTGTTCCCTATCATCCGTAAGTAAAATAATATGGCAGTTTGGTGACAGTAGACCTTCTTTAAGAAGTCCTGTCTTGAGATCAGTATTTTGTATGTTATATGAGAGACATAGGAATGGAGAAGGCCCTCCCCCTGCAATTGATATGATTTGCGATTTACACTGTAGCAAGTAATTCCTTATTCTGTAGTCATCGCTCAGTGAGAATGTAGATTTATTTAAGAACTTCCTTCAAAGTCACTTGAATGAAAGAGGGTGCGAGTTTTTTTCTCTCCCATGTGCACGTATGTGTAAGAATTACCGACAGTTGCTTCGCATAATTTAGTGATTCTGATGTGTTGCCTGAGCGAGTCAGAGTTAAACAGATGCACGCAAGGACAGGATTGTAAAGTTCAAAGAAAGGAAAACTTGATTAACAAAAGTCACCGTCAGAGACTAATTGTAATTCTGCAGCTTAAGAATCCTTGAATAATGTCCCTCAAAAGGTCAGCCAAAAGTCCTGACTCTTTCTCCTAGTCCCTTGAAGAGAATTTAGGTATTTCCTGGCATCAGGAAAGTCAGGCGAGTCATAACCACCTTTTCCCCCTCTTTGAAAGTTTATTACATGAGCTAAAAGATGGGTGAAAATAATACCTGAGCTTGTTGCCGTCCATAAGAAAGAATTTGCCTTGGAATGCTGTTAAGTCAGTGTACTGTGCACCAATGAGGGCTATGTAGTTTGGATAATTTTTCAGAGCTTTGCAAGTTATACACGTCATTTTGGTTCTTTGCTGTTTCATTGTCTTATTTTTTTTTTTTTCTCAGAAAAAGATTTCCAAATTTTGCTTTTTCATATGCTGTTAACATATTAAAGATTCATGCCAATGTAATTAGTTATGCATCTTAAAATAATTATGTTGGTTTTATTATAAATACGGTATGTAATTTCCCAAGACCATAGCAGAAATAATGACTTAGTGTGTAGACACTTTTTTGTAGCTGTAATGATTAAATGATTGCTTCAATAGTGTAATTTTTCAACTCTACATAATTAATGACTCTGAATAAGCAATTAAATTATGTTTAATTTTGATAACTGTTATGATTAAATAATTACATATTTTGTTATTTCTAAAAATTAATTGTTTTATTGGCTGTGATGTTGATTGAGTTCTTGCACATTTAATTTATTGATTTTTGTTTCATAAAAAGATGTTTTCCAAGGAAAACAGAAAGCTCATGTTGACTTCATGGCAACAATTCATGTGAAAGAATAAAGCTAATGATCCATTGATTATAAAAAAGCTTTACATACACACACACACACACACACACACACACACACACTTAGTTTTTTTGTGAGGATGGTCATAGAATGTATTGGAAAATAAATTCTTCTAGCATACTGCATACTTGAATATTTTCTGTTTTTTATAAATGTTCATCATTTTATTATTGATTTGAACAAATACATCAAAGAATGTGTTTTTCCATCTCTGGAGAATCTATTTGGTAGCAGGGTGTTACATTTCTGAAAGAAGTTCCAATATGGGTTTGTGTAATCTATAAAATTCTTCCGAGTTACAAAGAAGCTTATGAGATCTTATTTTTTTTCCAATTCATGAAGCCCTGTGAGGGATTATGCAGCTGCCTGAGAGTGGGTTAGGAACAGCTTATGTGACTCTGTATGGAGCATTTTTATTCATCCATCAAATATGATTGAGAACTCACTACGTACTAAATGCATCAGGTCCTGTGCTCAGGGAATATGTAGTCATGGCAGAAACATAGAAACACACTGAGTTCAGCAGTAGGGAGAGAGGCAGGCATGTGGGGATTAAAGTCTCTTTAATGTTAGGTTTTTGTTTCAGAGTTTGATGATCTGTAGTCCTAATGAATTTTGATAGTTATGGTCATGTTGTAAAGCTTCTAAGATAAATCTCAGTTTTGCTATAGGCAATATTATTCAGATTAAAGAATTATTTGTAGGACTGAGCAGCAAAACAAAACAAAAACAGGATTTTGAGCACTCCGAGAAGACTTAATTAGAAATATTAAGGATTAAAATAGTTCTAAATCATGTCATCCAAAGAAATATTTCCAGAAGTAACAAATTCCTGAGAACTATGATAGCTTTATATAGATCCTTGAAGATGCTATAGGTCATATTCTTGCTAATATGCAGTTTTTTGTAGGGGGTGACATGTTTTGAGAGTATCAACTTTTCCAGCACCTTGAATAAAACAAGCATATTAGAAACCTCAGGCATCCCATGTAGTTTGTGTGCTGTCCATGAAATTGCTTATGATGGTAATTATTTAAAACTATGTATGTACGATCCATATACCCAAGTGAAAATTTCTTGATCTGGGAATGAACAGGCAGACTCTGCCAACAAAGGTGTAGTTATTTTTTTTTCCCTTTACAAGACAGGGAGGTATATTACATTTGATCCTCCTTTCCTAGTGACAAAGTGACTTCCTAGGATTATAAGAAGGTCCATTACTGTTTTACAACAGTACGAAATTCAGTGTATTACTGAAATATTAGAGCACACTGTGTTATAGCACAGCATTCTGGTTTTGAGTGTCTAACAACTGCTTAGAGCACTGTTTTCAACCAAAACCATACGATAATATCTAAATCTATCTATTTTTAAACAATGGCTACAATATACGCAAGGGAGTATTATAGCTCAGCATTTACACTTGTAGTCCCTGGGAAGGTAATGAGTAATTCCACCGGAAAGTCCTATCATGATGTTTCACCTTTTGATAACCAGAGAATCAGAAAATCTTAGACATTCCATGAGCAAAATGATAAAATCTCTTGTTCCTTAACTCACATTCAAAAGCAAAAGATTAGCCACCTTCAGCAATGGAATCTTCCCTCGCTGGCCCATTATTATGAATCTTATGTCTAGAGAATGTGTTTTTATCGTGATAAAAGGGCAATTTGGTGTAATTGTGCTTTTTTAATAAATCTGGTATGAATCTTTATTCCCCTTGTTTCTATGTAAGCTGGCTTCCCGGAGAGTGATTTCTCTTTTCTCAAGGTAGATTGTAAGTGCATGTTCCAACCCTAATAAATCATTTCTTTGTATGCGAGGGTGAGTGGGTAAGGACATGTGGAGGCTAGAGGTTGAGGTCAGTGTCCTCCTCAGCTGCTCTCTGACTTATTTTACGTGACAGGACCCTGAGTGAGCATGCGCGTGCTATTGTCCTTTCCCTGGACGTGCTGGCCAGTTACCCACAATGACTCCTCTATCTCCACCCCTCAGCCATTTTCTCCTCCGTGCTAGGGATCCACGCCAAGTTCCTAATGCTTGAGTCTAAAGCACAGAACCATCTTTCTGGACCCCATATTTTATTTATCGTTTACTAAAAGCAAATATGCTGATTTGCTAGTGTGTCTCTGCATGTGTGGAAATGTGGAGAATACCCTTGGATCATGTTTTGTATTTTTCTGAACTTAAAATGGAAGTATATATGTGACAAAAAAAAAAAAAAAACCTTAAAATACCAGTTAGGAAAATAAGAAGCCAACATATGAGGACCCACGTGTTGGGCCCTGGAACTCCTTATTACTTGGTACAGTAATAGGTACCTGTGTTGTCAACGCTTCTAAGGCTGAGGTGTAAGGCCAACCTAGGGGAATCCCTGGAAACTCCAAGGCCAGTGGACTTGCTGTAAACAGCAACAAAGAACAAGAGACGCTTTCACAGTCTAATCACCAGGATTGACCTCTGACCTTCACACCCATGTGTGGCATGTGTGTGTCATTACACACAGGTATACCAGCACACATGACACACAGACACACACACACATATAAAATAATACAAAGTCCCTCAAAAAAACAAACAAAACACAGAGGAAAATACAATTATTTTTCAAACGCACATATAAATATTTGTAGTAAAAATAGTTATACTATGATTATTTTTCTGTGTAGTTGGGGGTTTCTTTTGCATATAATTATGTTATAAAATTTAAAATTTTTACAAGGAAAATTTTTGAATGGGCAGGGAAGCATTTGTTCATCTTTAATTTTGTTTCTTAGGAAAAGTCATTCTGGCTTTTAGGCATCCTGTAATAATTTTTTCTAAGAGTTCATCAATAAATCATACAATGCATATATTAGCGTAAAATAGAACTGTGGAGGCAGTGTTTGGCTTATTCTAATAAGCACCCAGAAGCATTTCAGAGACCTGTGCATTCCTACAATATATTGACAAAGCTTGCATTCTTTTGGACATGGAAGTGTAATTCTCAAATTAAATTTTACAAGGCAGAATTAAGGTTACTTAATGAACAAAAATAAATTTCTGTAATATAGAAGCTAGAATATGAGAAAGGACTAGTCACAAGTGTAAAATGTGGCAGATATAATCATGACTTTAAATAGCTAAGTAAATCATGACTATATCATTTTATTAGATAGTGTTCCATAAACTGCAAGGCTTGATAAGCTGATAAATCTACCTTTTAATAGTCACTGATTAATTTTTGAATAAAATACATCTATGAATATTACTGTAGCAGTTAGGTAAATCTGTTTTAAGAAGTAGAGAAATCTGCCCCCACCTTCAAAGTAATTATACAAATGAAGTTTAAAAAAAAAATCTGGGTGCTTTTAACTGTTCTTTTAACTAATTCTTCATTTATAGCTAAGAATTTTGCATTTGTAAGTTAAGTGCTGAGATAATAATTATTTGAGATAGAGACCTTTATTTAGCTACCTTATTTAACTTATTGCATACAGTTAAAACATATTGTCATCGGTGAAGTAATGTTTTCCTGAGAAGTTGTTTAGCATGTGCAGCTCTATCCTTGAAAACAACAGAGCAGACTGAATGCTAAGAAAAGCCTAGCGAGGGACTCCTCAGAAGTATCTTCTGAGAATGTCTGTCCTCTATGATGATCATATCACCATGCTGAGTAGAAAATAGCAACGGCTGTTTTTAAGTCCACTCATTGCACTAACTTTCCATGGCATAACGCTTTAAGCCGATGAATTAATTGATTGATTTTGCAGAACAGAGGGTTGAATCGAGGACCTTGTGCATGATAACAATGACTGTACTGAGTTGTATTCTTGGCCACTGTCTTTTTACTGTCAGGCAGATAACCATGAAATTACTTAATTTTTTATGGAACTTGCTTTGTGGCCCAAGGAGGTTTTAACCTGTGATTCTCTAGTTTCAAACTCTTGAGTTGCTGGGATTGTAGGTCTATACCTTAAGGCTGGACTATTTCAAATAACTAAGCTTTTATTGTTTTTTCTTTAAATGATTAGAGAATATACCATATTCCAATTAAAATATTTGCATTTAATAATTTAACTAACCTTTGAGGGGCAGATTCTCAATATGGAGCCTAGTGTGCCTTGGCATTTCCCATCCTCAGCCTCGTCCTCCAAAGGAATTACAGACCTGTGTCACTGTGCAAAGCTTATGACACCTGTGACATTAAACATCTCCTTCCCTAAGTGTAATGTTAGCCATACCATCAGATACGGGTCCTTTAAATTTTTACGCAAGTTCACATTTCTAAGGGTTCTATTAATAAAAGGACAATATTGCCCTCTCCCTTGCGCTCTGTTAAGTGGTGTATATCAGTACTTGTCTTTTGGTTATAGTAAGGATTAAACAGAATAATGACAATGTTTCATATAAAGTAAAGTAGTGAAAGCCAAAGTTATACTTCATTACTGCTGTTAAAGTTTCTGATCTGCAGGCATTTGTTCTGTGTGATGTACGTGCATTCCTGGCTCTGATAATTGTGCCTTGTCAATAGAACATATCTGTTCAATGAATCCAAACAGAATTGGCTGACTCTTGTGCATGGATTTTAACCCAGTACCATTTACCTCCTCATTCCCGAGTTAGCCACTGAATACTTAAAGGCGTCACAATTCTTTCACTTATCTTACAGATTTTTATTTTGTGTACACCTAGAAGCAGGACCTTGTCTATAGTGTCAATCAGTCAGTAATATATTTAGTTATGTGAAATGTTCATTAAATTCATTAAGTATATGTTAAGTTATCCCACAGGGGTTAGGTGTTGTAGACAGAATTTTAGGCTGGCAGCAAAGAAAAAAATTAGACATGTTAATATCACCTGGCGAAAATAATTGAGCATCTTAATGGAAGTATAAATGGGGCTTGAACCTTAAATGTAATGTTTTCCAGTTAATTCAACCATTATTGCACATTTTGTGCTTTGAATTGTATACAAGAAAGTAGTGATGAAATGGGAAGTTTAATTTCTATGTAAAGGTGTGTCTTCCCTGAAGCATGTTGGTGGAATTTTTTTTTCTGTTTGGGCAAATCTAGACTTTCATAATAACTGTCTTGGCAGAAGTCTAACACTGCGCACAGTGTTGCAGTACTGCTTCTGTTATTGCTAATTATTACCTTGTACATACGGGCATCTAATGATCTCAGTGAAAAGTTATGAACTGAAAATATTCACAGTCCTAAGTACCCAGGCTAGCAGTGTAACATGACTAAACAGGAACTTAATCTTTCCACGTGTTTGGCCCTAGGTTAAAGAATCTCTTGTTAGGATTCTTTAATGGTCTAGCTTCCCCAGTTTAAGGAACCAGGCATTGGCACTCCCCAAGTAGGGTGTTTCTCGTTACTTTGGAAAAGTCATTCGGGTGGTTCAAGTTCTCATTTGCTCATATATTGTTTTGTGTAAACAAATATATGTACACTTTCTGTGTTAACATGTGGTGAATTTCATGCAGCTCTGTATGTGTGTGCATGTGTATCACACACAAAAATCTCTCTATTATTGTAGAAAGGAAAACATGTTGGGGTTTTTGGAAAGTATGAGGATTGCAGTAAAAAAAAATTGCAGTTCAGACATCCTAAATAGTATCCGTAATATAATAACATAATATTGCTACCAGAAGAATAGTACAACATAAGAATAAAGGAATATGAGAGGAGATGTTGTTTATTTCACTTTCATCTTCTAATCTGTCCCAAAAGGGATGAGGAAAGAATAGAAGGGTTTGGGCAGTTTTGTAGGTCTGGCAATGGTCATACACCTGCGATTCATAGTTTACTCTCCATTTGTAGAATTTGAGTCTACTTTTATAGCCATAAATTTTGCGACTGGAGGTTCCTACTTTCCTGTAATGATGACACAGATTGGCATGTGTTAGGTACTTTTCCTGTTGCTGTGAAAAAGTGCTCTGAAGAGAGGGGGAAGACAAAACAACACACATTTGAAGTAACTAGTCTACCTGGATCCATAGTCGAGAACAAGGTGGATGAAGGCATGCTTCTGCTCAGCACGTTTGCGCCTCTAATAAGCCCAGGGTCTCAACCAGGGTATGGAACTGCCCAAGGTGGGCATGTCCTTTCTTCTTTAATTAAAACAATCAAAGTGTGATCACATATTAACAAGTAACTTTGTAGGGACTGGGCAGGTTGTATTTGTATATATAGTAGAATATATGCCTGTGTGTAACAACAGTTAAAAAAAAG
Source organism: Microtus ochrogaster (assembly GCF_000317375.1). Classification (NCBI taxonomy): domain Eukaryota; kingdom Metazoa; phylum Chordata; class Mammalia; order Rodentia; family Cricetidae; genus Microtus; species Microtus ochrogaster. Next base: position 39,130,846 of record NC_022027.1, on the reverse strand, counting down.
GGGGCCACGAATTTGAGAGTGAAGGAAAGGGAGTGTATGGGAGGGCTTGAAAAAAGGAAATGGAAAGGGAAATGTTGTAATTATATAATCTAACTTTGAAAGTTAAGATTAAAGTAAAAAAAAAAACTTAAAGCATATCTCACTTGCATGCCCAGAGGTAAATCTCACAGATGATTCTAGATTCTGTCAAGTTTGTATTTAATAAAAGCTTACATAACGCTCTGTGCTGTGTGTATGTCTTCTCTATAAAAATATGCTATACTAGCCTGCACTACCCTACCCTACTCTGCACAACACCAATAGTAAACCTAAGTGTAGGCTGTGTATTATGTACCATATGAATTCTAAACTTTCGTAAGTTTTTTAATCTTCAAAACTTAATTATGAGACTATTGAAATTAATCTCCATTGAGGCCCAAACTGAGCTACATGAGAGCTGATGACACTCAAAGAGTGATTAGAAAATCAAGAAGGGGCCCTTTTCACTCAGCTGGCCAAGCTATTAACTGGTAATCCATGCGGCTCTGGTAGAAGGCTTGGTACTCACCCAATTGTTTAAAAGGCTTTGTTAAGAACTATGTATACTTTCAGGAACGAAGGAAGAGTATAGTGAGAGAAAATATTGATGGTAAAGCTTTATTAGAAAAAGGGTGTGGTAGCAAAAACTGCTTGCATTTTATATTTATTTAAACTCTTATTCCAACCTCATACTACCTAATAAGGCGCGCGCGCGCGCGCGCGTGTGTGTGTGTGTGTGTGTGTGTGTGTGTGTGTGTGTGTGTGTGTAAGAGAAAGAGAGAGAGAGACAGAGACAGAGAGAGAGAGAAAGATAAAGGGTGAAGGGGGTTTCTGTTTTAGTGACCTGAACAGAACATAACCTTTGAACTCTAGCTCAATAGGCTATTGTAAGAGATGTAAAATTTTCAAAATTATTAATCAGGTATGTGAATAATATGCCCATTACCTCTGAGTTCAGAGAGGCCAGGACAGTAGGTTCTGAAGAAATTAGCATGATTTATGAGTAGTTCCAAGTCATATTCATTTCAATTTATCAGCATGACCTTGCTGTGACTCTTTTTAAAAGCTCTGGAGTTCACCTTGAGTCTCTGTCCTGCCTTGATATGAAAAGTTGCACGGTTTTGAGGCCTCTTTTCACTTTTCAGTTTACGTTTGCTAGAGCAGGTCAGTCTCCAGTTTCAACTTTTCCGTCACTCACAGACTGAATTGATCAGAATGTTTAAGGTCAGTGGACCAGAATAATTTGTCCTTGGTTCCTTTCCTGTGGTCCTTCCGAGTATAAAGACTAGATTGCCTTTGTGAAAATAGGAGTATGCAAGCCTCTTTTATAATACGAATGCACTGTCTTCTGGGTGATGTTACGTGAGGCATTTAGCTAATATTCAAAGTTCTCATCTTAAAACTTGGCCCAATAAAAACTGGTATGTTTGCTGTACATAAATTTTAAGGGTCAAATAACATAAAATTTATTTAAACAGATTCAGTCTCCTTGAGCATGGCATTCTCGTTGAATTTTGATGATCTTATTTTAGTTTTGATTTAAGCCTCTTCCAAAGCACCTTTCTCTCAGCAGCATATATTACATTCTTAGAATAGACATGGCTTCTGTGTCCCTCCTTATTTGATAATTTCTTCAATCCTTGATAATGATACATTAGTCATTTCCCAATGATTGGCTCCTTCCTTGTATAAACACAAATATGACACTTGGTATAAAAGCATTCTCCAACTTCCAAGGTGATGGTAAATATCAAAATATGAAAACTGCACTTTATCTTTCCAAGAGTTGTGAAATGAAAATGGATATTTTCCAAGTGGAGGACCTGCATTGACTTCTTAGTGCCCATATCTGTTTGCACATGCCTGGACTGTCATAGTACAAGGTGACCACTCTCCCTTTAAGAGATGTGGATCGTATTTACTCTCTGCACAGCTGTGCTGGGCCCCATTAAGGGAGTTATATCTAGCAAAGAATGACAGAAAGAGAGAGAAA
>NC_022027.1:39111919-39128735 GCF_000317375.1 Microtus ochrogaster | reverse complement strand
GAGAGAGAGAGAGAGAGAGAGAGAGAGAGAGAGAGAGAGAGAATGCTGGATATGTGTTTGAAGGGTGTAATTTATTCAAAATCCTTTGGTTTAAGAGATAATATTCAATGTAATTGCACCCAGTTTTGAAGTGCCACCCAAAAGTTATTGCTCTGTTATTTTGATTCCAATTTTCATTTTTTTTTTTTGGTAAAATTTTAACGTAGTATTTTCAAATTGCTGGACCCTCCCAGAAGGACGTTCTTAGTGTGTGTGACATGCATCTGTGGGAAGTGAGCCCTTGTGGGTACAAGTGTGTGTGCATATGTATGGTGGTCAGTGAAAGACAATAGATTTTGTTTTCTTCCTTCAGAAACTTTCATCTTAACTTTTTAGCTCCACAGACCATGGAGCTGATTATTGATTTCTCTACATGGCTGGCCTGCCAGTGAGTTCCAGGGCGCCTTCTGTTTCTCTCTCACTACTTTCCCTTTCCTGATGCTGTGAGCAGATGTGTGTCCTCATTGCTTCCATAGGAGAGCTAAGGGAACGCAGACCTTGGAAGTTGTGCCTAAGGTCACTGATCAACTCGGCTCGGTCGCTGAAGATGCTACTTTTATGGGATACCTTTGACAGTAGAGGCTCAGAGAGGCACTGCAGTATCCTGGTTCAAGGGATTATCCACGTCAAACCAGCTTTGTTTTCTTTTATCTCTGGTCCTTTTTTATTCATTGCCTTTCTTTAAAGATCGGAAGAAAATAGTAGATTTGTGGTCATATACTTAGATTACAAACTGTCAAATATTCTTTTTCAGACCATTCTTAATGATGGTCACAAATATCAGCTTCAAAAAACAGTGATTTTAGGAAAGAATGTATTTAGACATTAAAAATAATGGTGTACATAGAATTTTATTTGTTCTTTTCTTCAAAACACTTAAGGCTATATCAAACACACTGGGTACTGATATTAGTGAAACAGAACGCCGTTTCTGCTAATGTGGTAGAAATGACTCCACACATTAAGAAGAAAAACTCAATATTATTTTTCCTCAGAGGAAAAAGATCAGTTATGTAACTAACGACCATATACACAACCCTCTTGTGCATCCATTGTACTAATCAGAGTGTTTCGTTTTGCAAGCTTTTTATAACATTGTAGTGAAGCAAAGCAGTTCATTGCACGGCATGTTTGACAAAGCCATCGCCTTCAATAGTTCTTCAAGTTCCTGCTTCTACACTCTCTTTGCTTGATTTCATTTTACACTAAAAACAAACCAAAGAAATTTTTCCTTACGGTTTCTTATTTATAAAAATACTTACAGATGCACTTCATCATTTTCCATACACAGGGGGAAATTTTAAGTGTAAAAAGCTAACCGTGACTGGAAAGTTCCATCCTGAAGACTGGAAGGATCAGTCGCAGCATCAGGCGTTCATTCCCTAAATACTCTCTGGATGTATCAAGGCTTACTAGTTACTGTTTGGCAGTTTAACAAAAATACAATGTTTTAAATATTTTTCAGTGAAACAGTGGTCAAATTTTATTTGCAGAAATCACCTATCTAGTCAATCATAATAATACTGATTTTGAACCCTACCACATATACCCATTACACTTTCTGTGGTATTAGGGAACTTTAGGGTGATTTCCCATCCTGTCTTACAAGAAGAAATAACCTATTACTTACATTTATAAAATTAATTAGTATCCCATCTTGGTGTTGTAGCATCATCCTACTAAATTTATTGCTTATTATCATTAATATTTTTATTTATGTTTGATGCAACTTTAATAGAAATAAGAAAACTCTTTTTTAGTAGCTTCATTCCAAAATAATTATTAAGTAATGTAGTAGAATTTTTGAGGTATTTTGAAGGATAGTATTTCATTATTCTTTTAGTTTCCCATTGGCTTCCCCTGAGTATTAACATGTCTTCTAAGAAACACATAAAGAACTAGAAAAAAAAACTAGTAAGGTCACAAAATCTTTAAAATATTTTAAGCATGTTACTTTTCTATTTGTATGCTTAAATAATTCTGCTATTAAATACATGCCTCTTAGATTTCTACTTCCTTTAGTTCACATCATATTAAAAACATGTTCGAGAAAATGTTGTACTTTTCTTGCTAAGGGTAGTTTTATTGAGGCGTAAAGAGCCATAGGTTTTGATAACAATGTGAAAGTAAGGAGTGTAAAAAATTATATTATTAATGAAAATTCACTACCATAGCAGTATTACTACTCTCATTAAGGTTGTCTAAAACAATATACGTTTTGAGTTGATTGTTTTGATTTGATTTAAAAGAAAAATCCGAAGGTGGAAAGCCAACTAAATAATATTTCTATATATGGGATGAGCACTTCTAAGAAGAAATTACTCTAAACAGAATCAGAAGCAGTTACTTCTGTGTGGGATGGGAGCTTTAAGAGCTAAGAAAGAGTCTGTGTTTCAGAAGGTAAGGTATAGATCATAGACCTGCAGTTTTTAAGATTGGGAAATTTTCTTTCTGTTTTAGTTTTCATATGCAGTTATGAATATTTCTGTGGATAAAAGCTACTGTATTAGTTGGTTTTTCATCTTGAACGAAGAATGGATAGGTTATTTGGTTCACAGTTTCATTCATGTGGTTCACGGTGTATGGCTTCCATTCCTTGGGCCGTTATTTGAGGCTAAATATCACTGCATTGAGAGAATGGTGGAGGGGAGATGGTAACCTCAAGACAACCAGGAAGCAGAAACATAAGAGGGAGACATAGACAAAGTTGGTCTTTTAACACACAGTGAGCGACTTCCTCCAGCGAGGCCCCACTTCTTAAAGTTTTCACAACATCAAAGAAAGCACCACCAGCTGGGACTGCTTCTTCTGTATTCAAGCCTGTGAGAGAGATTTCGTATTAAAAGTTTGCAGATTTTTTTTTTTTCTCCATCCACCTGCTTTCAAGCCCATTGGTCGTTCTCATTGGACGTCTGTCTCCCTTTTTCACTGTTCATATTATTAAATCCAAAGTTCAATTTTGAGCACCCACTTCCCTGGAAACTCAGTAATATGTGGTGGAGTTGGTCTCAAAAGCAATGTTTCTTCATCCTCTTATTAAGTTTTATCCTTTTATTTTTCTGGAAACTTATTTATTGTTCAGTAGTTTTCAGTTGCCCCAAATTTCAGAGATTTTTTTAAGAACAGTCTGTTGTTGTGGCTGCTTCTTTTCTGTTTCCATGATTAATTAATTGCTGGTATCATCTAATTTAGTATTCAAGTGTTCTATAAATGCTTATCATCACTAATTTTTATCTGTACTGTACAGTCAGTATTCATCTCTAGTGTCATTTACGTAGCTACTTGTCTGAACAGTCCTGACTGGCTTTCAACAGACAATGTGTCATATGTGAGATGATTTATGTGCAGCATAATCACCTGCCTGTACCTAGTTCTCCATAGATGTAAGGTACTGGGAAGAACAGCATGTTATTAGATGAGGAGAAGATTTTGGTGTGTAAGTTGCATGATTGTAAAGTACTTATTTTTGAATGAAACCTTGACAAGTAAAGATCTAGAGAAACAAAGCACAGTTAAGAGTCCAACTTGGTGGTTTCATGGTGTTGCTTGCCGGTCTAGAACCTGTACCTTGTTAATTTTCATATTGGTCACTAAATCTTAAAACCTAGGCAGTAACGCATCCTGCTACTTCTTGCTGTGAAGACAATTTAGACTACCTTGTGAAAAAGACTTAGAGCAGTGTCTAGCAAATAATTTTGTACTATGGTAGGGATAGTTGTAAATGGCACGGAGAAAATCAGAAACATTGAAGAAGATAGATTGTTGTTTAAAATTGTTTAGAAGGTTAGAAATATTACAAATGAGGATTCTTTTATAAATAACAGTTGTGAATGGAGTTGAAAAAATGGAAAGGGGGAATCTAGGAAGCAAGCCATGAGCTGTATTATAAAATCCTGAGTATAGGAATGATTTTATGACACCAACATGTATTTAAAATCATGCATGTATATATAAGGAAAAACACGTCTTCCCCACTTCAGCTGTCTCTTTATGTCTGTTGTTATTATTTGCTTTCCAAGCTTTACCAGTCAAAGGCTTGGCTTCATATGCTTGGGCTCAGCTCACAGCATATTGATACCAGTGTGCCATAAATGGCCCCGAAGTGCGTTTTCCTTTTGCTTGACTTCTGTGTCAAGCAGACAGCTGTAGAGCTTGAGGAACTGGAGCTACTTCTTGGGAAAATGGTATTGGGTGGCCGACTTCACTAAGCTGTCTGTACGTGTGTGCAGCATCTGTCTCAATACTGTTTTCAGCTGTGGCGTGTTCATGCAGGCCTAGCTATATGCTTAGGAGAGTCTTGCCTTCCTCCCCACTGACTGAAAGGTGGTCTTTTCAGGAGTAATCTCTGTTTTTGTCTTTAAGTTTTAGGTGGTTTGTTGTTTTTTTTTTTTTAACAAAAACTAGTATTTAGTTAATTAACACTTTGTTCTTTGCTTACTCTGATATATGCTCCTCAGTTGGTGGTATTCGTTTCTCTCATCTGAACTCCTGCAACTGTTCCCACATGTAGGTTGTGAGACCGAGTAATGAAACCTGCAACTCATTTCTATCCCTTCTGAATATTCTAAATATAAATTGATTTGTGACTCCACCTTTATATTCCCCATGCAGCAGATTTATTGTGTTTTAAATGGGGATAATGTTATTCGTTTTAATCAGTTACAATTAAAATCATATGCATAAAAATAAAGTATATTGCTGAAGGCCTTCATGAATAAAAATACTTTGTTCTTATGTGTAGGCAGAGACTGCTTGTTCCTTTTTAGGCTACACAGACTTAAATAATCACAGAGAAAGACTATATTAATTGCAACATGTTTGGCCAATAGCTTAGGCTTATTTCTAGCTAGCTTTTATATCTTACATTAATGCATTTCTATTTATCTGTGGCTTACTGGACAAGGAGTTAGCATCTGTCTCCTTCAGCAGCTACATGGCATCTCTCTGGCTCTGCCTACTCTCAGGCAGATTTTGCGCCTGGCTTTACTCTGTTAAGCCATTGACTGAAACAGCTTCTTTATTAACCAAGGGTAATAAAACATATTCATATCATAGAGGGGAATCCCTCATCGGTCATGTGCCAAATATAGTTCTGGGTATTTTAAATGGGCTTCTCGGTGTAGTCTTCTCAGTAACATTTAAAAATAGCTACTGGTTTTAATTTTATAGACAAAAAAATTGATGCATAATAATTTAATGTAATATCATGCTACTAGGCATGAGAGTCAGTTTGCAAACCAGTAGCTTGATTTCAGAATCTTGTGTTGTTTAATGGTTTGATGGAGATGTGGTACATGCTTCATGTGGCATCTGGGATGAAGAGACAAGTCTGTATGGGATTAATGCACATTTGTAATCCAGCCACTGAGAAGACTGAGGCAGAAGAAGAAGGACAAGTTCAAGGCTAACTTGGCCTGCAAAGGAAGTCTCAGTCTTCCACCACCTCTATTAAAATGATGATGACTGGTGGTGGTGATGATGATGATGATGATGATGGTAATGATGATGATGATGATGGTGATGGTGATGGTGATGATGATGGTGATGATGATTAGTGACTGTGTTCAATCACTCAATAAATAACATATCTTGACATTTTGGGGATTTGTAAGTGGTAGAAAGCATATGAAACTTAAAATACTAGCATATACATTACGCCATGATGTCTTTATTTTGCTTGTGGATTTGGATGGTGCTACTTAAGGTTTTCTTTTTTATGGTAACTTTCGACTCCTTTTTAAAGCATCACCTCATATATTTTGAAGGATTTTTTTTTTTGCATATAAATTTGTTATACGTGGCACTCAGTGTCTTAGAAAGCAGAGCTCCTAATTTACTTCCCTTTCATGCAACATGATAATGTTACAAACGTAATAGGTTTAAAGGAAAGGATCCGGAATGTATGAGTGACTAAGGAAAGGAATGCAAGGGATGTGAGTGGAGAAACCTAGGAGGCCACTCTCAGTGGCTCACCATATCCTCAATAGGTTAGCGTTAGAGAGAAGGACTGGGGATGCAGGAGACAACAAACAGCATCATTTTAGAATTGCAGTGAAGGTTATTGCCATGCAGCTTCTGGTAATGCTGGAATGTTCTCTCATCAATGTCAGCTTCCAAACTTGGATGAATGTATCATACACGATGTTATCATAGATACAATAAGGAATCATTTTCTATTCATGCTCTTATGAAGTTTGTCATATTTTCCCTTTGGTTGAATGTATGGAAGGGCAATTGAGCATTATAATGCCTTGCCCAGAAAATTCATTTGGTAAAAATAAAATAAAAAAATAAAAAGTAAAATGGATTATCCCTGTGCAATGGGTATAATTTTATGACATTGCCTAGGCTTTCTCTGATTCAAAATCAGATGTCTTAACAATAACATTTAGAAAAAGTGAACTCACCTGAGTAGGGGTGGCACATGCCTTTAAATCCTAGCTCTCAGGAGGCAGAGTAAGGAAGATCTCTGAGTTTGAGGCCAGCCTGGTCTACAGAGTGAGTTTCAGAAGAGCCAGGGATACACAGAGAAACCTTGTTTTGAAAAAGGAAAGTAAGGTGAGCATCCAAACTGCCTAGGCTCCCACAAAGCCAGTTCGTGCAGTAGGATCAAACACCCATTGCCATTGTTCTTGAGTTCTCAGTAGTCCTCACCTTACTAGACCTGGATGGAGGTGGGTGGTCCTTGGACTTCCCACAGGGCAGGGAACCCTGATAGCTCTTTGGGCTGATGAGGGAGGGGCACTTGATTGGGGGAGGAGGAGGGAAATGGGAGGCGGCGGCGGGGAAGAGACAGAAATCTTTAATAAATAAATAAATTTAAAAAAAGGAAAGGAGGAACGGAAGGAAGGAAGAAAGAAAAGAATAAAAAAAAATGAACTGTTATTGAGTTGACTTGAATTGGTAATCACAATGGTAAGAAAAACAATTGAAACCCATCTACCAAACTGGAGGATTTATTGTGCTGTTATGTAAAATCTCCTCTCTTCATCTTTTCTGAGGTTTCTGAATGAAACAATCCAATGGGCCATAGAAAAGGCATTGAGTACACCTTGAGCCAATAGGTTATGGGAGAGTCTGGAGCAACTGGGATAAATCTCCTCCATAAGATGACATCAGCCCTGCACTGGTGGCATTTGTTCTGCTGGACACTGTAAGTGCTGCTGTTGACTGACAGTGTGCTTCAGCCTTAAGACCAGCCGGGGCTGGTGAGGTCGCCCCACAGGAGCTGTTAAAGAATGCTCCTGCTTCAAAGCTAAGGCAACTCCTAGACCTCCTGAAGCTTTGATCAATTACTCCAAAGCTTAACTAGAATATAGCATAGCCTAATAGAACTTCACAAAAATCTACAATCCTTAGTCTGGAGCTATTTTCTCATCTTCCCCCACCCCAAATCCCACATCTCTCTTTTTTGGGGAAGGGTTGTGGAGACAGAATTTCTCTTTGTAGACAAGGTTAGCCTCAATCTTAGAGATTTGCCTGCCTCTTCCTGACAAGGGCTTGTATTAAAGCTCCTTGTGTCGTCACACCTGGCTCTCATGTTTCTCTTAAATAACAAAAGTAATATCTTTCTGTTTAACAAGCATTCTATAAATCTGCGACAGTTTCAACATATGATTATAAATGAATGAGAATGACGGTGAGGGGAAGATGATATTCATGCAGTTGCCAGAGCTGGGTCTAAACTCTTTTTGGAGACACATTCACACTCTCAGCAAATTGATTCCTTATTCAATAGTAAGACCAAACTAGAGTTTTCATTTTACCTGGAATTCAGTTTTCCTAAGGTATTTACATGTCTGATAATATGGTAGCAATTTTATCTGTCAAAATATAATACAGCGAGATAAATATTTTGGGAATATATGTAGTCACCACAGATTATAACAACATTCTAAACTTTTATCAGACCATGAATCTATGAAGTGGCAATCTGCTGGCCAGCCTTACCCTTAGCTACATACATAAGTATCAGTTGTTATAGACATAATATAAAGTCTCAAGTAGAGCAACCTGCCATGTGGATGCCTGTACTGAGGTTTAATAGTATCCTGTATCATTTTTATCAAAAGGAAATATCAGGATGTTGCCTTGTAATTTTTTTACTACTATATAATAAAATGCAGATATAATAAATACCATCTAAGCAAATAAAACAAGCTTTGGACAGAATCCATTTTGCCCTCATCACTTAGTATATAGCTCAGGCTTTGAAATATTTCTGTCCTGAGCAGACTTAATTATATCAAACTTGCATTCTACTGTCTTTGAACGTACTGAAACAGAAAACTAAATCCTATTTTTATTTGCCAGGTAGCATTAGACGATGTTTGAGTACATTTGTCTTGGTTCTCCACTGGGCTTGTTAACACAGTGCAGATTATGATCCCAGTTATCCTTTGATTATATAAGTTGACCTGTAACATTACTGCTTGGTGGTGCTGGGTTATTCTTGCAATAATATTAATGATATTGCTGAAGTTTAAATAGTTATACACAGCAATTTGTGCATTGTAAAGAATTTACAGCACTTATTGTGATTGCTGTGGGTGCAGAAAACATATTTTCCTCGGCCTGGTAGGCCAGTTAGCTATCCTGTCTTCAGGGTTTCTGGTGGTCAGTCTTCATTTTTTAGATTGGATATTGAAAAAAAAACTGGCTGGAAACAGATTTTTTTTTAAGTTATATTTTCATAAATGTGTGTGTGTGTGTGTTGCCTGCCTTTATGTCTGTTCGCCATGTGCATGTCTGGTATTCAGTTAGGCTATAAAAGGAAATACATACTCTGGAACTATAGTTTCAGGTTCTTGTGAGTTGCCAAGTGTGTGCTAGGAATTAAGTTTGGGTCTTCTGGAAAAATAGCCAGTGCTCTTAACCCATGAACTACCTTTCCAGACCATGTGAACATTGTGTGTGTGTGTGTGTGTGTGTGTGTGTGTGTGTGTGTATACATATATATGCTGACTATGCAAATTAGGCTTTCTTGGTATACATTTTACATTTCCATACATTCTCATAGAATAAAGATTAGGATGAAAACTGAAGTACTATTAAATTTTCACTGAGTTCAATCATATTCCCATATAATTCTTACATGCAAGGCTGAGTCATTAGATTGGAAGTTAAGTCTGAGCTACATAGTGAAGAAACTCCAAAATAAAACAAGACAGAAAGAAAAAAAGAAATGGAAAACCAATGCTATAGTATTTAAAAGCTATTACTAATTATTTTGCTAAATATTGGAAAAAGAAACTTTTATGATCAAACTGCTGGGAGCCCAGGATTTCAGGCTTACTCTCCTCTAGAAACACCTACTTTCCTTTAGGGCTTGGCTTGACTCCAGGAACCGTAGCATGCTACTCTTATAGGTGGAATAATAATACAACAATCCCATAAAAAGGGAGCTGCATGCCTTGCGCCAATTTCCTCATAAAACACAACCATTTAATTTTAAATACTATCATTAATATATGAAATAACAAATTCCATTTACTGATACAGCTAATATTATAGTTTGGATATATAAATTTATATGACTGTGAGACTTTAATTCCTAAGGGGGAAAAATAAAAATATTTTAGTATTAGTACTTCCTTTCTGTCTGTGAGATTTATTCCTTTTTTGTTTGGTTTTGGTGTTAGTTTTGTGAGTTGTAGGCTTCACGCTGAAGCTCACGCTTGCTCACAGCTCACCATTAAGCCATGCTATTCAAAACTCAAAAGAGTTCTGTCTTATGTGTGTTGACAATACAAGCGTATGTATAAGGGGCTTGGAATATATATATTTATAATATATATTATAAATAAAATATTTGCATATATGTGCAAAATAGTTACATTTAGTAAGGTATAAACTAAATTTACTACTAGTAAATTTTGTAAATTTAATTCAGATAATTTATTTCTTTGGTTTACTGTTCTTTGACTTTTATTACTCTGAGATGCACATTGCAGTGTAACAGAATTTTTTTTTTACTTTGTAAGAGCTGTGTAGGTATCTTATAGGTAGGTAACATTAATCACTCTTAAAAAAAATTCTGTGTATATAGACTTTCCCACCACAGAGCTATTTATTTAGAAAATTCTAGTTGAAATTGAGAATAAGGATATGAGATCTCCCTCCTATATATTTAGTAACTCAAACACATAAATATAGTTTTGTATGCTATGCTTTTTATATGCATAAAATGTGGGAGTAAAGTAGAACTCTGTTTAAAATTCCGTAGTATGTTTCTTTCTACAGCTCTGTTTACCTGAGGCTAACTGTGACATAAAGATATTAAACAGAAAATTCTACAGTGAGGTATTGATAGGTAGAAGATGTTATACTATTGTAAATAGTGCAATGGAAGCTTACCTTATCCTGCTTTGTCTCAAATGAGATGTCAGTAACTCATACTTTAGGTGCTATTGACTGGGTAGTCGCTTTATAGCTATTGTAGTTTCAAAGTGACTGTGGTAGTATTGCAGTGTGCTCAGGAGAGCTGACTTTTTTTACTGATGACCCCAAAGTGCAATATTAAGGTGGAGACACTGTAACAACACTGAAGTGAAGTCATAAAGTGATTCCTTAATTGAAAAGATAAAACTAAGTTATTTTTATTGCTAGAACAAACGCATATTTATATGTATATTCTCAGAGGATATTTTGTTATTGTTTTATTTCATGATTTCTTAATTTTGTTATTCCCTTCATGTGCAGGAATTTTAGGTTAAATTCTATCATATCTACGCATAGGAAAGAACAGGATACAGAAGAATTGGTATTAGCCATGGTTTTAGGTACCCAATGGACTCTTGGGAAGTATATTCTACTCCAAATGGGAGATACTTGCAATGTCCACAAAAGGAAAAGATAGATCGAAAGATCGATAGATCGATAGATCGATAGATCGAAAGATTGATAGATCGATAGATCGATAGATAGACCCTTCAAGCTTTAACAAGGTGGTAGGTTTTATTATACGTAATACTAATACAATATTATTTATTGTTTCTATAATTATTGTGGGTATTTTTGTGTTGCTGTACATTTCAGAGGACAACTTCGGAGAGTTGACTTTCTCCTTCCTGAGCATAGGTCCCTGGGATTGAATTCAGGTCATCATGGTTGGCAGCAAATGCCTTTATTCTCTGAACCATCTCACCATCTCCAGTATAATTTCCTAATTTATGGTGATTTGGAATCAGAAACAAAGAAAGCTTCAGTTATCAATGGTTTTATTGTGTGTATTGATAGCTAAGTAAAGACAGTTTTTGCAGCAATATCTATGAAGAGTGAAGTCAAATATCCCTCTTAAGGCAGTGTCCAAGTTGCACAGGTTGACTCATTTGAAAAGAAAAACATTTTTGAAGTTTAGAGATATTTGTTCTGTTTCCCTCTGAGCTCCAGATGTTTCTTAGTCTGTCTGTATATGGGTTTTTCTTCTCATCTCTGCTTGACAGAGATTTCTGTATAGGAAATAAAACATAATCATGTCTCTGGTGGAAACCTCTCCATAGTTCAGCTCATCGAACTTTAGTGCAGTGTGACCTCTTTATAAAACACATTCCTTGATTCCTGACTGGAAGCCACACTGGTCCTGATTTCCAGATGTTGCAGTCTCAGATAGAGAACTCATTACTGTGGAGCACAAAGCACACTATTTTAAACACATCAGTAGAGAAGATTTTCTGCTTGAAATCTTAGACAAAGTGAGAAATAAAGCCTCCTGCAATGAATTGCAGTCGGTATGGGACTGGGATTGAAAAAAAGAAATGCCAAGGAAGGCAGAGGAACCGGGTTGTGGAAATCTGATATCTGATGCGTAAGCTAATCACTTTAGAACTCCAGCCAGGCTCTTTTTTTTTTTTCTGTGTTCAGAAACGTTTCTTTATTTTGTACTTTCTGCTTTTTGATCCCACCCCTCCGCACACAGTTGGCACCCTCCCAAAATACTTTGGCAGAGGTCGCTTCCCAAAAGCCTTTTAAACTTTAGTTAGAATACATTTATTGATTTTATTGAATGGCCAGAGGAATGCAGAGTTTTGGGAAAAGTGCATATAAGAATCAGTGTCTGGCCTGGTAACCCAAGCTATTTTAAATGTCTGCGAACACTTCATTAAATGCCGGTTCTCATCATTTGCAAAATAGTAAAGGTTTCTTCTGCTCTGTTTCCTTGGGTAGATGTTACCTGACTTACATAACCTCATAGAACAAGAAGGTGAAAACCATTTCTCTAGAACTGACATTTAGAGAATCTCAGCACACAAAAATTTAGTGAATCTTTAAAAATCAAATGATAAATCTCTAGAAAATCTTTGGTAGCATTACTGGATAACCTTGGCCTGTTTTCCTTTATAAAACTATGTAGTACATACAGATCATCTCTGTTGTCTAACATTACCATAAAATGAAAATATAAAATATACTTTGCAGAATGATTAACAAATGATCTTTTTCCTATTACTGGTCTTCTAGTCCACTTGGATGTAGTTTTTTTTTAATTTCTAGCTTATAATTTAGATACTAGGAAGAAATGAACTTCCTATATTCATAATTCTGAGATAACTAATACTTCTTTAATGACTTGGAGCTTTCAGACTCTGACTTAAAAAGGGAAATGAAATGATTATTGATAATATATGTAATACATATTTAAAGCCAGTTATTTTATCTTGCATTTCAATATGATGCGGACCGGATAAAGGAACATGTCCAATGTATTCAGAGGGACTTAATTAATGGGCAACATTTCAAAAGTTTATTTGTTATTAAAAAAAGAGGGTGATAGGTTTATTATCTACTCTACAATTTTGAAATATACATTCAACATTAGGAGCAATCAGTACGAGTAAGTTCTGGGTATATTTTGAAAATTAATTCTATATACTTTATGGATTGTGGTTTCCTATTTGGAATTATGATGCTAAAGTTTCTTTCTTGGCTTAAGCACCTTGAAAAATATTAAACATTAAATATCATTCTATTTTTACTGAAGCTTAAACAAAGCATTGGTGATATGCATAACCTCTTTTGTATTACAACTTTTTTAATGCCAAATCATTATGATTTAATTGCTTATGAAATAAACTTCAAAATCTTTTTATTGAATTTTTAAGTATATATCATTGTATCGTTATTATTTCATGATAAAATAGCAGGTTGATTAGAGTATTTTCTTTTGGAAAATGATCATTTAGAAGTATAGAGGGTAGGCACGTTCTATTATAATTAAGTGTGATAATTCCCATTATTAGAGAAGTAGGAAACCATGATCAGTAGGCAAATATGTCATGTGTAATTACAGTCATAGCAGAGCCATTTTGAAGAGTAAGAGCACAGGATAAATTATATGATTGTTTTTATATTGATAGTTTGAGAACTATTTCTAAAGCAGAGAATCGAAACAGACAATGCTGAGGAAATCATCTTTCTGGATCCTCACCAAGTCTTCTTACGGTTGTGCATACAAGATTCTGATCTTTGTACTGCCATCATGTTATGCAGGGTAAAGTGGAGATTTATGCCCATCTGGGGATGCATTTTGCTGGAGAACAGAGGTTTTTTACTTGGGGCTTGCTCCAGCTTTCACTGGTTGTAACTGCTGTATATTTTACCATCTTCTTCCATCGTTGGAAGCTTCTCTTCTTCTTTTTGAGATAAGATGCTAGAATTCATAAGGTATGGATATTTGCAGGGATTTCCACCTATTTAGGCATATGTCTGAGTAATATGTCATTTACTATAGCAACAATAAGCTGAAACACTTGTGAGCCCCATGTTTTCCACGCTTAAAGAATGAGGTCCCCATGGCTGACTTTGTGCAGTTTTACTTTCTTGATAAAAACCCGCTTTGTTTATTTTGTTTTTTATTCTTTCTTCAAGGCTGAAAACCTATATTAAAAGAGACTCCTGGAGAAAATACCACATAAGTACAGTTGTCTATTCCAGAGTCTTACGGAATTAGAATGTTGGTCTCCTATAGACAGTCCCCAATTTGACTTACAGTGATTCAATTTACGATTTTTGAGTTGTGATGGGGCAAAATTAGTAATCAGTTAGTAAAAACTAAATTTTTGAAATTTGTGGAATTTGTGACTAAGACATACTTTACCATACTTTTTTGAGATTTTGGGAAGCCCTTGTAGCTTCCTGATTCCAGAAAGCCACATGACCATAACAGTAACAAACCCTACAGTAACTTTGTTGGTAAATTTTATTTCTTAGTAGATTATGTCTAATATATTATACTTTTAATTGCTTAACATGTTTTTAACTTATAATGTCCTTTTGGGATATATCTCCATTGTAAGTAGATGGGCAAATGCTTATATGTAGACTTCATTTCACTCAAGATCTTTCCATGCCTATTTAGATAGAAGTGTCATATAAAAGAAGCCTAAAAGAAATAAAAGACCCAATCCTTGGTTTTGAGTGTCTGTGAGGAGTTAAAATTCTGTGTGTTTATACTGTCCCATCTGAACATCTTAGCAGGATGGCTATGTATACAGCAGTTACAGAATTGTTCCTTTGTCTTTGTCATACACGTCCAAGAGTATGATTTGGTATGGTAGTCTATGGGATGGTTTAGAATAATAGAGGATGAAGTGATGTGGTTACCCTGTATTACCTATATTACCCAATCTTACCCTGTTACCTGATCTTACCTATATTACCCTATCTAATGGATGTAGACAGACAAGATGACAATCACTACCAAAATTCAGAGTTGTACAAGGAAATATAATGACTAATATGTTTATGAAGCATTCTGTGCCATGTAAATATGTTATATCTTTTAAAGGTCTATTAGCTGTTCCAAAAATTTTATTTCATCAGTAGAAGAAAAATTTATGAGTAAATATGTTAAATTGTCATTGCTAATAATGATCATAATGGATAAAGTAAGAAATTTTTGTAGCATTAAGCAATTAATGGAATTTTAAAAACTGACTCGTGTTATATTTTTTTAAAAAAATTATTAATTATTTTAACATTGGTTTTCAATAAACTTTATGTGTTCTTTTAGTTGCTGGTCCTTTGTAATAATGGTACATTTAGCTGCTTCTTCTGTTTGATTAATGTGGAAGCTCTGCTAATTGATTTTATGTAATTATTTCTTTCTAATGTAAAATTTTTACAGTATAAGTTGGCCTTTACCACTGCTTTTTCTGCCTCCCAAAAATTTTGATATGCTGTGTTTGAATTTGTTCAATTTAAGGTATTTTCTATTTGTTGTTTTTAATTGGTATATACTTATGGATTTCTAGCTTTCATTGCTAATTTCAGTTGCATAACACATGTGTACGATATCAATCTTTTTACCTTTATTGAGATTTAGTTTATGTTCTAATATTAAGTCCAGTAACACCTCAAACAGAGTTTGGACAATTTACGGGCAATCAAATACAAGATCCTCTTGTTGTTCACATAATTTGAATATTTTATCTTGCATTAACTGTTCCTAACCTGATAGATGAATTGTTAATTTCTCTTAACCTAAATCACCTTTTATGGAAACTTTAAATTGTTTGTTATTGATATTGGGGAAAATATTTGCCGGTCTACTCAGGCGTTCTTCAGATGCCACCTCTAGGCGCTTGCATGCCATGGATTATCGTCACTGAATCCTGTAAGGCATTTCATTCAGACTGCTCTGTCCAGTAGAATTTTTAACTAGGAATGGACTAAGTTATTGGTCAGTTTGTTGTTGTTGTTGTTGTTTATTTTGTAAATGATGTTTCTAATGAGACAAACAGAGTCCACTATTCATTTAGAAAGTTATGAAACATAATTTCTACAGTACGCATTATGGTACACTTGTAGCCTACTGAGAAGCCACCCTCATTGGAGAAAGGTTGTAGATAATTTGCGACACTATTGGCAAGGCAGATTTGAGGGCTAACTTTTAGAAAAATCACCTTAAGAAAAATGTTCTCACTTGTACCGTTTTAGTTTAGTGGTCAGTGAACAGTTTAATTATGAGAGTTGGGCTGGGAGTGTGGCTCAGTGGCACAATCTGTGTTAACCTCCAGAGGCCCCAGGTTCAATCCCAACATCCCTAGCTGCTGCAAAACACTTAAGAGTCTGTAAAGTGATTGGTGATGCCCATTCTTGCCACTTCTTTACTGCCGCATGGACCATTCTGGTGCACTTCAATAGGGCATATTCTATAATTTTGGAATGAGTATATGAGGGATGCAAAAATAGAACTTTTTCCCATTGTGGTCCAACACTAATTTGTATTGGGCTATTTAGAGGTAGATCGTTTAGCTATCAACTTGTGAAGCCATCTTAGCAAGCAGTGTTTCAAATTGCTTGAGATTGTCTTCTGAGAAAATAGTTTATGGAAGCTTATCCTTCATTCAATTTTAATATTTCAGCAAAAATGATTAGGGATAATGCAGTCCCGATTGAGAAACTTGAACACATAGACCCAAAATTTAGAGTTCATGGAGTAAAGTGCTGAATTTTTCACCTAGCATCTCCTTTGGCTGTAGAGACAAAAATATCTGAACAAACTTCAGGTGGTTGTTTAAAAAGTGAAATGACAATATGAAATAATTAAAACAGCATTTGCTGCACAGTGAGAATTTTATTATGTATAATATATGTGTATGGTTTCAGACAAAAACAAAGGTAGCATGTAGCCTATAAATAAATAAAATGTTCATATGTGCATGTAGATATGTCTTTCCCCCATGTCTCTGCCTCAGTCTGTTTCCTAGCTGAAATGTGCAGACATTCCTATTATTATTATTATTATTATTATTATTATTATTATTATTATTATTAT
>NC_022027.1:39102745-39111819 GCF_000317375.1 Microtus ochrogaster | reverse complement strand
TATTATTATTATTTGGTTTTTCAAGACAAGGTTTCCCTGTGTGACAGTCCTAGCTGTCCTGGAACTAGCTCTTGTAGACCAGGCAGGCCTCCAAATCACAGGGATTCACCTGCCTCTGCCTCCCGAGTATGGGGATTAAAGGCGTGTGCCACCATTGCCCAGCCACATTCTGAGTATTGTTTTAATCTTTTCAGTTCCTTTTGAATTTATACTACCTTGAGGCATGACCAAAACGGTAAATATATTGAATGTCTACAAATAATCTTCCTTTTAATTTTTCTCTCCAAGATCTGGAAAATTTGAACCATATTTATCATTTATTCCTGATTTTATAAATTTGCAATTCATTATTTTACCTCAACATCTATTTTGTTACCTTTTATATGTGATTAATTATAATGTTTGATAAGGAACAGAGGTTAATTTTTATACTTAATGAATGTAAAACTAGTTTTTAGACCCAAAGTCTTCCCATCGAGTTCTCCAGCCCTCTGATAAATTACAATGATTTCTAGGGGATTGCTTTTATGCTAATTTTGAACCATGTATAACTGTGAGGTAATGGAAATATGATCAGGTGCTAAAAAGCATTAATTGCATTAAAACATCACCAATCACTTCCTTAGGAATCATATACTCAAACTGTTTACAATATCTGTTGTTGAGTGTCCATTTTACATTAAGTATATTAAATAGAAGATGAATTTATCCATGTTATCTCATAACATAGTTATCTGTTGATAAGGATCCTTTCTCTGCTCTTCCGTTTCTTCATTACTCTCTCCTTTGATTTCTCCTTTCCATTCCTTAGTTTTCTTGTCTATTTGTCCTTTTCATTGTGATTCTAGGTGGCTTTAGCAAGTTAGTATTTGTCCTCTGGACTCTAAATGAAGTGACTGACCCCCAAGAGTAGATCACCGTGGTGCTGAATAGCTCCACTGCAAGATGAAGACTATCTTTCATGCTTATGGAGGAAAAAGAAGTACGAAACAAAACAAAACAAAACAAAACAAAACAAAACAAAAAACAAAAAAACAAAATCAAGAGAACCAGGGTTGTTAGAAATGGCTACACATGCAAATTCAAGGACATAGATAACTATTGGCTTTCCTTTATCATCTCAGTTTATTTGAGAACCATGTAGACAGTTTCCAATAAACAATGTCTTGTTTTTGACTTAGGAAAATGCTAACATTTGATTTGCCCAGTGAGGATTGGTGAGGCAATTTGTTTCAATGGGAGGAAGCAATACAATGTAGGGAAATTAGAGCCCTGATTAACATGGAACCTTCGCTATAAGTGGTGTTCATATTTGCGTGGTGGTAAGACTGCATAAGGAACACCTGATTGGTTTTGTTTGAGGGCAGATGAAATTTGAAAAATTGGCCATCTCTAAATTAGAAATGTATTTCAAAGGTGATGCAAAATATCTAAAGGGACATGATACTTGTGGGCAGGCTTCTGCCGTGACCCATGACTATCCAGTTGTATAAAACTATTTCCAGGTGATAAATATCATTTTTCAAAAGCAAGAGGGAAGTAATCTATCAGGTCATTAGTTATTGAAAGAATGCTAGATTTGTTGAAGGAAGGTTATTCAGGGTAGTTCGAGAAATTGATTATAAAAGAGTTGCTTGTTTGAGTAGTCAAGCATGTGATTCAAATGTGGAGTTGGCTTGCCCTTGAATAAAATTTTGCTAAGTACACAAATGCTGCTGAACACTTATGAAATACAGCAAATCCTGCTACTTTCATATTTCAAGATGACTAACATGTCAAACATTTGCGTTAGAGGATAGTTTCTACTAATATTCGATTTAATTTTAAGCAATCGCTATTTTTATTAAGGATGACTTTGTTTAATTCCATAGTATTGATTTCCTGCTCCATATCTAATTCCTTATTCATTTGGGGACAAAATGGTAGAAGAGATAATGGATTTTGTTATTATTTTGTGGTGTGTATAGTAACTTAACCCTTTAGGAGAAACAAAAATACTCCTATTGCTACTAAATAAGTGCAATTAATTTGAGAATAATTGCTAGATATGTTAATTGTGTAAATTCTTAAATATACTCACTAGAAAGTTTTAAAATTAATATCACAGAGCTACAAGAATACATTAAATTTTCAAATAAAATATTTTTAAGAACAACATCATTTTAATATTTTTGGTACTAAGTTTGACATACAGGTTTTTATTTTAGTGATAAAAAATGGAATTTTGATGATTTTAAGAAAATGAATACAATATCCTGGAAATTGTTTTAATAAACTCATTTATGGGGGGGTCAGAAAACTATAGATGAAATGGGTTTATCTGTATGTGTTTGTGTGTATGTATATGTAATATATAAAACCAAATGCAGTAAATGTGTCTTTGTTATCTCTCCTTAGTGGTTTTCAGATGGTAGAAGTTATTGATCTTGTCTCAGGTCTTAAAAATAAATGCTTGTTGTAAGAAGCCATAGATTCTTGGCAATTTCAAAAGTTATTTGAAGTCCTGTGTGTTCTTTCAAGCAGGAAAATATTTATATACTTAAACATTTCACTCACATGCCCATTGAACAGTCTTATTTAAAACTATATCCTGTATTTTTCCTTTTTCCTCTCTTATTCTCATTCTGCTGGGACACTCTTAAGTGTTGCGAGGAAGTAAACATCTCAAATAATAAAACATTACTAGTTCTTTGGTTAACATGCTCAAAGAAAGTATTTTTTTGACATCTAATTGTGTCTTCGATTTTATTTTTTACAGAAATGTTGAATTCAGTAAGTCAGAAGACAAAACCATGGACTTTTAGCAATCAAAGAACAAATTAAGGTAATTCATAGATTATTATCATTGAATATTTAAAAATAAATTTATAATATGTGAACTCAAGTTGATACATGTTTTAGGAGACTTAGTAACATTGAAAATGCAGCAGGTTTAAGTGTTTTTATAGATTTTGAAATGACAGTTTAATATCTTATGTGTTTTGGGAAAATAGATTTTCTTTGCTGAACAATAAATAGTGTAGTTGAGCATACTTGCTATTGTGAAGAAATGCACCAATCTATATGTAAGATAATTTGGCTAAAGGAAGTAGTTTTTTTGTGGCTGCTGCTGTGGAAAGAACTGATGTCTACATTACTGTATTAGCGTTATGTTAATAGTTATGAAACAACTACGCCAAGATTTTTGCTCCCTTTGATACATGGACACCAAGACAATGCATTGATGTCATTGTTGTATAATTTGTTTCATTTGCTCTCAATTTTTATCCATAAATGAATATAAAATTAATAAATTAAGTATACTTATTTTATATTATCAGGATGTTTTATATATAAAGCAGATTATTTTCAAATCTGACCTATTTACTACAAATATATTTATTAAGTTCAACATGAAAATTTTCAGAGTATAAAATTAGGCTGTTACATATTTTCTCAAGCAAGTCATAAAATGTAAAGCAGATCTTTTTACTCATACTCAATGGTAACAATTAGGATTTCTTTCTTTGTTGTTTTCGTTGTTGTTGTTTCGGGGATAATTTCTGAATAGGTAACCCAATTCAAAATCGTTCTTTCTGAGTCTCCTGAGTTCTACGATTACAGCTGTGTACAACAATGCCAGGCTTGTATTGTCTATTTGCAATATTCCAATTAATTTTTGTAAAGGAAATTTAAATTATTATAAATATGCAGAAAAAAATCAGGGCTCCTGATTTTCTTATTTTTCTTATGAACTGATTAATATTTCTTGAATTTTAATTCATTGAAATAATAGTTATTTACTATAAATTACCACAGTGTATTTTCCAGTTTACAAGTAACCTTAAAGACTTAAGATTATGGAAACATTACAAATGCCTTTATAGACAGTATATTTTGAATGTTGTTTAGTGATTTAAATTTTTTTTTAATTCTTAACTTCTTTGCCACTGATTTTCCTCTCCATATCATTTGCATATGTAAACAACATTTGTCCTCTTTTTGAAAGTAGGTATGATTGAGTCACTCAGAATTGATTAGCTTGTTACATTACTATCTAAATGCTGTAGACATAAATTTACTAAGTTAAAACTGAAATTAGGTCATTGATACAGTGAAATAAAGTAATTTAACAGAAACAGGCTTACTTTAATTCCTTTAATAATATTGAATCGAGTATTACCTAGAAACTCTCATTAGAAGGTAGTACATGACAGAGGGTGATGTTGTTTTAAGGATTCAAGGCAGAGTCAGGCAGATCTTAGAGATATTTCCAAGCCAGCCAGAGTTACTCTGTGAGATATTTCCTGAAGTGGAAGATGACGGAAGACATGAAGAGAGTTGCTTCAGTTGTAAACAGACAGACAACAAACAAAAGAACAGATTATGTACTATGAGATAACCAATCTCTCTGTGCTCAAATGTGTCGGTATAGTTCCAGCCTTTTTGCTTCCTGCTCCTATTTGCTTCATTGTGTTTTTAAATTTAGAGGTGCATAATGTGTATTAAACTTACCATTTAAAAGTATACAGTCTGCTTTGACAAGCAGTGAAAGCTAAATAATTGCCAACCAAATCAAGAGACTGAACATACTCAGCACACCAGATACCACTAACTGCTCCTTTTGTAGCCCACCTGTTAGCTCAGTCTCAGTACCGGAAGCCTCTAGACTCCATTTTAATATAAGACACGCAATGCAAACTTGAGAAGCATGGGGAAGTGCTGCTGTGTTGTAGAGAATCTGGACACATGACCTTTCATGTGTTATTACCATGCCTATGCTTCTGTTCCCTCTTGTGTAGTTAGAGGTCAATAAAATTTTCTACTACACAGCATTTAGAATAGAGTTCAGCATGTCCGAAATACTGTATCAGTGCTTGAGACTCAAGAAGGACCCACTGGAGAAGGCCTCCTTTCTGTAGTAAAGGTCTTCTTTGAGTGTGTTTAACCACACAACATCAAATGAAAGTTTTCAAAACAATGAAGGGTGTTCAGTAAAACCGTTCTCACACAAAAGTACAGTTGTTGCTGCCACTCTTTCAGCTCCTAGGTATAAACACTTGGAGTAATGCTGAGACAATTTCCCACAGATGGCGTATCCATCAGCAGGTTCTGCCAGACTTCTTATTACCCCCTGGGCTACTGCCTTGAGTCCAATCTCAGCCCTGTGCTGTGGAGGCAAGAAGCGGTATGAGATGTTTTTCTTTGGCTCATCTTTACCACCTTTGTCATAATTCACAACTAGTGTCTGCCCCCTGGGCTCTCCAGCTGGCTTGGCTTCAACATGTGCTGAAAACCTCCTCCACCAAGAGCCATAGCTCTTGTTTTCCTCCTACTCACTCTCCTCGGATACTCGTATCTCCTTACCTAGAACTCCCCTGTCCATGCTGGCCTTAACTGTGCAAAAGTTGAAAATTGTAAGTACCCAAGTACCTCTGTGGCACTGCCTCTTTTGTTTTATGCCAGGATTTTTTCCCTTGCTTCTTTACGTTAGTTCCTGTACGGTATCAGCAAGATATCTCCTGTAGTATAGTGTCTTCCTTGCCACGCAAGTATAGGAATTTGGATAGTGCATATTTCATGACCCAGTACTGTGAAAGCAGAAATGGGCAGATCCGGAGAATGTCTGTGTGCAGCAAGCCTAGCCCAAAGCATGGACTTCATGTTTCTGTCTTGAAAACATAAATATGGAAAGAAGTTGAAGAAGACACCCAATGTCTAGTTCTGATCTTCACAACCATGTACACACAGCATTCATGTGTGCACACATATACTGATAAGACTAATAAGTATATAGACACCATACCCACACCAAACACAAGCATGCACACACACACACACACACACACACACACACTCACGATAAGTTCAGGTATTTAGGAAATATTTCCTATTTATAGATGCCTATTTCTTCTTTTATGTATCTTTTATGATGGATCACTGGCCTTGGTCATGGACTCGTAAAAGACAGCTGGAAATATCATAGATGACAATGTGAATATAAGACATTGATTATCTGGAATATTCTTGTAATAACTCAATTGTTGTCAAATGAAAATCCAGTTTCAGGCAACTGCTGGGACTGAGTGGTGGTCACACCTGTGAGATTGTTTCCAAAGTGAAGTTGACAGAGCATCATGACTGCATTTGAAGGATGCGAGAAAAGCAGATGGCGGGAATAGGTATCAGGATGGAAACTGACCATGCTTTTAGTGGTACTGTGTAGTTACCTGTGTAGATAGCAAAGTTTAAGGTTTCCTTGAATATAAATATGTACATGTGTGTGTGTGTGAGAAATAAGTAAATAGTTCATAGATAATATATAATTTATTTTATATAATCATATAATTTATTATATGTAGTTTATGTGTTATAATTTTTAACATATAATCACATATTTTATGCACTATGTATATAAATACAAAGAAAAAGTGATATACTGTTTTATAGAAATAGCATCCAGACTGATGCTAGTCTTCATTTTTAAGTAGAAATTTTTCCTGAAGATATATAATGCATCAGACTTAAGGTCACTGGTGTCTCTTACTTTTACTCATTTGTTTATGGAAAATTAAAACAAATTCGATTTACTAGGAAATTACATTTCTAATTAATTTCAAGGCCACGGAGAGAGTGCAGGATTCTGAAGCTGGCCAGGGGCAGAGTGAAAGCTCATTGATTATTCATATGCTCATTCCTACTTATTCCATGCTTAGTGGCTGTCACACACTGTCAGCCACATAGTTAGTGCCCTTCAGAATTCATGTGCGGACTCGGCAGCCTTTGGAAATCTGCATAAAGATACGTCTGACATTGGATAGATAGCTGCCCGTCAGTAGAAGACAGCTGAAATTATCAGCCATTAACACCGCAGAGCAGACCGCCATGAAACAGTGATCAGGAAGGCAGTATTGGCAGACAACAGAATCACTTACTAACCCAAACAAAACAATAAATCATTTTTCACAGTTTCATTTTTTTTTGTAAAAAAAAACATAATAAAATCAATACCAGTTACCAAGTGTGCTGGCATCAGTTTCTTTGGTGTACATAGCTTTATTTATGTAATATTTAATGTTGAAAAATTGTTTTAAAATATCTAAACTTTGTCTTGCTTGGTTATCTATGTATGTTTGTATGTATGCATGTATGTATGTATGTATGCATGTACGTGTGTATGGATTGAATGTATTGCTTGATTAATCATAGAAGTACTAGAGATAGAATTTAAAAGCACTTCACCAGCAAATTATAACCATGGCCCTCTTTGTACGAATTTTTAATACATATTTTAAGGGAATACTCCCAAGGCTGCTGTAGCAGGTCTGAGTGTATTCTGGAGCTCACATACGCCTTAAATTCAGGGTCTTTCTACCTTAGCCTTGTGTTTTCTGTCACGAGAAGTATGCATTACAGCCCTGTGCCACCAATCCTGTATTGAATTTGTCTAATTTGGGGGAAGACAGGATCTCACGAGAGGGAACATTTTCTCATGATTATTTTTGAGTACATACATTTGAGCTTCCTGTCTATTCCATAGTTTGAAATTACACACTTTAAATGTTTAAGAATTTTAACAACCATGTGTTTTTAAAACTGGAACTAATGTTTATCTACTTCCATCTATAACCTTTGTTTTCTCTTTGTAAAATGCCGTGAAATATAAGGGCTGTGGGGAAGTCATAATTACCAAAACAAGACACCAACCAATTTTATCACCTAAACATTTCCTCCTCTTTCTCCCGGTTAATCAAAACCCGTGTAATCCTCTTATCCCTAGATTTCATAGGTTCTTCTCAATTCATATTTTTAAATTTTTCAGAATGATGTAGAATATGTAGCCTTTTGAGCCCAACTGTGTTCACTCAGCATAATACCTTTGAGATTCTGTTCTTCTTGACCGCGTCATTAATTCATTCAATTTTTATTGCTTGGTTCTGTGCATATCATAGTTCATTTATTCATCTACTATAAACATTTGGGCTTTCTAATTAAGTGATAAAAGTGAAAACTTGTAAACACTCATGTATTGTGTTTCTGTGAGCTGTTGACTGAAGTTCCTGTTCTGCCTGTTCCTGCAGTCATTAAGTCCAAAATAAATCACACAGAGGTCTGCATTAATTACAGGCTGTCTGACCTATTATCTCAGGCTTCTTATTAACTCTTATAACTTATATTAGTCCATGATACTTGTCTGTATTAGCCACGTGGCTTGGTACCTTTTTCGATGAGGCAGTCACATCTTGCTTGCTCTGTGTCTGGCTTCCTCTCTGTCTGGGTGACAACAACAGACTGAAACTTCCCTCTTCCCAGAATTCTTGTTACCCTGCCTCTACTTCCCGCCTGGTTGCCTTGCCTATACTTACTGCCTGTTATTTGACCAATCAGTGTTTATTTAAAATAAAAGTGACAGGGTACAGACCATTGTTCCACAGCATACATCTATGCAAGTGGGTGTGTGCTTGAGTTTTCAGAGCCATCTAAAGTAAGATTACTAGGTCTTATAGTCAAAGAACGTATTGAATTTTTTCTGTACTTTATTTTCTACCATTCTTTTAATATTTCTATTTAAATTGTCATTGTTATAAAAATTGATATTGTGAAAGCTTTTTCTTAAAATTCTGAGTTTCAGCAATTTCAACACTGGCTTAATTGTGGAAGGCCTGAATGTTTTGTTGTGTTCTAAATGTATGTAGAAAAATTACACTAAGTGAAAATGTTATGGTTTGTTTTTTTTCTGTGACATTTTCCATTCTCTTTTGTACGTCTGTTCCTAGAGTTAATGACGGCAGCTTTGCCACCCACAAGGAGTTTCCTTGGCTTTATGCCACATGTGTAGTTAATGTGACTTCACATGTCTAGTGCTTTTTACGTAGAAAGGACCTCATAAAATTATTTACAATGTTCATAATTGATTTGATAATATAAGCACCCTACAGATTAAAATAATGGATCTTTAAAATAAGAATAAATGTGCTGGGCAGTGGTGGCGCACGCCTTTAATCCCAGCACTCGGGAGGCAGAGGCAGGCGGATCTCTGTGAGTTCGAGGCCAGCCTGGAATACAAGAGCTAGTTCCAGGACAGGCTCCAAAGC
>NC_022027.1:39099483-39102645 GCF_000317375.1 Microtus ochrogaster | reverse complement strand
ACTGGCTATTCATAGCAGGATATATAGTAAGAGGTTTTATCTTATACCTGTCAGGTAAAAGTCTCTTTCTGTATCCCGGAGAGTAAACTATACACAACTTGTGAATGTGGTCCTACTGGGAAGAACCCTAGACTCAGGTTGTCTTCACTGTGGGTCTATCTTGGTGTTAGCTTGCTATGAGACCAGAGATGCATTTCATAATCTCTCTGGATTGCAGTATTCTCATTTGTACAATTAGTGAGGGCCACACTGCATTATTCATAAACGACTTTCTTGCTCTAAAAAAAAAATATGATGTTGCAATTTTGTGATGATCTTATGTCATTGGGCAAAAGAGTTTATCATTGTATTTAACTAATTCTATCAGAAGTCAATATTAAGCATGTCTTAAAGTGATTGAAAATTAAAATGAAAAGCCAATGGTGATGTTGGGGAAGAGTCTATATGATTTCTAAACACCTGAATCTTATCAGATTACCAATTTATATAGTGCATTTTCCAATTTAATATTCAAAACACTGGATAGAAATTAAATATTACTTATATTAAATAATGAAAACACATGAAAAATATAAAAACCTAACACAACTATTTTTATAGGATTTTCTGAGAATTTAATTTTTAACAAGATTTTAAATATCAACAATTTATTTCTTTAATTAGCACCTACTTAACCATGAAATATAATATACTTGATAAATTTATGTATTTAAAATAAGTATGCATTTTAAAATATTTATTTTTGACATTTTATGAGTGTTTTACCTACATGCTTTTGTGTGTGTGTGTGTGTGTGTGTGTGTGTGTGTGTGTGTGTGTTCCACATGTCTGGTACCAATAGATTGTGTGAGGGGCCAGCTCGTGCTCTGGAATTAGATTTTTAACTTACATGTGGCCACTAGAAACAGAACCAGGTCCTCTGTAAGAGTCGACAGTACCCTTCACATCTGAGCCACATCTCCATCCACTTAGAGTGCATTTTTGAGAAAATAACTTCAAACATATACACTTTAAGGAGCCTGAGGAATAAGAGTCCTTTTGGTTATATGTCACACAGAGTAATCCCTGATTCTTTGCATATCATTTTCTAAATGCTGAGGGGCATTATCAGTCTCAAAGAAAAAAACCATTATTATTACTAATTTAGCTCATATTAGTGTCTATATGCACACTATGTTGTGGAATATTAATGCTGTGTTGATTTGAGGAAATCAGCTACCCACTTGATAGAAATGTCTACAGATGGCTGTATGGCGCTATACAAGTACTGGAGTAGGATCTTGAAAACAATTTTTTTTCAAAACAATGAAAGGCCTTCAAAACTGGTAGTTGGTGCCTAAAATTTCACTGCCTTAAAATAGAATGCATATTTTAAGTTCTAAGAATATGGACATCCCACGATCAAATTACTTTTCTAATGACATTTAATTTGTTTGGAAGGACATTCATTTCTCTGTGGATAATGATAGAGTATTGGTAAATAAGAGTAATTTAAGAATTATTAAGGAGCTCTTTTATATTATATACTTAATAAGTTATCTTTAAAAATAGTTACTGAAACTGGATGATGATTGCACATAACTTTAATCCCAGCACTTGGGAGGCAGAGGCAGGCTGCTGATACCTGAGTTTGAGGCTAGCCTGGTCTACAGAAAATTTCCAGGACAGTTAGGGCAACACAGATGAACCCTGCCTCAAAAAACCAAACAAACAACAACAAAAACAGAAAAGAAATGTTACTATGGTAGATTTTTTTACAGGAAAATATCTCAGAAATGTGAGGAATTCATTGAAGATAAGATAAAGTGATGGGATGAAGAGGGTTCACAAGTTCCAATCTGCTCAGCTCTGATGCAGGTTCTTGGACAGCAGCCTTCACTGTACTTTCACGCAAGTCTTTGATGCCTCTGCCATTTCTCTGCTAATTGCTAGCCAAACTTTCTCTTATTTATTAAATTTAAAAGCTTAATACTTTTCTGTATCTTCTCCATCTAACCGGAGCTCATCTTACATACTTTTATTGAATTCCTAATGAGTACAGAAAGAGAATTAGAAATAGAATTAAATTGCTTAAAAAAGAAAAGGAATTGGGTTTCTTGATTTGGCCTACTGCTGTCTTCAGTGTTCTGAAAACAATATGTAATTAGCTGAAATGTTTATCTATGAGTTTAATTCCTGGGGGTATCATCTCAAATTGCTTTTTTAAAGTACAGTGGAGGCAAGCAGTTATTTGTTGGCTTTGTTGCCAAAAATTGTGAATGGCTAGATTTTCCAAGCTTGTTAATGTATATATTGTCATGTAAACTCACCATTTTATGAATGAATTAGGAAACTGTGTTTTCTAAACTCATATATTTGGTTAAATTGTATCTCAGTGTTGTTAGGCATAGGTTCATAAATTTTTGGTGACTGTTTCCACAAATGAAGCTTTTATTAAACTGTGTTTGCCTTGATTCAGTGTCAATAACAATCAACTACACTACATTGACAATATTCTTAGATTCTCAATGTATTGATAATTTAGTAATGAACAGTTGAAATTGAAAGTTTGATTTTCATCTTAGTATAGTATAAATATCTCTGGGAAAAAAAAAGTGCTTTGTATCCTAGCAACCTACTGATGTTGTAGCTGTTATCGTGAGATCACCATTTCAAAGAACTGGTGTTCCAACTATAGAGAAGAAAGACACATCACAAAACACTGTTGACAAAGGTTTTCCAGGCGATTTCTGTTAACTGTTTTTTTTTTTTCTGATGTATGTTTTTTTTGTTTCTTTCTCACACTGCTAAACTTTTTTCATCTGCATTTAAAACATACCATCTTACTGTTGAATATGGTGTAATTATGAGTTCTAAAAGGTCATGGAAGCCTCTTATGAAAATATCTCAACAAACAAAAGCTTTCATTTCCAAGACAGCCGAGTATAATACACGTGAAATAAATTGGAGACTGATAACTTATCTGAAAACATTTTTATGGAAATTAGAGCCAACATAACACCAGGGAACAGATTTAATAGAAAGAATGTTTGAAAACATTGTTGGGGCATGCCTTTAATCCCAATACTCTGGAGACTGGAGGAAAAGGCAGGCAGATCTCTGTGAGTTCCAGGCCAGCCTGGTCTACCGAGCAAGTTACAGGACAGCTAGAGCTGTTACACA
>NC_022027.1:39081384-39099204 GCF_000317375.1 Microtus ochrogaster | reverse complement strand
ACTTGTTAAAGCCACATCTGAATTGAGATTTTTCTCAATTGTATTTATCACCTACGTTAACCCAGAAAGGAAGAATTGGTTTGTTTGTGAAATGGCTACATGCAGCTTGTGCTTTTCAATTCATATGCTTGACATTTTCCCAATACACATAGATCATCCACCCACAAAATTCATTTAACTTTAGCCAAAGCAGAGAGTGAACTTTTGACAACATTTAGAGTTCAGTTTTTAATGTTAAAATGTTAAAAAATGTCTTTTTACCATATTCGTGTTCAACAGATAATGATAAAATCTTTCAACTAACAGAAAAGAAATTTAATTTCATTGGTAATGGTTTAAATCAACACAAACTAGATGCTTATTAAAACCTTATGAGTATATATGCATCAAGTCGCCTAGTAACATTTTGGTATGTGAATCTGGGAGAACAAATTTGTATTTTTTCATGAAAAAAAATATGTGCCTGTGTGTTTGTACGTGCCATTGTACACATGCAGAGGCCAAATGACAACCTGCTTGAGTTTACCTTCTTTCTACCATGTATATTCCAGAAATTGAACTCAGGTCTTGCTGGCAATCTTCACTGCCTACTGAACTGTCTTGCAAACCTAGAAAATGTCATTTTGATTTACACTGGATATAATATTGCTCCCTTGACTTGCTGGAACCAAGGTTACAACTATTTTGTCTGTTGAACAGTTTTATCGACAACACATTGTGCAATAGAGGCAGCAAAAGGGCAATGTTCCTTTCTAAGCAATGATTATTTACTTGTAGCTATCATTATTGTATACTTTAGTTGCTCAAATATGACTACACTTACTAAACACTAAAAAATAAATAAAAAATAAAACAAAAGGAATTCCAGTAGAAAGGACAGCAACCATTAACCAACCTGAAGAATATAGGAATCTTGTATCACTGGCCTGAGCTACTTTGCCACCTGTTGTTTCTGATAACACTTAAGACAGCAAAGGCATTATGTTTAAAGTCTCCAACCAGACTTCTTACCAAGATTAATTCATGGTGAGCCTATGTAGAATCAGCCCTGTTCAGTATTATTTGATGAAGCAAGCCTGTCCTTTTATCTTTTCTAGGCTTCCCTGAGTTTTGCTTAGCTGCCTACCCCACCTTTTGGACTTCCTATATTCTTCTATTCTTTTAACTGTATTTATAGAACATCTGGTAGAGAACTTATTTAAAACATATATTTGAAACCCTTGGCACATCTGTGAAATAAGAGATGACGTATTCAAAGGATCTTTTAAAATTAACATTTATTTAAGTAGCCACATCAGAACTGAGGCCAAGAATGTATAAAGGATTTTATTTTTTTATTATTATTATCCTTTTCTTTTGCATGTGCTTTTACCGTTTCTATGTCTGTGGCTAACACACTCTCAGGACCCCTATCTGACATTTACATTCCCACGTGCCTTTTCCTTCTTCACCCTTTCAGGCTGCAAAGTAAACAATAGCTTACTCCAGGGTCACTTGAATTTATTCACATATTCTAATTAGAAATAAAAGCCCTGAATGGACCGTTTGTAGTACAGGAGAACCCTGTATGTATTGTGAGTATGAAGTCCTAAGAAGTAGAGATTGTCTATAGCCTCATTAAAATTATTATGTATTCAAATATCAAAGCAGTATGTGCGGTAAAAATTTCTTCGTTTAGCTTATACTTATATTTTCTCTTAAAGATCTGTGACCTTTAAATGAACTGTGTGTAAGTTTCAGGGTTAGACATGATCTTTAAAATATTTTTCACACAAGAAATTAACAGTTAATCTGTAAAGGTCAATGTAGATGGGTTTAACCTGACTCTGAAATTGGCTATTATTGCTACACATGGAGTATTTGGGGTAAAAATTAAAATTTTTAAATAATGGAAATCATGTATAAAACAATATTTTATAGTATGGTTATTTTATCTTTTTTAGGTAGTTCTGTTAATTTTATAGATCTAATTCACAGATGCTATTGTGGTAAGTATTTATAGTTAGTTAGGCTTATAAATGAAGTGGGAAAAGGTTTTAACAAATAGTAAGAGAAATATCAGTCATCTGTGGAAAATTATCAAAACTATTAAACACAAAATGGCTTTCAAACCAATTATATCAAGGAGCCTTTGAAAGTTGGGCCTCAATTACACCCTAAAGGTTGATTGCTGGAGTGAGATCATTTCTCTTTCTGACTCCAAATGTTTAATATCTAAGATTTTGTCCTATGTACTTAAATAATTTTCCATGGGATTTCAGAAAAGAGAAAGACTACTGCTCATATTCTCTCTTATATATGATAAACAAAACAAAAGGTCCCAGAGTGTCAACATATAATTTCCTTATTTGAAGTGTGGCACTGACTAATGTTTTGTCCTTCGGAATGGGTGAAGCGATGAGTGCCTAGGCCCAGGGTTGTGCCAGTGTTCTTTTGTTCTTTTTGGGGAAGTTAAGATGGCCGCTAAGAGAGAGACTATATTTCCTGAAGGGAGTGTCAGGAGTTGATCGATTCCCTCCTGAACACTTCTAAAAAGAAGGGAAGAACGGGAAGGTTTCTGTTAAATTTGCAAATGTCAAATGGATATGTCGATCATAGTCATAAATTAATGGTAAAAATAATAAAAGGCTAATTCCATGTAAAAAGGGCAGATTAGTAACTGTAAAGACGAGCATAGTCATTATTATATTGAGGAAATAAAATGCACATTTACTGCATGACTTTGTCAGACCATGGCAGAATTTTGCGGGAAATGAACAGGCATGTGCAATAGGCATCACAGTTTTAAAAACGTAAAAGCTCCTCTAGTATGTATAAAGAAGATGACTATATGCTTTGTTCTCTCCAAGGGATAAGAAAGTTAACTAGAAATAATTCCAGTGTTTGAACCAGGCCTTTGTAAGAAACTCACTCAGCACTATATATTGTCCTGGTGTTCCCAGGGAAGAGCCGCAATGTGAGGCTGGGGTAGCCGCAGCTCTTTATTCCTTCCAAGCCAGCTACTGTGCTGCTAATTAGAATTGGATATTGGTGGTCCTGAAATGCGGGAGACCATCAATGTTACTTTGTGTTAAATTTTAATCACACAAGTTAGGACATTCAGAATTATGGTTTCCACGGTAACCGCAACACTGAGCCCTGTGTGAAGGCATTACAGTGAAGGTCTTTGATTAAGAGAAAGTAAACCAGAAGCGAAACAAAATGGTCCATATGTGTAGCTAAAGTTACGAAAAGGGGCAGGAGAGGGAGGGGAAAAAAAAGGAAAACTACAGTTCCCCTTTCCTTAATGATATTTGCTTAATGGTAGATCACATGTTCGTGCAATACACTGAACTAACTGTCTGTTAGAGTTCTCGTGTGGCTGCTTGTTTTCATTGGATTTTAATGATTATTTCTCTAGCACCGTTTGATTTCTTAAAATTCATCCTATTTACTCACTTCTTTTCATGTTAAAATAACCGATGATGCCTACTTTTGGGATCTTCTGACTGTTCCTGTAGAAGGAAGAAGGTTGTTGTTTTCTCTTTTTTTTTTTCCACACTTAAAAGTTTTTCTTGGAAATGTTGTGAGGCTGAATTATAATGCTGGTGCTTTGCCTAGGTTGTCTCATTGGAGTTGTGATGTTCTGATAGCTGTTCGTAGTTTCATTCTATTATATGCTTGTAGACATCAACATGGAAATTAGTCTAATTCAGAACAGAAAATAAGTTATTCAAGTTATATTGAGTGTTCAGCTTGAACAACATGTTAATTAAAATAAACAGAGTCACTGGTCACAGAACACAAATCATGTATATAGAATTTTGAAGCATACATTCCGCCAAGAATGGAGGTAATCATCACAGGATTATGTTATACCTTCTCTAATTTAAATGAAAATGAAAACAGTTGTGTATTAGCTATGCTTGAGCCTAGTTTGAGCCCTGGAAATAGAGTGGTCTGCTTAACTGGAGGTTTTCATGTATTCGAGTTATACTTTATTAAGCCACTATAAGGGTTTAATTTTGCCAAGATTGACATCATCCCAGTTTATCTTTCAAGGAACATATGGTCTAGTGACATTTCACAAAAGATAAGGAAAAGGACAGGTTTCTCTCCATTTTCAGTCTTGAAATGTAGAAAATTCTAACAAGACTAGTAATTCTTATGATGTGCTCCAACATCACATAAAATACGTTCATACTACATAATGCAAATTCAGTGTTCTTCTACGAATACTTAGATGTTTCTGAGTGCTTTTGTCTGTAATGGCACTTTATAGATCATTAATCTGTTGAAAGGGTAAGAATGCTGTTTATTAAGGAGCCTGATAGGAGCCACTTTCTGCTTTGCAAGATATGAGGGAGGACCAGAGGGAGGACCACCCTAACAGTTCACTTTCCCCACACAAGCTTAGCCACAGTATGGGTGAAGAAAGAGGAACATGGCCCTGCTCCAGTGCAACTTCAATTTGGGAGACATGTATTCTTTACACACACACACACCACATATTAATTATATTACATATAATTATTATATTATAAAATATTAAAATATATGTAAATTCGTTGATTCGTTGAAATAGTTACAAAATGTGGAAACATATTCTTACTTTGCAAGACAAAATGAAATATTGTGGCAGATTAATCTCGGCTATTCTTTTCCTATACAGTAACTAGTTGGATTTTGGGGTTTTTGCTTTTGCATTTTCTTTTGTAGAAGCTTTGGCTTTTGTTTATATATCAGATTTAAAATTGTCTACATCCATGAAAAAATGTTCTTTATATATTTTACCCTTTTTTCAAAATTATTCTGTATGTCTTCTCTAAAGATATCATATTGCATGATTTTTTTTAAAAATGCTGATACCATCTACCACTCAACTTATGCTATCTTTTCCACATATTCATGTTTTAATCAAGATGTTAAATAACAAGGATTTGGACACATCAGAATGTTAGTAAGTACTAACAAACTGTGGTTTACTGAGGAAGCCAAATGAGATTTTTTTTTTAAGTCAGATTTTAAGTTCTTCATATAAATAACTGAGAGGAAGGAAATCATTCATGGTTTCAGGGGTTTCAGTTCACATTCTTTGGCCATATCTGTTGATCCAGAATAAAATGGTGCCCTTGTGTATGGCAGAGGCCACTCAATTCATTAGGAACACGAAGCAAAGAACTAGAGGGGATCTAGGTTCAGGTATAACCTGAATGTGAATTCAGACTCCTGGAGACCTACTTCTTCCAGATAGGCCCATCCTAAAGTTTGTTCCAGCATCTCCTTCTAACTGCTGAGGATGTAGCCAACAAAGGGGATCCTTCATTCTTAAGTCATAACAGCTTACAAATGTTCCATCCAGAAAGTAAACAATCCCAAGCACACCAGGATACTGACATTCTGCTTTAGGTAGAATAAAACTACTATGGGGTGGATAATGTGAAGTAGTGTGCTGAATTTGAGTGTGTGTAGTGACAAGATGAGAGAAATAAGTAAATGAGCTTGTTATATCAGTCTCTTAAACTCATCTTCTAGAAAAGTCATCTTTCTTCACTATAGCAGAATGAAAAAAGGTTGGTGACCTATTTGTTCCCACTTTTTTCATATTAAAACATGAATTCAGAGGGAAGGATTCATGTCAGTCATTTTCTTTTTATTCACTCATTCTATTGCATTTCAAAAGTTTTAGTTATCAACTATGTTAAATTACTTTGGCACCATACTTAAGTATCGTCTTGTTGGCTAAGTATTCTAAAATTATTTTTTCACAGTTCTGTAGACTAGACATCTCAAGTTATAGCTGATCTAGTTTTTAAAAGTCTTTCTCTGTCCCACCAGCTAGCTTTCAAATAATGATATTGAGACTTCTTATTAATTATGAAACTCAATGTATAGCTTAGGCTTGTTTCTAACTCTCTCTTATATCTTAAATTAAGCATTTTATATTAATGTATTTCTTGCCTCATGGCTTTTTAACTTTCTTTCTTCTTGGACCTCCTGTTTCTTCTCTGTTTGGCTCCAGAATCCACCCTTCTTTTTCTCTTGAGTCCTTTTTGTTCCCAGAAGTCCTACCTAACCTCTCTCTAGCTATTGGCCATTCATTTTTTTCTTATACCAATCACAGCAATACATTTTCACACAGTGTATAAATATACCATAACATTTATCCCTTTTTGTCTAAATAAAAATTAAAGATTTTAATTGTAACATAGTATGACCATATGCAATAAGAATAATTATTTCAAAAAAGTTACATTTAAAATGTCCAGTCTATCTGTATTTGACAAAATCCAAGAAAGTACTGTATTATCCATGCTATCTTAGTGAGTCCAGAATCTTATACCTAAACCATTTTCTATCGTGACTTGTATTGCCATCCTTACAATATCTTATTAGACCTTCAAACATGTTTTACATAAATAACTTAAACTTTTGTTTCTCAACCTTCTAAAGTTTATATCTCTTCTATAAGTTTCTTTTTTGAGTTTGGTAACAAGGAAAGCTATCACTATAAATATTTTGACTTCAACTCTGTCAGAGACCCAAAAAGTATATAATATTGTATAAGTAAACAGAGAGTGCCAAGCAACTTCCAAAACTACAGAAATGAGAAAGGCAGCTGGCTGCCTGGACAGTCACCAAGTTTCCTCTGCAACATTGGGGCTTCCACTTGACCTACCAGCCTAGAATATCTGACCGACTTTTCTGTGAAGCAGGAATTAAGAAGAATGTTCCCACCTTGTCTTGGCAAAGTTCAGCAATTTCTTCCCTTTGCATCTTACTTGTCAAGTTTGTACAGTATACTGTCAGACATTGAGGCAAGGGCAGTTTCTTGCCCAAATAGCTAGCTTTGCCACATTGAAAGCAAGCTCCACATGGAGATTCTTCAGTGTTCATCATGCTTTTATGAAGTAGCTTGGTGATGTGGGATTCCCTTCTCTATGCTGTGAATACCATTGTTGAATAAAGAAACTGCCTTGGCCTGTTGATAGAGTAGAACTTAGGTGGGCAGAGAAAACTAAACTAAATCCTGGGAGGAAGAAGGAGGTGTCAGTGAGAAGCCATGTAGCCCTACCTGATAGACAACATGTAGCTAGTAAGCCACAGCCACGCGATGATTCACAGATTAATGGAGATGGGTTAAATTAAGATGTAAGTGTTAGCCAATAAGAAGCTAGAGATAATAGCCAAGAAGTGTTTTAAATAATATAGTTTTGTGTGATTATTTTGGGCCTGAGCAGCCTGGAGCCAATAAGCGGCCTTCCCCTTGCAACAGCTTGGTGCTGCTAGGAGCAGAAGTGTCTCACTGCCATGAAAAGCCTTAGGTATTTAAACATCTTAAATGACATATTCTATAGGTCACTGAAACATTTGAAGATCATTTATCTATCTAAAATATATGTTTAACCTTGAAAATATATCTAACATGACTACAAGTTTGATTGTTATAGACGACTATTAACCTGCATTTTTAAGTTATCTTATACTTTGTAATACTAGCATTCAATTACTAGAACTTTATATTATATTTCTGAATGAGTTAAATAGGTGCAGTGCCTTAAAAAAACTAAATTTGTATCAGTATATGAAAATTCATGCTAATGTAAAATATTTGAGATATTGTAGAAATAGGAGCGGCGGGGCTGCGTCCCCAGCACCCCGCTGCCCGCAAGGCTAGCTTTACCCAAAATAATTACACGGACACTGTATTCATTTAATCACTGCTTGGCCATTTCTATCTAGCCTCTTCTAGGCTAACTCTCGCACCTGGACTAGCCCATCTCTAATAATCTGCTGTAGCCCACAAGGTGGCTTACCAGGGAGATTCTAGCCTATGTCCATCCTGGGTCGGAGCTTCATTGCGTGTGCCTCAGAGAGCAGAGCTTTCGCCTCTGCCTGCAAGAGTGGGGCATCGTGTCTCTCTGAGGCATCTGCCCCCGAGAGGAGAGCTGTCGAGTCTCTGTCTGAGGTGTCTTACCTCACTTCCTCTTCCGCCCAGCATTCTGCTCTGTTTACTCCTCCCACCTTATGTTTTAACCTATCAGGGCAAGCAGCTTCTTTATTTAATTAACCAATGACCTTCCTCCATCAAGATATATTTTCTTTTTTACTTTATTTTCCTATATCTCCCTGAATTACGAAGACTAATCTGAAGTCCTGGCTAGATAGTCAATGAGTGTGGACCATCATATCTAGTTGTCTTGAAGTGTTCTGAACGGAGAGCTCTGTGGAAACTGCCTCAGAGGCACTCTGAAAGGCTGGATCATCTGGGCTATTTATTTCTATTGGTGTCTGGTTCCCTTGCTCTGAAAACACAAACTTTCAAAGTTAACGTACATATGTGTATTAATACAAGTATGGACTGTGCATACAAGTCAACCAAAGATGATTTCTCATTTTATGCTCAAGGAAGTAAAATACATCTATCTGTCAATGGATTATGTAACCAAACCTCTATCTATGCCCTATGAACAGATGACTCTTAAAAATAAGTCGTGAGGACTCTGTAACCAAAATATTTGTCTTATCTCATCCAAACATAACTTTTCATTTCCTCTGGAAACAAAGGCATAATCTCTCCCCAAACTCAACATGTTTTCTGACTTCCATTTTGAAGTTAAGACATTTTTATAATTTATAGGTTGGTTTAACTTAGCAGTTTCTAAAATCCTATGTCTCTCTGAAGCTATCATTGTTTTCTGTTAATTTACATTTAAAAATTAAAAGTCAACAAAATAGCATTCAGTGTCCAGACACCCTGTGTAGTTCCCATCTTTATGTGGCTTATTTTTTATGTCACTTTACTATCTCCTTTGAGGCTTTATTATTTTTAAATTATTTTCTTTTTTTCTGTGGCTGTCTATACTCATTTTCTTATCCTCATTATCTTTAGTGTCTAAACCTTTTAGAGGTTTTCTGTTTCTGGATCTGACTTTTCTAAGTTAGCACCTACAGCATTGTCTGGCCAGGTGTGGCAAATCTTAAATTGCCATATCAGCCACCACACATGAGCTCTGCTTAGCTTATGATGGTGTATGGCTCTGGTGACCTTGTCTAGCTTGCAGATAACAGCCACAAGCTGGGACTCTGCACATTGAGGCCTGCCTGAAATACTGCAGGTATAGGAAGGTGTGTCTGGTTCAGTATTTGTGTGTTTGGAGCTTTTTTTTTTTTAGACTTTCTTGTGTTCTATATGGAAATACATGTCCCACATTGTGCAACATCCATAAAAAGTCTTTCTCTGTCCCACCAGCCAGCTCCCAAATCATAACATGGAGACTTCTTATTAACTATGAAAGTTTGACCTATAGCATAGGCTTGTTCCTAACTATCTATTATATCTTAAATTAATCCATTTATAATAATTCCTGCTTGCCTTTTTTTTTTTTGTCTTGTACCTCCTGTTTCCTATCTGATTGGTGACATCGCCATTCCTTTCCTCTGAGTCTTCTCTGTCCCCGGAAGTCCTGCCTTACCTCTTTTTATCTATTGACTGTTAAGCTTTGTATTTAACCAATTGCAACAATATATTTTCACACAATTTGCAAATATCCCACAACGTAAGTTCTTTGTAAGGACTTTGTTCTTGATGAGAATACAGCTGCCATTCTGTCCTTGCATGGCCTTTGCTGAGTGCTTATATGCTTTTAGAAAGTCACCTTGTGTCTTTTCATAATAAAACACCCATCCTATATGCCTTCATTCTGTGACAAGATAAACTGTTCATTTTGTTTCTCCCCCAATTTTTCAACACAAATTCTCAAAATGTTGGTGATTTTTGAAATGATAAGTGTGCAGTTCACCTTTGGTTTTGTGCCCAAGTTGCCTGATGGTTAGGGGCTCCTGGAAACCCTCAGCATGGGACTTGACTGCCAGGACAACCAAATGTATGATTAATAGTCTGAGCGGCAATCAGTCTTACTTTTCAATCTTCAAAGATTGGAAGTTTGGAGATTGACTTGATCGCCAATCACCAATTACTAATCAACAGAGTGTAAAGTCTTCTGATTGGGTTAGTATGCCCTTATGTGGAGAGAGTGGCACCTTTAGATAGCATACGAGGCTGCATTTCTCTAATGGCACCTTTCTCTTTTCTCAGTGCAACTTCAATTTGGTCTGCAGAATCCAGAATGAGCCCATGGTCTACAAACCTGACTCTCTTGACCTTAAAATAATTTACCAAGGAAAAGTATAGAATCATATCATTTTACATTTCTTTATGGTTTAGTGTTTGTTATTGCAGAAGATGCCTCTACAAATACTACTTTAGAGAAGTGGGAAAGACTTTTAGTAAGTGGGTATTTTATAAGTGCTCTGAGTTAAAACCAAACATC
Source organism: Microtus ochrogaster (assembly GCF_000317375.1). Classification (NCBI taxonomy): domain Eukaryota; kingdom Metazoa; phylum Chordata; class Mammalia; order Rodentia; family Cricetidae; genus Microtus; species Microtus ochrogaster. The sequence goes on along the minus strand of NC_022027.1, from coordinate 39,088,891 downwards.
TTGACACAATGAGAATATAAACTAGTCAGTACCATGTCATTTTTGTCCTTTTGGAAAACATGCATCATAGTATCCGTCAAAACGGGAAAATCTATTCATGACTTCAACAATCAAGAAGAAATTACTGAGTGACTAATATATTTATATGATATATAATTATTTAATATTAAATTATTCAAATTATGTGCTATATAATAAGCTATTAAAATATGCCTTAAGTTGCAAAAGTGATTTCTATAGGTTGAAAGTATAGTGTTTTGAATCTAATCAAAATAAATATAAGCTGATCATAGAAAATGGTAGATTAGTCAGTTGACTATAAATAAAATTGGATAAGGATGTTTTTACTAGGTACCCACTTAGCCAGAAACTCATTGCTAAGCTCTTTCCTAGACATTATTTGGAAAAGTATTAATAGTAAATATTTACAGTCATGAATATATGTGGAAATATTATTTCAAAAAAATATTTTGTTTCGAGAATTTCATACAATGCATTTTATCATATTTAGACATTCTTATCTCTTCCCAGATCTATCTTAATCACTCAACTCACCCACCTTTATAAAACATTTCTATTCTCTTTTTCATGAAATCATTTTCTGAAATGTGTACTTCTTATCTAGCCTGCAGAATTAAAAACAACTTTTTAGTTAGAAAGGGTCATGATTTTTTTTTAATGATTACATGTTTCTGGAAATTAAGGATATATGATGGTTTGTAAGTTTTCATATTTTCTTTTCAGTTTCTTTGTGCCAGTTTTGTTATTATCAGCATTGAAAGTTATTATCTAAAAAGTATTTGCAAACTCTTAATACCGTGAATCATGACTTATGAACTAGATAGTTCAGATATGTACCTATAGTAATATCAAAGTGGATTATGCAGTCTGAAATTTATGATGACAATAAAACCTTTTGAAAGTTGTTTTGTTTCTTTCCTGCAGCTTGAGAGCGTTCTGTTAAGCTAAGGGCAATATTAAGCTATATGTTATTTATTTCAGCTGATTTGAATCATTTATAGTCATGAGATAACAGTATAAACTGAAGATTATAACTAACTGTTAAAACTATGAGCCATAGATTAAAAACAAAGAAAGAAAGAAAGAAACCCAGAGTCAGTTAGAACTTAGAATCGCAGATCTTAAGCCCACGTTGTCAGTCTGTGTTAGAAGCAACTTTGCAGAGGCTGGAGAAGGCCAGTTTTTCACATTGCCCAGTGATAGATTTTTCGGCAATTAATTACTCCATGGAGTGGTCAGCCACAGCAGAAAAGCCTGCATTTTGGTGTGCGTAGTTTAACATCTGGTTGTCACTAGATCCCTAAGCAAACATAATACGAACATGCCAGATGTGGCTAATGGTTGAATTATAGTTTGTGTTATTCAGCCAAATGTGTTGGAAAGACGTCAGAAATATTTCCAGGAGTAAGCAGCCTTCAATTGTGGCTAGCGGAATCATTCAATGAAATTGTAAAACCCACTCAGAATGAAAATAGCTAGCACCAATTGAGAAGGCCCTGGGCACCTGCTATTTGCATATAAAATTAGAGTATTTAATTTTCACATGTATCACTCTGAGAACAGATTTTGTTTGCTTCTCCTGAAATAGGTGAGAAAAATGAAAATATAAATCCAATGCAAAGTTACACAGATAAACTGAAAAGCCAAGCTATGCCTCTGAGCTGAGGCCAAGATGTACGTATTGTTTACCCTCTGGCAATTGTGCTGAAGGTGACAGTGTGACATGTGACCCTGCCTCTGAGAATAATGGAGACAGCTACCTTCCTTGGGCCAAACAAACTCTTGATTATGATAGTCAATTAGAGGTCCATGCTGTTCTTACACTAGTTAACAATGTATTTGAAAGATAAAATGTATTGATAAAAGAGACCAAGAAGATGCAATTACATCTTCACGTTTTCCTTGATTAACATACAGATTTTATTCTTTGTTTCAATTGTATTTGCTCAGTTTTTACTGATAGATGATAATACACTTTTATTTATAGAAAGAGAAGATTTTTGAAATTTGTATTATTTTAGTTTCAACTTTTTATGAGGATATAAAAGAATCAATAATGTGACTAGATATTGGACATTATTAAATATTGGCAATATGTTTATAGAAGGAGAGACAAGTGATAGAAATTTTTTAACTAATACTGCATTTGAAAAAAAAATATTCAGCACAGCATGTTCAACAAGCCAGGTTAGTAAAAAAAAAATAAAACACTGTTAGTATTGTTCTGTAATAGGTGAGCTTATCTGCTATAATGACCCAGTGATGTCATCGGCATTTCCTTCTGCTAATAGCAGTGTGCTGCAAGCCACAAATCATTCTGTGGTTCCAACTGTCATAAAAGAGAGTGAATGATTTTATATTCCAACTAAGGTTCAACATAAAGCCATTAAATATTGTGATTATAATTACTTTAGCCTGCTTCACATAAACTTTATTGCATTCCTATGGCATTCTAAGAAAGATAAATAGTTGCATATGGAATTCAACAAGAATTCTGTGTTTTAGCCCCAATGACTCTACTCTTAGGAGATATTACCTAATATAGTTAAAATGAAATGTTATGAACTTTTATTTTGATTTTTAAATTGGGACTGGAAAGATTGCTCAGTGGTTAAGAGCCCTGACTGCTGTCTTTCCAGCATTCTTTGTTGATATAGAAGTATCTATGCCCTTCATACATATAAGCTTCTTTTCTTAATATCTATGGGAAAATAATCTGTATCCTTTAAGATTTGAATTAATTTCAAAGTTCAATACCACAGTCATAAAGTTAATCTGTCAATCTCCTTTTCTTAAATCACTGATACTTCAAATCACCGCGTTCTCTTTTCTTCGTCTTTACTCATAAAAACATGGCGATGCACACAAGAAGTAAGAGAAAGTGAACCTGTGTGGATCAGTCTTTATATTGAATCTTACTTTTTCTCTCCACACTCCACAAGAATAGTTTCCTTGTCATCATTTTAGAATTACATGAAGAATTTTAAAACTGCAGTAGCAATTCAAATCTCTAGAGAGTGGAGGAAGCTGGATTAGCTCATAGGTAATGCATATACTTAACTATTAATTTTACAAATGCAGACCTTTGAAGCAATAAGTATAAGCACATGAACTCAATAAATGACCAAATGAACTCAGTGGAAATTGTTAATAAGTGAAGGAATAAGTAAATGAAAGGATTCTTTGTGAATCTGGAACTATAAATGAGTGTGAACCCTTTGGAGTGTATTTCTGAAGAATGCGTTGAGGAATGCAGAAACAACCATCTGAACGTTTGCGGTGCTGCTCTCTAGTCCATCACTTCAGGGATGAAAAGGTAAAGGTGATAGGGACCAGAGTTGAAAGAAAACAATACAGGGCTGGAGAGAGGGCTCAGAGGTTAAGAGCACTGGCTTCTCTTGCAATGATCCTGAGTTCAATTCCCAGCAACCCACATGGTGGCTCATAACTATCTGTAATTAGATCTAGTGTTCTCTTCTAGTGTCTAAGCATTTTCTTCCTTTTTTTTTCTTTTCTGCTTGTACTATTTTCTTTATTTTTTAAAAAGATTTATTTATTTATTATGTATGCAGTGTTCTAATACAGAAAAGTGAGTTAAAAAATGAAAGAACTTGCTAAAACTTATAACTTGGATTTCATGAAATTCACCAAAGTTTAACAAGATACAAAGTTTTTTTCATATTAGACTAAATTAAAAATTTAAATGTCATACATTTTGTAAAAGTTTTTCTTTTTCTCCAGTACATTCCAAATTTGTGATCTTACTAACTTGGACCTTGCCTGACCCCAGTTAGCAAATTAAGTCTATTTTCAACTAGTGGTCTTAAAGTGGCTCTTTATAACACATTAGGAAGTCAGCTTCTCTACCTAATACCTCTTCTGACACTAAAGAAAAAGATTCCTACCCAACCAACATTTCAGAAATGACATATGATTTAGACAGAAATTCAAATATAAGTTTAATTTTAAATTTTCCCCACAGAAATTCAGTGAAAATAAATACATTGAATTGTTTGGTGGAAAAATATTTTATTGCTTCTTGATAAGTCCAACATGTCATAAAATTTATCTATGCCAGTGTCTAATTTATTCTTACACATTTATTTCAAAGAAAACAACAGTTAGATGGAAAACTATTGGTTCTTCAATCTGAAAATACTTCTAAAGTCTTAATACCAAACTTTCTCAAATGTCTCATCCTGACTCTTAATCATTTATTTATTCTTTGTAGTCATGCCATTCTTCCCACATGTGTGTAGAAGTCTGAATGTGTGTCTCTTGTGTGTATGCATGCACACATGAAGGCAGCTATGTGGAGGTCAGCTGACTACTTGCCCGACTTGTTTCTCTCCTTCCATTTCGCGGGTTCTAGTCACAGGCTTTGTGACAAGCAATTGTACACACTGAACCATCTTGCCAGCCCTCATCTTGACTTATTATATATTTTTGCTGGCAGTCATTTTGGTTGGAGAATCATTATTAAAATAATCTGTATCAAGGCTGACATGGCCTTTCACATTATTTTGCTCTTCTGGTTATATTTTTAACCAAAATTAAAATATACACTAAAGAAAAATAGTTTGTTGTAAAATTGAAGCTATAGTTATGTCTGTTCTGAAGTTTTCCTTTTAGGAAAGTTCATACCATTTAGTTTTCAAGATTTTTATTGAAAGATACAGCATTACTGCAGCCTTAATTTATTAATTAATAATTAATTAGTTAATTTAGGGTCTCAAAATGCTACTAGTTATTGAATCAATTAAAGGACATGCCTTCAGAGACTCCTTACAAAGTAATCTAGTTTAGGCAGTCAACATACGTTTCTCAACTTTTTTAGCAGAATCTTAATAAGGAGACGGGGAGTGGCTGAAGAGATGACTTAGCGCTTAAGAGCCCTGGCTGACCTTCCAGAGAATCCAGGTTTAATTTCCAGCCCACATGGCAGTTTACGACCATCTGTGACTCTAATCCCTTGGAAGTCTAATGTCTTTTTCTGGCCTCTATGGGTAGCAGTGTGCATGTGGTACATATACATGGCTGAAAACAAAAAAATATATATGTATGTAGAATAAAATTAAAAAATACAAATTTAAACCAAAAGTAAAACATTTCAAATTACAAAATTAATGTGATCTTTGCTTTGTAAGGATAGTCCAAAAGAAGAATGGGTCTTGTTATGCCTTCTTTAAACATGTGATCTATTTTGAAATTTTAAGCATTCTTTGAATTTCAAATATTTTTCAGATTTTCAGGAAAAAAAATTATTGTGGACCTTAACTGGGGAGAACATATGTTGTAAGGAGTTTCAGAGTGAAAGAGTATCCTGCAGCCCAGTTTTGTTTATATGACTCAACCCACTAGCCTTTCATAACAATCCGACGCGTTGAAGGTGTGTTTCTAATTTCATTTAAACTATAAGGCAAAATGAAAATCTGTGCAGCTATTTGAATTTTCCCTTATTTACTTCTTTCAAGGAATTAATGCAAAATGTTATTAGCTTGTGTCTTTTTGTTTTTGATTTGATAAACCTCTAAACACAGCTATGGTGAAAAATCAGGAAATAAATGTCCTAGAGAGTGTTCCCTAAAGTATGAATAAAGGAGATAGCTTACTTAGCAGGACTTGCTGGAGATGGTTAGTGCAGGCCCTGAAAGAGCAATTAAATCTCTTGGAGTGTGTAGGCCAGTCCACAGCAGAGAGGCAAGCTCCAAGAGATTGCAGCCTTTTCCAGCTTATTAATGATTTTTGAAGTTTAAATATTTTCTGAGAATTTTGTGTGTGATTGCTGTAGTTACAACATTTCCACCCTTCCCTCTTTCTGCTCTAACCACTATGACCCTCCCACTCCTCAAATTAACATACTTCTTTATTATTGGTAAGTATGAATGATGCAACTTCTCATCCGACTCCTCCATCATGTTGGTACCTGGGTCAGGATTAGATTAGGGACCCTTCCTGAATATCTGAGGAGCAAATTTTAGTGCTTGCGGGATTTACCTTCTGCCAAGCTCAGAGATGCTATATTCCTTTCTCCCACCTGCTCCCCGAGATCATCTCCTAGAAGAAATACTGATGCAGCTGTCTATATCAAAGAACTGAGACCCCATCTTGGTGATATACTGGGAAGTTAGGATCACAGGAAGTAAGGGACACTAACGCTACATATGCTCTATTGTCTGTAAGCATTTGCTCACAAATACTAATGCAAAGTTAAAAATTTAAGATGACTATAAAACATTGGACTCCATATGTTGTTGCTTTTAAGGATGAGAAGTTGGGTGACACTGTTGACTGAATGCCACAGAGACATCCTTGTCAACAAAATACATTCCGGTGTTTTTGATTGTTCTAATATTTGTTATGACAAAAGAAATTTCCTGATCACGTGTTACATTAAGTGATTATGAATCTTGAATTTCCTTTTTTTTTTTTTTGCAGAATACTTTCTTTTTATTTCCTGACATTGATGTTTATGGGATAAATAGGATAATTGTGTATAATTACAGAAGGGTTTTACTTTTCCTCTTTGTGCTTTCTCATGAGATATAAGTTACATAAATTATACCACAAATAGTAAAGCGAAGTTCTTCAGAGCGTTTAAGCACCCAGTGTTGTCACTGATAGTAACTGTCATTCCTGCCTCCTCCATGATGATAATGTAATAGAGTATGCAAATTCTTTCATTGGTTTTCTATGCTTCTATTTGCCTAAAATATAACCTCTTACTTCCAATATGGTACGATCTGTGCTTGTACTAAAAAAATAATACCAAAATTGTACCTTTGAATCATTAGTGGAACTTTTGTGATTTCCATGCAATTTGACCAGCTCTTTGTTTTGCTATCTCTTGCCAGAAATAAAAATTATCAGTTTTCTTTATCTTATTAAATCTGTTTTCTCCACATTCGTGGCCTGTGAGAAATTTCAAGGACATCCTAACCTGAGTTGCAAGAAGGAATGCTTATCTTGTGTTTACAAAATGGCAAGAATTGCTTTGGTGGCATCAGAGATTTCCCAACCCTTTCAGGAAAGATGTTACCAAGAAAGTCGCTTAGAAAGTTCAGGCAAATGGAAGCAACAAATCTATTTAAAGATGAAAATTCATTAAGCCTTTAAGACTTGTCTAGATTAAAATTTAGGGCGGTTTTAACTGTCAATCATCTTGTCCATAAATAAAATCAGATTCTGAATAGTGTGCCACTCCTCACGTCTCCACCTCAGTGGACTCGGGGCTGTATGTCTCAGGCAACCCCTTGTGGCCAGTGTTTCAAGGCTTTCAGTTCAGTCACCAAGTCCCAAGGCTGACAGTAGAGGCCTACTCCAGGTTAAGGAGAATGCGCAACAGCAACTTTTCTTTCTTTCTTTCTTTCTTTCTTTCTTTCTTTCTTTCTTTCTTTCTTTCTTTCTTTCTTTCTTTCTTTCTTTCTTTCTTTACTTATTTATTAAAGATTTCTGCCTCCTCCCCGCCACCGCCTCCCAATTCCCT
>NC_022027.1:39071100-39080558 GCF_000317375.1 Microtus ochrogaster | reverse complement strand
CTACAGAAACTAAATAAGAAGGTGATCCCAAAGAAAAACAGCAACTTTTTTGTCAGTTTTTCAGGCTTTTCTTCCTTCCTTTTCTTTGATCTTCTTTGGAGCTTATGTTTAAATCAGGTGATTGTACTATTCTGTTGTAAATGTCACTGTTTCTTCCTTCTTTCCTTCGTTGTTGCCTTTAAGGGCATTATGTCATGAGTTTTTAACAGAAATTGTAAATTTCCTGTTTCAAATTTTCTAAGTTCTTCTTTGCTCTTTTTTTCTTTGTTGAAAATTCTTGTTCATTTTTAAGACTGTTAGCTGTTTCTTTTTATGCGGTTTTATAACTGAGCATTTAGATATTGGGATGATTGTTCTAGAAACCTCTGTGGGAGAACTAACTGTAAAACTTGTGAATCTTGACAATGGCAAGTTTGGGGTGTTCATTACATGTTGTGTATTGTGCTATGAATGCATGGATTTGGTTGAAATCATCTGTTTTAGTTGGATTGCTTTAGTATAACTGAAATCAAGGATGTTGAGCAGTCTTGTTACTAGCCAGGAGATGAAAATATAAGTTTCTCTCTGACCCATTGCAGAGCCTAGAAGCATTTTATTATCAGTAGATTGGGGTAAGGACCAGCTCACAGTTATGCTCTGCAGACATCTTAGCAGATAGGCCTGAGAGTCATGGTATTGTAAAGGAGCAGGCCCGATTGTTTGTCCCAGATGCCCGGCTAGCTTACCTTCAAAATAACCACACAGAAACTGTATTAATTAAAACACTGCTTGACCATTAGCTCTAACTTTTTATTGGCTAACTTTTACATATTAGTTTAACCCATCTCCATTAATCTGTGTATCGCCGCATGGCTGTGGCTTACCAGAGATTCTAACTGGGATCCATCTCAGGCAGATGATCCATGGCTTCTCTCTGACTCTGCCAGATCCTTCCTCCCAGCATTCAGTTCTGTTTTCTCCACCTACCTAAGTTTCACCCTACCACCTAGACCAAGGCAGTTTCTTTATTCATTAACCAATGAAAGCAACACACAAACAGAAGGAACTCCTACACCACCTTGGTGCCATTCTCTCTGGGATCTTTATAGACACCAGAGCGTGCAGTTTTGCTTCCCTTGTGTGCAATGAAAGACTACTCTCCTTGGCTTTGGTTCACACCATTGTCTTCTTGGAGAGACTGCATGCTTTGCTATTGCTGGGTGGGGTGGTTGTCCAATGTCTTTATTAAGGGCAGCTGAAGAGGTGGCTCTATGATTAAGAGCACTTGTTGCTCTTCCAGAGGACCCAAGTGAAACTCCCATCTCCCACATGATGGCTCACACCTCCCTGAAACTCCAGTTACAGGGGATCCAAAACCCTTTTCTGACCTTCACATGCAAAACATTCAGAAGTACTCATACTCCTAAAATAAAATGAATCAAAAACATTAAAGCATTCAATTTAGGATGTAGGGAAGGGGTTCCTTGTTTTTCTGCTTAGTAATGTCCATACTCCTCTGTAACTTCTCTAATACCCACTTTGAGGAGGAACATTAAGGTGTCTTGTGCTAACCTAGGGCACATGTAATACAGGAATCCCTGTTCTTTGTTGATGTGGAAGGAAATGACATCATAGATAATTCTACTTACTTGTCTAAAGTAAGTTGCTGTGTATATACCACTTTCCTGATGTATCACATTGCTCTCACCTTGGACCATGGGTTCAAGAGAACAAACATTATTAACTTGAGACATTTTTTCACTTCTTTTCTTATTTTCTGTCTCTTTGGAAATAATTTCTTAAATTTACTTTTACTATTTTGTGTGTATGTGTTTTTTCCAGCATGTGAGTCTGTGTGCCATGTGCAGGCATGGCGCCTGAAACCGTGGTGAGTCTACAGGTGGGCTCTTGGAATAAAACCTGGGTCTTTTTAAAGAACTACAAGTGCTCTTAATCACTGAGCCAACTGTCCAGCTCTGTTTAAAGTATCTTTGTTTCATGTTTATATCTTGTTTTTCTTTGTTGCTGAAAGTTTGTGTAAAAGAAATCCCAACAAGCTCAACAACACTGTTCCTGCATATCTCTCCCAGGCATTACTGCTTTATTCTTTCCATCTGCTAGAGGGTTCCTATGCTGTTTGGTGGATAATATAGAAGAATAAAGTTTTATTTAGCTGGAAAAATAGACAAAAATCTGACTGTACTTTTCTTCCTGGAAACCAAGATCTCTTTAGGTTACTTTTATGCATTTGCAACAAATATTCCATGCTGTGGTTTATGAACATAAGCCAACTATTTGACCAGGTATTTCAGCAAAAAGTGAAAATATTCTAATGCTTTGTGAAAAGTAGGCTTTTATAGTTGTGATTTCAGAGAGTTAAAAATCATTACTTTCACACGGTTTTTACTCCTCTCCCCCTGGGACTCACAAGATGTTATTTTATAATTTTAGAATGAAGTACTTAAAATACTTTTTTGTTGTTATTTTTTAAAAGAAAAAGTCTAAACAGTGGTTTTTCTTCTAATATTAAAAATACATCAATTTTGATTAACTTTCTAATGCACTCTGACTTGGAATAAGACAAGTGAACAGGTTCTGACTGTTTCACCATTAGTGGATGCTTGTTAACGCTCCATGCTCTCTTGGAAAGAAATACTGCTGGGTGTAAACCCAGGTTAGTGTGATGCTTTGGGTGCAGTGGGATGCCTACATGTGAGTCCATGACTTTTGTGACAATATTTCTCATTTGCTACTGGTTGACTTCTTCTTGTCTGTCCTTTCTAAGTCAGGGAGTATTTTGTCTTTAATGAGCTAGATGATTTTATTTATTTATTTTTCTTGTTTTTTTTTTTTCAAAGTGTAAAGAAAATATTTTCATTTGTTATTTCATCACAGTTTGACAATGGTTACCATATTGAGGAGCAAGGCCCGACTGTGATATTTCCTTGGGGAGAATAGTCCTTTTCTTGGAGTCAGCATGTTCTGTAACCCTCCTCAGTTCGGTAGGGAGGAGGATGAGTACCACTTCTTTCAGTGCAACTTATATTTGATGTGTCGAAATCCAGAAATAGGTCACGCTCTGTCAACCTAAAAATAATTTGCCTAACAAAGTTATCATCCATTACCTAGGATAATGGGCCAAACAAGACCTAAATGGAGTTGGTTCTCTGGAGCTTAGGAAATTGTGCACTTTTCAAATAATTCCTATATATTTGGTGGTTGCAGGTAATCTATGTTCTTGGCAAATGTTGCTAACTATGATTATGTAAATTAGTATCAAGTTAGATGACTCACCTGTGACTGCAAATTATAGACTATGAAAGACAATCATGAGAAGTCATAAAATTATGCCCTATGTCCAAAATAGTCCATCAATAAACAATTTAGAGGACAGAAGGTGTCACACGATTATAAGAAAACAGATGCTAACTTACTTGAAGAAGTTGGAATTCTTTTAACTTTTTACTCTCTGGGTCTAGTTAATATCTGTTAAGTTTTATGAACTCTTCTATATCAAATGTTTCAAAAATGTATAATTTAGGGGGCTGGAGAGATGGCTCAATGGTTAAGAGCATTGCCTGCTCTTCCAAAGGTCCTGAGTTCAATTCCCTGCAACCACATGGTAGCTCACAACCATCTGGAATGAGGTCTGGAGCCCTCTTCTGGCCTGCAGACATACACACAGACAGCTTATTGTATATATAATCAATAAATAAATATTTAAAAAATGTACAATTTATTGTCACTTGTATAATATACAAATAGCAGCAGTTGACAATGTTAACTAATTTGAATAATCTACCTAAATTTTGGCAACTTTTTTTTTTGTTGAATGTGTGACTGTTATTTTCAGATTTTAATTGATTTTATCTTTCATTTAATTTTGGGATCAAATCTTATTTCAGGTGGCATGATGTAAATGAGTGCTTTCCACAATCAGATCATTACACTCTCTCATTTGGTTGATTCTAGCAGGTCTTTGGTCAATGAATGGTTCTGAAATTATATTAAAAAGCAGAAGACAAGAGACAGAGACAATAAAAATATAATAGGTTTATTTTTACAAAAATAGATCGTTTTCCATTATTTTTATCTACATAAGAGTTATGTTTCTACTTATTTTTCTTCATAATCCATAGCTGTTACAAGAGCTGATATTTTTTTCAACATTACAATACTCTTTCAACTGAACTAAAATGCGATTTCATTAGTTTGTCACTGAAGACATAGGTAACTTTTCCACTATTAGTCTTCACAATTACGATAGCAAAACGTTTCTTTTCTTCTTTTTGGGTGCTGAGACGAGTTGAGCCTGTTGATTTTTATTTTGTTATTGTTAACCCAACAAATTTTCCAAGTACGGTGATCTTAACTAAATAATACAACTGCTGGAACAACATAGTAGCTTTTACTACTTTATTGTGTCTCAATGGGAAGAATGTCATAGTCTTATTTATAGCTGTTACTAGTTTAGCAATAAAATTAGAATCCCTTTTTAGGTGTTTCTTAGTGGTGACAGTGAAGACGGATACTAAAAAGAAATCCCACAAAAGCTCAGAATTGAGCATAATAAAGGGTTATTTATTTAGGGGTAGACTTGGATCACAGTCCTCTGCTCCAACGGGAAACAGTAACTGAGAGAGGAAACACGTGCTTTACATTGGCATTTATAAAATAAGAGGCCACTCCCAAGTGTGCAGGTAACTTAAAGGTTGACTGAAGGATTTCCAGCAGCACCTCCCTCTTTTGTTTGAATAAGAGAGTTCTAAGCCTAATACAAAATTATATACAATAAAAACAAATATTAAGTATAAAATAAGAATTATAGACAATGTAAGCAATATCAAGCAAGAAACGTGATAAATGTTTTAATAACTATCCTACCCTAAGGAGTCTAAGTCTTGTATTCTAAATAACTTGGCCAAATCATGAGAGAAAAGTAACTATGACTATCTTGTTGAGGACCTTTGAAGGGAAATAATATTACTTGTATAAGCAGGAAATACAATCAAGCAACTTACAAAATGTGCAACAAATGACAGAGACGACTGGCTACCTGGGCAATCACCCAAAGTCTCATTTACATCATTGGAGCAACCAACTTTGGCTAAGGCTTAGAGTAACTGACAGACCATTTTCAGAGGCAGGAAATTTTTTAAAACTGTCTTACCCTGTCTTGGCAAGATTTGACATTCTTTTTTCTTGTATCCTGCTTGTCCTGTCCGGACTTCATGCATTTTGTCAGTGGTCGATGCATAGGCAGTTTCTTGCTCAAAGGCCAGTTTTGCCAAGAAGAAAATAAGCTTCAAGTGGAGTGTCTTCGGTGCTTAACATTCTCTCGGGAATAGATCGTACAGTGACAGTCTTCATCTAGCGGCTTCAGGAATAGGGATGTTAGAAGACATCATTAGTACAAGAATAGATATTTTGGTATACTGTTATATTTTCAACTATCTTACAAATTAACATTTTCAAAAAACAAAATTCATGAAAGTTACTTACCAAAATGTTGCTACTCTTAGTAATCAGTTACTCATATTTTTGGCAATTATTGAAAGACACTATCTGTAATTATTTTCCTTATACTTTTGCAGAACCATTTCAGATTTTTTTCTCATGTAGAACTGAGGTGGTCACTAAGGAAAGATGGATTTTTCGTCACAAATCATAATGTGATTAAGTTTATTCTTACCCATGCTAATGTTACTTCCATGTTAATGATAACATGGCATGTGATGGAAATTGCTAATCCAAAATAGAGTCTAAGAAGGGAACACCAGTGTAAAAACTGATACATTATCATTAGTCTAAGGTTGAAATACTATCTTTAAAATAATGAGTGTATCTTGACATTGGAGTGTATTCCTATGATTCTAGCACATGAGAGGTGGTCACAGTAGGATTAGGCTTCCAAGTTGAGCCTCAGCCCATCATAAATCCTATGTCAGTTTGATCTACATGAAACATTGTCTCAAAAAAAAAAAAACCAATCCTAGCTTTTAAGTTATGTTAAGTCATACAAACTTTGATATTTTTATTTTATTTATTTATTTTATTATTTTGAGACAACGTTTCTCTGTGTAGCTTTGGAGCTTCTCTTGGCACTCATTCTGTAGACCAGGATAGCATTGAACACACAGTGATCCACTTGCCTCTGCCTCCCAAGTGATGATATTAAAGATGTACACCACCTTTTATATTCTTACCGTTTCTTTTATATTGTTTGGTGCCTCCTTCCCTTCTCTTCCTCTCATTTTTCTTCTTTTCTTTCTTCTCAATCTTATGACCAAAATATTTAAAGTAATTTTTAAAAAGGTTTGTTTCATTTTATTTTAGTTACGTGGATGTTTTACTTGAATAGTAAAGTCACTCCTCTGCCCGGAGTCTATCAGTGGGAAATAACAGTGAGGAGGAGGGTCCCATTAGCCCTCTTTTGTCCATACCTGTGTATTGATGGGCCAACTTCACAGGAAGCAATCATACCTGCCAATGTAACCCTGCTTAAACAAAGAAGAAGAAGGAGAAGTAGGAAAAGGAGGAAAAAGAGGAAGAGGAGGAGGAGGAGGAATAGAAGAAGAAGGAGAAGAAGAAGAAGAAAAGAAGAAAAGAAGAAAAGAGCAACAACAGACCATGGTGGAACTTAATTCTGTCCTTTGGCTAGACTTTCATAGTTTCAGTATGCTTCTCACTGTGCATTAGGAGCTATAGACAACTGGAAATCTCATCCATTATCAGAGAGGCTTCTCTTTTATGGGAACTCTGGGGAATGCACACTTGTGGCAGAACAAAGTGTTGAGAATAATGATAGTTTAGTCAGTGCTCAGCCCTAAACAAGACATTTACTCTGACCCCTCTGAGGAATGTTCTTCAGGACGAGAGGGTGTGAAGAAGGTACGAGCTAGAAGACAGGGAGAAAGGCCATGAAATGTCATCTTATAGACAGTTCGCGGCCATGGCAATCATGAACTCTCAGTAACTGTGGATGCCTGTAACTCGCTCTGAAAAGAAATGAATTGTTTTCTTCTAAGACTAAGATATAGTGATAGCCAAACAGTTCACAAGTTCTGCAAATGAACCGTCATTTGTTTACTTTTTGGTGTGTCGTAAAGGAAGAAGAAATGGGTATCTGAGAACTAAATCAGCACATGTAGATAGAAATAGTATTTGGAAAAGTTGTTTTTCAGTAGTTGAATGCCACTGAAGTGGTAACATAGTAGGGGCCCACACTGGTGTGGCAATTGTTCATTTCCTGTTTTGAACAGGTTCGGGGGGAAAAAGGTTTCCTTGGAGATGCTATGTGTGTGTGTCTGCATGCTCAAACTCACAAAGGTGAGTCTGCCTCTGCCTCCTAAATGCCAGTGCTGGGATTAAAACTGTGTGATACCACTGCCCAGCCTTGGACTCCTAACAGTTTTGAAGCATACTTCTTATGTTTGGATGTCTGTGTGCCACAGCTTGTATGTGGAGGTCAGAGGACTACCGCAAAGATGGTTCTTTGCCTCTACCATGTGGGTCTCAGAATCTGAACTCAGATGACCAGCCTTCGTGGCATTTCCCTTTACTTGCTGATACATCTCCCTCTCGGGGGGAGAAAAAACCTACACACCAGAATTGCTCTAAATATTCTCCTGAGGACAATTATTTTACTTTATGTTTAAAGCTCATATAAATCCATATTTTCCACATCCCAAACACAGCCTCTTTAACAATTTCCAGTCAGCTCTGTTTCTCTTTCTTAGTGCTGTGCCTTGGGATGTTTTCCTGCATTTCTAGAGTTATGGATTCCTTTAAATGGCTGTGAATTATCCTACCAGGTCCCCCCTCCCCTACATTTAGATGGCACAGTCGCACTCTTCATGCATTTCACACTTTGATTGGCTGTCATAATCAGAACAAGTGACAGCATTACTCTTTGCTACGAGTTCCTGACATTTCAGATGCACTCATGGATAGAGGCCAAACCCATCAGTTAATGAGTCTGGGACTATAAGTACATCTCCACCAAAGTGTCTTCTCTTTTCTATTTTTACAGGGGGATTAAGGGGACTGCTATGCAGGCTTGCTGAGGGTAGCCCCTTAGTATTTCTTTTCATGCAAAAAGGAAAGAGAAAAGAAAATTATCTTTAAAAATAGTGACATCCCACATAAGCATCTGTAGGAGGTCAACATGATCTCTATAGTAACAGCATCAATGCCTTAATGGCAGCTCATCTGTTAGGATCAGTGAAATGTCCAGTTCTCCTCTGTAGTGGGAACACTGAAAGGCATTTCTTTCTTTCATCATGAGCTGCTGAGACCAATAATTGCTGAGAATGGTATACACATATAAGTTCAAGGTATATTCTGTCATGGTAGGAAGCCATAGCCTCAGGAACTTGAATCAGTCACTTACATTAAATCTAGAATCAGAGGAAAAAATAAATCAGTGAATGTATGTATTACCCTTAATGTTAAATAAAGTGATAATCAACGTTTTAAATTACATTAAGATGAACTCTCAATTTTTCATTTTAGGTGACTCAAATGTAAGTATTAAAAAGATCTCATCTTTTCCCACATTGAGTCCACTTTTCCAAGAAGACACCTATGATATATTAAGTTTGGTAAGGGAGCTATTTTTTAAAAGGACAGCTTGAAGAAATAATAGTTCAGAAATCTGAATGGTCTTATCTGCACATACATATTGAGAGATAGAAAGCTATTCGTTCTCACAAAGGAGCTTTTTACTTTGTTAAGATGCTACAAACAGATGAAAGAAACCCTTGCTATCATGTTTGAGGCTTTGGACTAAATCTCCAGCACCCACACCAACAAAACAATTAAAGAAAGAAATACTAAAAGAAGCAATACTTTAAAGGGGATTGAGTTGATTACGTATTGATAGTAGCTGTACTTTTTAAGGAATAATGATTAGTTTTAGGCAATCATTCCATTTGGATTTTAATGATGTATTAGATTACTTAAGATGAATTTAAAAAATAAAATCCTCTCTTATTAGCATGACAGGCCTTTAAAGCTAGGAAGTCATGGTCTTCTGTCGTCTTGTGAGAGACCCTTGTGTTCAGACTTGAGATGGTGGCTTCAATGCAAAGAAAAAGAAACACTTTGGGTCTCTGCTGTATAGATTTTCCAAATATCGTGTGCATAAACATCCTTTGCCATTTCGTTTGACAAAATGTCATATGTTCTTCCATACTGAAGAATGGAAATGCAATTTCTCCTTGAGGTGCAAGCTGAACTGCTGCTGCCAAGAGAACTGGAGTTTTATTAATAAGGGGGAAATAGAGAATGGATTTGGGCAGTCACCTGACTGCTGTGTCCATCCCCTGATAGTCTGAAATTGAGAATATTTTAATGACATTGATAGTGTTGTAAACCCTGAACAACTTAGGCGTTTTTGTCTTCAAAGTGTTCGCAATTGAATTGTGGATTATTCTTCCAAATTTAAACATAGTCTTTTATTTTGTCTTCTGGCTGTA
>NC_022027.1:39062871-39071000 GCF_000317375.1 Microtus ochrogaster | reverse complement strand
AAGAGAGACATATGTGGATCTAATCTACATGGGAAGTAGAAAAAGACAAGATCTCCTGAGTAAATTGGGAGCATGGGGAACATGGGAGAGGGTAGAAGGGGAGGGGATAGGAAAGGAAAGGAGCAGAGAAAAATGCATAGCTCATTAAAATCAATAGAAGAAGAAGGAGAAGAAGAAGAAGAAGAAGAAGAAGAAGAAGAAGAAGAAGAAGAAGAAGAAGAAGAAGAAGAAGAAGAAGAAGAAGAAGAAAAGAGCAACAACAGACCATGGTGGAACTTAATTCTGTCCTTTGGCTAGACTTTCATAGTTTCAGTATGCTTCTCACTGTGCATTAGGAGCTATAGACAACTGGAAATCTCATCCATTATCAGAGAGGCTTCTCTTTTATGGGAACTCTGGGGAATGCACACTTGTGGCAGAACAAAGTGTTGAGAATAATGATAGTTTAGTCAGTGCTCAGCCCTAAACAAGACATTTACTCTGACCCCTCTGAGGAATGTTCTTCAGGACGAGAGGGTGTGAAGAAGGTACGAGCTAGAAGACAGGGAGAAAGGCCATGAAATGTCATCTTATAGACAGTTCGCGGCCATGGCAATCATGAACTCTCAGTAACTGTGGATGCCTGTAACTCGCTCTGAAAAGAAATGAATTGTTTTCTTCTAAGACTAAGATATAGTGATAGCCAAACAGTTCACAAGTTCTGCAAATGAACCGTCATTTGTTTACTTTTTGGTGTGTCGTAAAGGAAGAAGAAATGGGTATCTGAGAACTAAATCAGCACATGTAGATAGAAATAGTATTTGGAAAAGTTGTTTTTCAGTAGTTGAATGCCACTGAAGTGGTAACATAGTAGGGGCCCACACTGGTGTGGCAATTGTTCATTTCCTGTTTTGAACAGGTTCGGGGGGAAAAAGGTTTCCTTGGAGATGCTATGTGTGTGTGTCTGCATGCTCAAACTCACAAAGGTGAGTCTGCCTCTGCCTCCTAAATGCCAGTGCTGGGATTAAAACTGTGTGATACCACTGCCCAGCCTTGGACTCCTAACAGTTTTGAAGCATACTTCTTATGTTTGGATGTCTGTGTGCCACAGCTTGTATGTGGAGGTCAGAGGACTACCGCAAAGATGGTTCTTTGCCTCTACCATGTGGGTCTCAGAATCTGAACTCAGATGACCAGCCTTCGTGGCATTTCCCTTTACTTGCTGATACATCTCCCTCTCGGGGGGAGAAAAAACCTACACACCAGAATTGCTCTAAATATTCTCCTGAGGACAATTATTTTACTTTATGTTTAAAGCTCATATAAATCCATATTTTCCACATCCCAAACACAGCCTCTTTAACAATTTCCAGTCAGCTCTGTTTCTCTTTCTTAGTGCTGTGCCTTGGGATGTTTTCCTGCATTTCTAGAGTTATGGATTCCTTTAAATGGCTGTGAATTATCCTACCAGGTCCCCCCTCCCCTACATTTAGATGGCACAGTCGCACTCTTCATGCATTTCACACTTTGATTGGCTGTCATAATCAGAACAAGTGACAGCATTACTCTTTGCTACGAGTTCCTGACATTTCAGATGCACTCATGGATAGAGGCCAAACCCATCAGTTAATGAGTCTGGGACTATAAGTACATCTCCACCAAAGTGTCTTCTCTTTTCTATTTTTACAGGGGGATTAAGGGGACTGCTATGCAGGCTTGCTGAGGGTAGCCCCTTAGTATTTCTTTTCATGCAAAAAGGAAAGAGAAAAGAAAATTATCTTTAAAAATAGTGACATCCCACATAAGCATCTGTAGGAGGTCAACATGATCTCTATAGTAACAGCATCAATGCCTTAATGGCAGCTCATCTGTTAGGATCAGTGAAATGTCCAGTTCTCCTCTGTAGTGGGAACACTGAAAGGCATTTCTTTCTTTCATCATGAGCTGCTGAGACCAATAATTGCTGAGAATGGTATACACATATAAGTTCAAGGTATATTCTGTCATGGTAGGAAGCCATAGCCTCAGGAACTTGAATCAGTCACTTACATTAAATCTAGAATCAGAGGAAAAAATAAATCAGTGAATGTATGTATTACCCTTAATGTTAAATAAAGTGATAATCAACGTTTTAAATTACATTAAGATGAACTCTCAATTTTTCATTTTAGGTGACTCAAATGTAAGTATTAAAAAGATCTCATCTTTTCCCACATTGAGTCCACTTTTCCAAGAAGACACCTATGATATATTAAGTTTGGTAAGGGAGCTATTTTTTAAAAGGACAGCTTGAAGAAATAATAGTTCAGAAATCTGAATGGTCTTATCTGCACATACATATTGAGAGATAGAAAGCTATTCGTTCTCACAAAGGAGCTTTTTACTTTGTTAAGATGCTACAAACAGATGAAAGAAACCCTTGCTATCATGTTTGAGGCTTTGGACTAAATCTCCAGCACCCACACCAACAAAACAATTAAAGAAAGAAATACTAAAAGAAGCAATACTTTAAAGGGGATTGAGTTGATTACGTATTGATAGTAGCTGTACTTTTTAAGGAATAATGATTAGTTTTAGGCAATCATTCCATTTGGATTTTAATGATGTATTAGATTACTTAAGATGAATTTAAAAAATAAAATCCTCTCTTATTAGCATGACAGGCCTTTAAAGCTAGGAAGTCATGGTCTTCTGTCGTCTTGTGAGAGACCCTTGTGTTCAGACTTGAGATGGTGGCTTCAATGCAAAGAAAAAGAAACACTTTGGGTCTCTGCTGTATAGATTTTCCAAATATCGTGTGCATAAACATCCTTTGCCATTTCGTTTGACAAAATGTCATATGTTCTTCCATACTGAAGAATGGAAATGCAATTTCTCCTTGAGGTGCAAGCTGAACTGCTGCTGCCAAGAGAACTGGAGTTTTATTAATAAGGGGGAAATAGAGAATGGATTTGGGCAGTCACCTGACTGCTGTGTCCATCCCCTGATAGTCTGAAATTGAGAATATTTTAATGACATTGATAGTGTTGTAAACCCTGAACAACTTAGGCGTTTTTGTCTTCAAAGTGTTCGCAATTGAATTGTGGATTATTCTTCCAAATTTAAACATAGTCTTTTATTTTGTCTTCTGGCTGTACGTGCATGTACACGTGTGTGCGCGCGCGCGTGCACACAAACACACACACACACACAGAGGTCTTATCTACGCATACATATTGAGAGATAGAAAGCTCTTCGTTCTCACTAAGGAACTTTTTACTTTGTTAAGATGGTACAAACTGATCAATTCTGCAACAGAAAATACCACTGTTTTTTTACAGAGGAGTTGAATAGAAAAACAACAACCTGGTGAAAAAATGAAGCCCAATCATTGTTTTGCTCATTTTCTTCAGCTGTGTTAATGGGATTCCAGTGGTTGAATTCTCAATGCTGTTATCTGAGAATGAGGTGAAAGACTCATTTGCATGGATATGTGTCACAAGGTGGGACTTGTCAAATGTATAGGAAAAAAATAGTCAAATTTTCAGATGTTTATGCTTCTGTAGAAATGTTATGCCGCAAGTTTTAGTGATTGTTTATTTAGAATGTACTATGGCTTCAATGGCATTATAATAGTCTTGCTCTCAACATTGTAGCTTTTAAAGCAATTAGTTACATAATGAACGTAAGAAAATTTCATGTAGCATGTATTCAGTAGGATTTTTTTTTTTAGACATCAGGAGTCTGTTTTGCTTTTTGTGCTCAGAGTTTAAAATATGCACATATATTTTAAAATACCTTAGATATTATTGTATATTGTAAACTGTGTGTGTGTGTGTGTGTGTGTGGTATGTGTAATATACACATATGAATGTCTATGTGCGATCACAGTGGTTGCACTTACAGCAGGAGAGCTGGACTTCTGTTTTCTTCCTCTATTGCTCTCCACTTTCCTGCCCTAAAACTGTTTCTCACTGACTCGGTTCATTGCTTTGGCTAGGCTGTCAGGCCAACGAACTAGCAAAATATGCCTGATTCTGCTACCTCATGCTGGAGTTATAGGCAGCAAAGTCATGTCGAGTTTTTAAAGTAGGTTCTGAGGATTCAGACTCACTTTCTCATGTGTGCTTAGCTGCCACTCTTAGCAAAATCTTTTTTCTCTGTTGTCTATCTTGCATATATTTGCATGCCAAATGAGTAACCCCTTCCTACTTATTTTGGTGTGTTATTGGAAGGCCTATATTTAAACTTTAGCTCTGTTTCACAATGATTACAGAACCCATGGTGAAATACTTGTCTGTTATCAGTTTTGTAAAACTGGCAAATGGCATCTTGCAAACAAATTCACACAGTTTCTTCACGGATCAAATGAGATGTATGTGAATAACAAGAGGCCTAAGCATAGTATCAGCCGCAAAAATAAAATGTTTTACTGTGATGTTTAAAATAACTTCTTGGGGCTGGAGCGATGGCTCAGGGATTAAGAGCACTGCCTGCTTTTCCACAGCACCCTATTTAATTCCCATCACCTACATGGCAGTTCACAACTGTCTCTAATTCCAGTTCCAGGGGATCTGATACCCTTGTACAGACATACATGCAGGCAAAACCCCAGTGTACAGTAAATAAATAAATAAAAATGTACTTCTTGTTCCTAACTAAACTGTTTATTTTTCTAACATTTACCCAGGGAAATAAATGAAACTGTTTCTTAATTCTGTATTTCTAAATAAGTCGTGATTCCAATATGAATAATATATTCAATAAAAAATGACTTATGTTTTCAAATAACTAATATTTAGAAGTCAAATGGTGACTAGTTCTTTAAGTATGTTAAGTTCTTATAAGTCAAATCGCCCGATAGTACAGCTCTTTTATATCTATAAAACTAGGTCTAACATTCAGAAAACTCACGAGCATTCATAAGTGAACATGAAGTTTCCTCATTGATCATAACTTAGTCCCTCCTATTTTTATTTACTTTTTTTACTCTTCAAAATACTTATTCAACTTTTGGGCTTCAAACTAAATCGTAAAACTTTATAAACTTTTTTCTAATTTTTTGTTTCATGTCATTGTTAATACTCAGGATTTGCTAAAGTAACTGTATTTAGTCAAAAGCACCAATAAAACAGTCACTGCTTTGTTTCTCTCTGTTTGTCCAGGCTGAAAGGGACAGCAGCACCTGTGCTGTTAGTGAATAGTGTTGAAATCCTAACTGTAGAGTCCATGAATTCAAATGGGTGTTTAATGTTTTTAATGTAGAGAATTAACTTTGGTATATCTAGATTTATAACCAACTAGAAAGTCTTTGTTAAAACAATTAACTATTTGGCTATTCCTATGTGTCCATTAAAATTATTCTTAGTATGAATGTTTATCCATGATTATGGCAAACATACTGACTTTATGTTTGTAATATGTAGTAGTATTTTATAACAAACATTACCACTTTTAAACATTCACCCAGTTATGAAAAAATGGCAGTATCATAATGCATCTTGTTTCATACTTGGTTATATTATTTTTAACTCAGTTTCCAAGATAATTTTTAAAAGATTTATTTATTTATTTATTATGTACACAGTGTTCTGCTTGCATGTACAGTAGAAGAGGACACCAAATCTTATTATTATTATAGATGGTTGTGAGCCACCATGTGGTTACTGGGAATTGAACTCAGGCCCCCATCCCAGCAATCGGGAGGCAGAGGCAGGTGGATCTCTGTGAGATGAACCCACCCACAATGGGCTGAGCTTAACCCTACAGAGACAAGCCTGGTCTACAGAGCTAGTTCCAAGACAGGCTCCAAACCTACAGAGAAACCCTGTCTCAAAACAAAACATACAAACAAACAAAAAAAAAAAACTGAACTCAGACCCCCTGGGAGGACAACCAGTGATCTAAACCTCTGAGCCATCTCTCCAGTCTTCCAAGATATTTTCTAAATACAGTTAATAAAAATTAATTTTTCCAAAATATTGTTCTGTAAGTATTCAGATAAGTCTATGACTCTAATAAAGTTTTTTTCAGAAATGTACAGTTAATGTAACATACATTTTTAAAGCTATATCTAAGTTATAAATTGTTGTGTTGGTTTGAGAAATAAAGGATTTTAAGCTTATGAGAGAAAAAAAGCAATTTTCACAGTCAGATTTTGATAAGCATAAGGGATGATGAAAAATAATTTCCATTCTTATATTTATTCAGAATCAAGTTGACATATAATCTTTGTATTTTGTCAATTTTGATATCAATTTTTGGAGAACAAAAGCATACCTGAGATTTTCAGTTATGAAGTGGGTCTTCTTTTGAGGTTAAAATTCTACAGATGACAAATTCATAGTTGCATTTAGCCGGTTTATATGATATTTTTATTGCAGGAAGAGATTTCCAAGGTGAAGAATATATAGGATTGTGATTCAACTCCATGAATTTATAATCAGAAAATTTCTCAAATTAACCATTTGAGTAAATTGAGAACAGTATTAATATGTCAGTGACGGGAAGATTCAGTTAGAGTTAGCACTCAGGGAATAGCATACACGAAATAAGGAACTGTGAGCTTTTAAACATCATAAGAGTTTGCATTCATTGTGGGTAGGAATAGCAAATGGGACTTGGACTTTTGGTTGCGTGTGGAGATTACTGGATGCTACAGCAGTGGACTGAGAAATCATGACATCATCAGTGGCATTGTTCTAGACTGGGAAGTATAGCAAGACCAAGGGGCGTGAGAGAGCAGTGACAGCACAAGCTGACCAGGTGGAGGCCAGTTCAAGCCCTTCCACTGTTGGAATAGGCTGAACTTGCAGGAAGACTTGCAATCTGTAGGCAGAAGACATAACTATAAAGTTCTCAGCCCGTGAGATCTCTGAAAGTCTAGGCTGTGTTGTACACATGTAATCGTGCACATATTTTTGGGGGATTCAAAATTCAGGCTAGTTTGTGTCGGGTAAATGTAGGTGTGTGAGAATTTATTTACTTGTATGTTTTTTATAAGAAAGTTATTAACATTAAAAAAATCAAACACTAGGACAGTTGAGTGTAGTGTTTAAATGGTTGCCATCAGCTGTGGAAGAAATATGTAGTAGGAACAAATGGAAGCACTGGACTTCGGTGAACACCTCTGTTAAGATGGAGAAAATGGGGAGCTAGAATAGGAGCATAACACTGTTTCCTAAGAAAGAAGAAGATGATCAGAAAGTTAAAGATGATGCCACCATAGATGATTCAGAAGAAAACTTCATGAAAACTAATCTCCAGTTTTAGATATTACATATTTTATATCAGAAAACTCTAGTGTCAGAAAAATGCTTCACATTCAAATATTTAGAGACAGTATATTTTTATACAGGTGGGAGTAAACTCGGGAGCATGCTGTCTTCGTTTCTTAACAGCTATACGACTTGGCAGTTTGTCATGCCTTGTCGCTCCAGTTTCTTCATCTATATAACTGGAAGGGTATTAATGTCTACCTGAGTATGCTGTTAGAGTCAAGTGAATTAATACTTGTAAAATATTGGCAGTACCTTTGATATCAGTTCCATCTGTCTATGACTATCTATTTGTCTATATCTGTCTGTCTGTCATCATTTTTCTATCATCTCCCTGTCTCTGTCTCTGTCTCTCTCTATCTCCCACCCCTTCTCTCTCTCTCTCTCTCTCTCTCTCTCTCTCTCTCTCTCTCTCTCTCTCTCACACACACACACACACACACACACACACACAGGTGTAATAAAAGTTCTTTTTTTTCTCAGTGAAATAATCTATTTGAATTATAACTTTTCTAAGTATTGGTAGTTGTACCTAGTTTTAGTTCTGGGTTTCACTTGATCCCTAAGCATCTATTTCATTTTCCCTCCAAAAGACAGAGTCAGTGTTTGTTTACTATTTCATTAGTGCACAGGTCACACTCACAGAGTTTTCAGGTAACAGAAACCAGATCAGATAAGGACATTAAAGACGTTGATAAATGAGGCTTGAGATTTGTTAGAGTTACTCCGACATATTTTATGTTATTTGTGGCTATTGTGAAGGATGATGTTTCTCTGATTTCTTTCTCAGACCATTTATCATCTGTATGAAGGAGGGCTACTGATTTTTTTGAGTTAATCTTGTATTATGCTACAATACTAAAAGTGTTTATGAGTTGTAGAAGTTCCCTGTTA
>NC_022027.1:39048528-39062526 GCF_000317375.1 Microtus ochrogaster | reverse complement strand
TATGGAGAGAGTGGACAACCTCGTCTTATACTTGATGTCAATGGGCTTGCTTTGAGTTTCTCTCCATCTAGTTTGATGTTGGCTATTGGCTTGCTGTATATTGATTGCCTTTATTATGTTTAGGTATTTTCCTTGTATCCCCACTATCTCCAAGACCTCTATCATGAAACGATGTTGTATTTTGTTGAAGCATTTTTCAGCATCTAATGAAATGATGTGTTTTTTTTTTCTTTTTCAGTTTGTTTATATGGTATATTACATTGACAGGTTTTCATATGTTGAACCCATCCCTGCATCTCTGGGGTAAAGCCTGCTTAGTCAT
The DNA here is from genome assembly GCF_000317375.1 of Microtus ochrogaster. Classification (NCBI taxonomy): domain Eukaryota; kingdom Metazoa; phylum Chordata; class Mammalia; order Rodentia; family Cricetidae; genus Microtus; species Microtus ochrogaster. Next base: position 39,062,204 of record NC_022027.1, on the reverse strand, counting down.
CGTGGATGATTTTTCTGATGTGTTCTTGAATTCGGTTTGCCAGTGTTTTATTGAGTATTTTTCCATCAATTTTCTTGAGTGAGACTGGTTTGTAATTCTCTTTCTTAGTGATGTCTTTGTGTGGTGATTTGGGTATCAGAATAATTGTAGCCTCATAAAAGGAGTTTAGTGATGTTCCTTCTGCTTCTATTGTGTGGAACAATTTGAGGAGTATTGGTATTAGTTCTTTGAAAATCTGGTAGAATTCTACGCTAAAACCATCTAGTCCTGTTTTTGGTTGGTTGACTTTTTATGGCTGTTTCTGTTTCTTTAGCAGTTATAGGCCTATTGAATTTGCTTATCTGGTCTTGACTTGATTTTGGTAAGTGATATTTATCCAGAAAGTTGTCCATTTCATTTAGGTTTTCGAATTTTGTAGAGTACAGGTTTTCTGATGGCTTTCTGGATTTCCTCAGTGTCTTTTGAGCTATGTTTTTTGTGAAAGAAACTATTTACCTTGTTCCCTGTTATGTTATGAGATAAACATTCACTCCTGCATCTAAAGGAGCACAACCCTTGCTATCGTTCTATGGCAATGTGCTGCACTCCTAGAAATGAAAGGAGAGGAGCAAAGTGAGCAGAAGGGCTAAAGGGGGGGACAGAATCAACCCCATGTGATGGGAAAGAGGCACTCTGAACTGTCATTGATGACAGATTGATACATATGTTCAAATATCTTTCTGTATTCATAGGCACTGTGTATACTAATTTTAAAAAGATAGAATTTAATTGTATTTTAGCCGTGAGGCTACTGCTTTGAGTTTGTGAAACAGTGATTCCTGGAGTTTGATCTACTTGCTCTCTTTCTCATAGGATAAGAAAGAACTCTAGATTTCCATGCATCTACTGGGGAAAAGCCAGTAAATAGTTAATTTTCTTTCTATCCAGCAAGCAGTGTGATTTTCAAATTTAGGACTTCATCTTGTTTGAGTATTGGATATTCAGAGAGTCTGTGTTTATTATAAATTGCAGTTCAGAAATATGGATGGGAAATAGTCATTTTAATTAGGAAGATACACTTGGAAATGAAGTGATTTTTTTTAAGGTAATATCTTTGGTGAGTGTTTTACTGATAGCCTAAATTTATTTACCATACAGATGCCATAATAAAATGGGTATTTATGGGGTAGTTTTTAATTAGAAATAATGGCTTATAGAGTTGAAGGAATGAATCATTTTATCCATATCTTGGCCTAAGTGGCCCTAATGAAAGATGATACTATGGACAGCTTCGCACCTTTCTAACCAAATATTTTCTCTTCTGCAACTTAGCAAGATTTGTCCTGGATTTCAGTTAATATTCAAAACCTCTGCACCAGCCGTGAGAGACAAAGATAATAACAGTAACCTGTGCTCTGGAAACAAACCAGTCATCTTGCCTTTCATCATAACTGAAGCACTTTATAAATTAATGGAAAAATATCTGCTATGGCTACATATTTCTAAATGTAAATGGGCTTGGAAGGGAATCAACCAGCCTTGTCAAATTTATGGGCGTGAGTGCAGCAGCCTAGATGATGAGATGGTTCTGCAGGCATGACGGATATGTCATTCAGAAGGGCACACTGATTCCAGTTAGTTCTCTTCTGTTCGTTTGCATTTCATTATGTCCTAAAAGGATTGGTATGGAGAATAAAATATACATGAACTAGCAGTTCTGATTTATAAAAGTGTATCAATGACATTTCAATTTAGAGTACAACCTTTGAAGGAAAAATAAGACGACAGTGTACATGCTACTTGCTTTAACAGTATTGGCTTCAAATGAAAATTTATTTGTATTTCTCATTTCTTTTAGCCAAGATATTTTATTCCTGCTGAAATATACATTTGGATATTGCTTGTACTTAGAACCCACAATCAATAAAACTGAGATACAAACACAAAAAGTTTGATAAAGTATAATGTACCTAATTTCTTCCGTGCCTCATCTCTTATAAATGTAATGTTCCATTTTGATTCTTAGCTACTAGAAAGTTAAGAAATTGACTCCCCCACTAACTAGCTATTTGGAGCCTTTTTTCTTTTAAACTTACTGTGTACCTGATCTCTTCTTATTAGACTATATTCTTATTTCTTTTCAGTATGTAATATAGCAGAATCTAGTGACGGCATGATATCAGGAAAGCCTCGGGTGACTATTAAAAGGTCATCATCCCTAAGTGGCAGACAGCTAGTCAGTGTCTTAAGTTCAGATAGGCATTGATTAGTGATACTCATTCTCACATGTGTCTTGACCTTTTCCCAAAAGTGGGAGCTATAGTTATAGATTGTAGATACATATGTATAGATACATAGTTGCTCCCTTGCTTCTCAGTTAATTGTACTTGTAATTCTGGCCATCTTCACTTGAAGTCAAAGAAAAGAGTCAGGTTGAAGATTACAATGTCCACATACAGATTTGGACATATGAGTTGAAGAAGCCTATCCCAGGAGCAACCCAAGGTAACCTGCCTTGACCAGGAAACATGATCCTTAAGGTGCTTAAACAATCCCTCCATAAAACAAGACCAGTGGCTGCGAGGGCCATCTGGAAGAGGCAGCTGTCATCCTGCGACTGGCCTCATTGTACAGCAGATACCATTCTGTATCAGGGGAAGCTGTTGTCTTCCTCGGGCTGAACCTGCCGCAGGAGATGACTTCCTGAGATAGAAGACAACACTCCTTTGAGGCGACTCTGTCTCTGGTAATTAAAGCCGTGTGCTACCATCCCCAAAGGATGTCCTGAGACTGGCCTGTTCTAAAACTGTTCTCTTGATCGCATTTAGCCACTTACGTATGAAAATGGTACAAGGAGAAAACAAAACTGAATGTCAATGGAATAACTTGGAAGATACCAAATTTCGTCTGTGGAGCAGCACTATCTGCATTGATTTGGATGGAATGAAAGTACATTTGCGAAGGCAGCTAAACAATCAGATCACTTCAGAAAGGATTTTGTGTTGGTAATAGCTCATGATCTGTTTGCCTAATACAGTCCTTTAATACATTTCACCAATAACATAAGCTCACAGAGGACATGTAGTGACAATAGGAAAAGGGCTGTCTTTGTAAGTGACCTTGGATGAATTCATGAATCTACCACTCTTTTAGTTTCTCTTGAATGAAATGGGATAGGAAAGGATATTAGGGCAGAACTTTCACAGCTTTGACATGATGGTTGGCTGGACATAGCTTCTATTCACAAGTTTTCTAACATAGAAAAAAAAATTCTACTATTTTCATTAATAATAAATTAATGAAAGACCCGTCGAATTTCTGTTAGCATTTGCAGAACTGCTTGCTTTGTTCCATGTGTGTACACCAACTGACATTTTCTTAACTAGTGTGAAACCAATTACCTGAAGCTGACTTCGTTCTTGATATTATTGTAATTATATTGTCATTTTATGATTCTGTGAATGTCATAAAATTTTGTTGCTAATAATTATAAGACAAAAGCATTGGAACTTTTAAGTCAAATTATTATGTTAGTATGATTATGATTATTCTCCTGTGAGATACCTCTTCCACGCTCATCAGCTTTTAGCCCAATCATTCTCTACCCACTATGCATCAGAATTCTAAGAAAAGACAGACTTGTAAATAACTTCCTTCCCTCCCACCAGACCCATCTCCCACCTTCCTCCCTTCCAGACTCCACTCCTTCCTCCATGCCCTCATGCCTTTTATTTTGCTTTATTGTGCAAAGAAATTGACTCCAGAACCTCACATATGCTAAATACAAGCTCTCCAATTAAACTGCAACCCAGCCCAGACTTGAACTTCTTAAATCAATAAAGCATTCAAATTAATAAAAAACTAAGTTACTTTTTTTTCTTGATCTTGAATCAATGTACCAAGCTCCTCATTATAATAGTTTTCTTGCTTGAGTCACAGCATAAAGATGGCTTTTCATCTACTAAACCACCTCTTTCTACATTAAGCTTTAATATTTGTATTGCTAAATCGGATAGATTTCTCAAGCTTTTTAAAAAAATATGTTGGCTTTCTTTTCAGTTGTATGAACTATCGTTACTCTTCTTACTTTCCTTGATCCTTGAGTGTTGAAATTCTTCATGGCTTGTTTTTTTAGTTTGAGGCTTGTATTATAATTGACCTCTAGTTGGGACTGGTGGCATATGCCTTTAAACGCAGCACTTGTGGGGCAGAGATAGGGTGGATCTCTGTGAGTTCAAGGCCAGTCTGGTCTTCAAAGTGAGTTCTACTGCAGCCAGCCTTGCTTGTTACATAGAAAAGCCAAGCCACACACACACACACACACACACACACACACACACACACACACACACAAATAGACCTCTGATGCTCTTTAAGGTAAGGACCAATTCTGTGTTGTAGTCCCTAAATTTACGTATAGTTATTTCATGGGCTCTTCAGACTCATAAATTTGCTTACTAGCTCAATCTGATAGCTTATAGAAATCCTTCAGTATTTTTAAAGTATTGAATTCCTGCCTGCCCCTCTTAGTGTTCTCTTTTTCTCTTCTTCACATCTGTAAATTCTGCTTCCTTCCCGTCAGACTTTAGAAATGATTTTCAGTTGTTCACTTCAATTGCTCGTTAACAATCCTCCTTCAACTTCTGATAATTGTATTCTCTAACTTGCTCCAAATGACTCCACTTTTACTAAATTTCTTCCTCTTACTTAATGCCAGCCATTTGATTTTCTGGTTCTGTTTTCTTATCCAGAATGTAAACCTGTTCTGGGCAAGAATTTGAACTGTGTTATTGCTGTTCTTCAGGTTCATAGATTAATGCTTAACTCATATTAGGTAATAGAAGATATTCGTTGAGTGAATAGATTGATTAGAAACCCCTGGAGATAAACTTCCCTAATCATTGGGCTCTTGTCCTCTGGTAGTGAAGTTTGCAGTGGTCTCAGGGGGAAGTCTCCAAACTCTGTGTTCTTTTGACCTGATTTCATCTCACATAAATTCAAATAACCTTTCCATTAAAATTTTCTAGTGCTATATTTTGACATAGTGGTTCTTGTATAGATGGAAGCCATATTGCAGATTTCATGTGTACTTTCAAACCTAAGTCGAAATGTATGATATTTGACTATGAAATTTTTTATGTGTGAAAATTATGAATGTGAAATTATTGTTTTTAGTTTTTATTTTGTAGTCAGAATAGATAGTAGATGCATAGCAAATGGCTTCCATTGTCATTTTTTATTAATTACAATTTTGCAAGTTCTTTCAGAGTTTTATGATGTGTTTTGATAATATTTGTTCCCACTCTCATCTCTTCCCAGATCTACTCCCCACTAACTATCAATCTAACTTTGTGATTTTTTTTTAATCCTTCAAGACCTATTTCTATTCCTCAAATATCCTTGGATGAATATTCTTCCAGTGTAGAATGGTCAACATACAGCAGGTGGGGGAGAGTACACTTTCTGAAGAATTTGTCTTTCCCTTTCCCAGCAGCTAAGAGTTACCAATAGCTTGACAGTTACTGCTGGGATTGTGAGCCCAGTTCTATTCTAAGGCTGGGATTTGGTCTGACTTGGACTTGCATGAGTATTACACATGTTATCTGTACAGCTGTGAGTTCATATGTGCAGCTGTCCTACTATGTCTACAAGATACTCGGTAGTCATCTACTGCCTTTGGCTCTTGTGTTCTTTCTTCCCCCTTCCCTGCAGTGATGGCTGAGGTTTCGGAGGGGTAGTGTGGTGGAGGAGACGTTTTCCATTTAGGAATGAATATTCTGCAGTCTCTTGCTCTCTACACCTTAGCCAGTGGTGGGTCACTGTGTTAATCGCTGTCTCCTGCAAACAGAGCCTTCTCAGATGAAGGTTGAAAGATGCATTGATCTATGGGTGTAATGATAAGCCATCAGGGGCTGGTTTAAAACTCTGTGCATTTAACAGCACATCATCAGTGGCTTCCTCTATTATTATCAGTGCATGCCTAATGCGCACCATGAATCATTCTGACTATTTAAAAACGCTCCTCAATTTTGAGAGTTAATAACTTTGAATCAAGCAGAAAGAAATCTTTTAGCAACCATATTTAGTAATTTTTTTAGCTTTTTATTCATTGAATAATTTCAAAAATAACCAAAGTTCTCCAGAAATGCTGTTTATTTTTTGCCGTTCTTGTTTGTTTTCTATCAGAGCTAATTTTAAAACATGCTCTAATAACTAGGAACTAGTAAAACATATAACAATTAAGGTTCATGAAATTGAAGAATTCAGTGTCACCACTTTTATTTTGTAGCAGAATGGACTTTATGCATATTTTTAATTTACATTTATAAAACAAAACTGATCCGTTGCCAGCATGGTTACCAAAATGTATAAATATCACTCAAGTTCTGCAAGAGGAAGAATTCAGAGACGGATTTGCAGAATATGAAATTTATAATTCCATCTTTGGAAGATAATATTGCAGTAAAATTAGAGTGATGCACATTTTAGACTGCTGGAACAATCCTGCTCTGCTGGGTCTGTAGAAACCACCTTATTAATAACATATATTGTCATATAAAGTGATGATACTTTTGTTAGCTTTCGTGTGATACAGCCATTCAAATTCATTATCTTTTATGCAAATAGGACTGTTACTTTGTGGGGGAAAATAGCTCCTAAAACTAGCAATGATTCTTTGTCACTATCATTCACTTTACTATTTTACGTGACAAGAATTTATATTTTTCCAAAGGAGTTCATGATCGTGACTATTAAAAAAAAATAGCACATTTAGCCGGTAGAAAGTAATGGTTTCCTTCCAATCCTTTCCTTCAGTTTCACCGCCCACCAGGTACTTACAGATTCATTTTCAATGTCTCAAAGTTTCCACGTCAGTGTATTTTCTTATAAGTGCCTGTGTTCCTATCATCAGTGTGGAGATGAAAATTTTGCTTTGAATTTCTATGTATAGATTGAGCAAGTCAATTTGTCTTCATTATATTTTCCACATTTTATCTCACATTTTAAAAATGCTCCTTAAGTGTGGCAATCTCTCATCATCTCTTAAATGCACACTCACAACTGTTAACCATTACCTGGACCAATGTGCCAGCTGTTTGTCTGGCATCCCCTGCAGTGCGTTCTAGTCTGTATAAAATAAGCCAGTGAAACCATCCCAAAGGTGAACTTAATCTCATTTCCTTCCTGTTTAAATTTTCCCCGATTAGAGAGAGTTCTTTAGTTATTCTGCCAACTTCAAATTTTTATCAAAGGGAATTTCATCTTCACTCGGTCTATTTCATTTTTAGTATGTTTAATGATCGCTGAGTGATCTCTTTGAGAACAGTTTTTTAACACAATTTTTTAAATTTCAGTATCATAACTTTTAACATTAGACTATTAATATTGCTAGGTATATTTAACAATTAAATCCTTTTTAAACACTAGACCACTGCATATGCACTTACATGCTTATACAGCTATTTAAATACAACCATTTGTCCTGTTCAACATGAGATCTTCGAGCTAGCAAAGTGTTACAAAGTCTCTTAGCAATTTGTGTCATATATGATTGTAACCTTTGACTCATTTGTTTCTCATGATCCTAAGATAATGCCTGCATATAAAGTTTAGAAATGTATCATTGCAACACCACAATTCAATCTTAAGGAAATATGAAAAATAAAACTATCTCCTAAGCTTCTTAGAATTAATCCTTACACATGTAAAAAATGTCCTATGAGTTCAAACATGGGTATGTGGTTCTATTCAAAGCACTGTGTTCTTCCATGTGAGTCTCTAGGCTTTCACAAAAGTATACAGAAATTATTACGTATGTGCATTTTTTCTTTTGATTTTTTTTTGAGGCAGGGTTTCTCTGTGTAACTTTTGAGCCTTTCCTGGAACTCCCTTTGTAGTCTAATCTTGAACTGACAGAGACCCACAAGCCTCTGCCTCTGGAGTGCTGGGACTAAAGACATGCACCACCATCACCCGGCCATGTGTGTAGTCATGTTCATCTATGGTAATAACATATGAAGCTGCAGTCTCAGCTTTTTCTACTATGTTCTTTGTTTTATTTAAAAGACAATTTTACTTTTATTTATAAGTATATTTATAAGTGTATCTGTGTGAGTGTATAGTCTGTGTGTTTGTGTTTGTATATGTGTGTATATGTGTTACCCTTATAGGCCAGAAGAGGGCTGTGGATCTTTTAGACTTGACTTACAAGAATATGTGACCCAACCAGTCACAGATGCTGGATCAAAATGAGGTAATTTACAATAGCAGGAAACACCATTAACCACTCAATAATTTCTTCTCCAGCCTTAAAAGATGATACTTCTTCTATTTTTTTGCGATTAAAGTCATTTCTCCTTCCCTTTGTGTAAACCTTCTCATATTCCCCTCTTGCCTTGCTTCCATAGTCTCGTTCCTCACTAATTGTTGTTGCGTGCGTGTATGTATATACATACATATACATTACTAAATACAATTTGCTCAATCTTCATAATTTTGCTTGTATGTATCATTTTCCTTTATAAAACACTGCTACATATGAATTTAGAGAAATTGTGTTCCCAGTTATAGGAGAAGTGACCGGTATTCCACTTCAGCAGAACCAAAAGAGTACTGTTAGTACTTATTTAATCAGAGATTTAAGAGGCAAAGCCTAAATGTGGTGGTACATACATGTAGCTTAGGAGGGGTGAAAGTGGGGAGGTCAAGGTGATCTGCCTACCCCAGCAAGTTCATTACAAGCCCTAGTCTCATTCTCCCTCCCATATTATATGTTATATAAACATAATGAATTCTTTGAAAAAGAGATTTAGGTCAGCCGGTGGTGATGCACACCTTTAATCCCAACACTTGGGAGGCAAAGGCAGGTGGATCTCTGTGAGTTCGAGGTGAGCCTGGTCTACAGAGTGAGTTCCAGGATAGCCAGGTCTGGTATACAGAAACCCTGTCTTGAAAAACCAAAAAACAAAAAAAAAAGATAAACAAACAAACAAAAACCAGAAAGAAATAGAAAGAAAAACAAAAAGAAAAGTAAAAGAGGTTTAGACTTTGAAAATATGCTGTTGCATTTTGTGGTGTCTGAGTTCACTCAATATCAACCTGCCATTGACCTTGTCCCTGGGATGAAGGAGGATAAATGATTCTCCATTGGATTGTAGACAATGATGAAAACATGTTATCTCAGTTTTCTGTCTACATGCTCATCCCAGTTTTGTGTGTGCTTTCTTCCAGTCACTGCTGTGTGAGTTTACATCGATAGCATTCCAACTGATGTAAACTTCCTCTGATCTTCCATTTTCTTACATATTGGTCTCCGAATCTTCTTTGCAAAAATGTATTTTGTCATGTCATTTGCCTAAAAACCTTCGAAGCACTTCCATCTACATGATATATATCGATGAAATCTGAGGGGTCAGATTCCCCAGAAGAACACTCTTTAGCACAGGTCTGTCCTCTGTGTACCTGCCTTGAGCAAGCAGTGTTCCATGCTTAACCAATGCTCATTTCTCCTCTTCCTCCTCTTATGATGCTGTTTCTCTTCAATGTGCAAAACAGAGCTCATTCTTCTCAGGACATTAGTGGCACATTTTTCCAAGTTAATGACAGAAATATCCACATTTTGTACTGAAATCAGCGGTAATTGTTAACATTATTAAAAGGATTTTATAGGTGACTCCCTTAAAAATATGCTCCTTGTTTTTCTTAGTTACTGGAAACACTCATTAGGGTCAGTAGCTTTTTTGTACTTCTTTGAGTTTTTATATGTAACCTTATATTGCTCATGTTGCAGAGTCTCGAGCCCATTGCTAACTTTTCTGTCTTTGACTATGTTCCCATGTGCCAGATTGTGCATGGTTGGAAATATCATGTGAATGAATTAATTCATCAGCAAGTGAGGGCATACAAAGATTTGGCCAAAATCATACTAAGTATGCTATATAAAATGTTGAATCTAAAAAATGCTGTGTTACTCTTATTCGCTGGTACTGACATGAAAAGGGGAAAATCTCTGGAGAGAATTACTGAGCAAAATAAAGTATATAGCAAAATCAAGACCCTCATGAAGATACCATCCTGTTTTAGTATTTTCTTAAATAGAAACTCCTGATTTGGGGTCATCTAGTAAGGGACCCATTTTTGTTCATTTCCTGAGATGTATTAAACCTCAAGCCATGAAACTTAGACCTCAATGGTTTGACAGACAGTCTTTGATAAGAGCAGCCCAGCTCCCATCTTATTGTTCTTTCAAGATCTGCTCCCCAGTAATGCTAGGGAGTGATTGTTTTCTAAATCAGAGGTGACATTTTTTTCTGCTAAGGAAACAGATATAAAATATCAACTTGGCTGGATTTTTAAATAGCTTTCCTATTTATTTTGACAATACAATGCATAGACATAGAAATTTCAGGAAAAAAAATAATGTTTGTTTTCTTTTTTCTATATCATTCTGTATCACCAAACCTTTTCTTTCCATTTCGATTTCTCTTACATGTGCTGAAACCTTGACACATTACAAAAAGGTTATATCTGTGTACATAACTCACATGTAATTAAAATCATTACACTTTTAGTTAATACCATCAGTGATGCATCTCTCCTCTGCTTGTTTGCTACATGGTTCGTGGCTCTTCATCAAGAAAGTCTTGGCTCGACAATTCAGTTTAGAAATTATGACAAAGTTTAGGAGAAGGATGAAGTAATTGGGTACCTAAAGTCTTATCACAGGTGACTTAAGGCTGCTATTTTTAAATCACCATCTGTTGCCTGCAGTGACTTCTCAGACATCAGAGCCATAGCATAGATGCCTTTCAGCTTTTGCTTATGGGCATGATTGAGGATAATTTTTTTTTATAAGTGCTTGGTAGAAGGTGAGTTGTTATTTGTAAAAAGTCGAGATCAGAACACACCCAAAGAACCCCAGCTTGTTGCTAGCTCATGGTATTCTTGTTTTAGTGCGGTTTCTGTTTTGTTTCATCTTCCCGAATTCTCGTGCAACAGTAACTTCTCTATTTTCCTAGTAGATTGGAAAGAACAGTAATTATAATCATCACTGCCACAGCAGTATGCTATGGCACAGGATTACACCTAACTTACTGAGATACTGACTGGCTTGTCAGTGTTCTACTGCTGTGAAGAGAGACAGTGGCCATGACAACTCATAAACGAAAACATTTAATAGAGGACAGCTTCCAGATTCTGAGGTTTAGTCACTTGTCATCATGGCAGCAAATGTGGCATCATGAAGGCAGATACGGTGCTCGAGAGGTAGCTGAGAGTTCTACATCTGGATCTGCAGGCAGCAGGAAGAGAGAAAGACAGTGGGCTTGGCTTGAGCTTTTGGAACCCCAAAGACCACCCCCCAGTGACACACTTTCTCTAATGAGGCCACACCTACTACAAGAAGTTCTGCTTCCTGGTGATCAAGCATCTTAATAAATGGGTCTATAGAGGCCATTCTTATTCGAACCATCATGCTAATATTTAATAAGTCATGTGTTCTTTCTTCAGCTATTATGCCACTGACCTTCACAACAACGGAGGAGTTAAATTATTTGTACAACACAGTCCAAGTATTGACTAGCAGCACCAGAAATTAGCTCATTTCTCTCTAGATAATTATAGACTAATGCTAAAATTACCTTTATCTGTTATTTCTCTTTATTCTTTCTGTTTTTCCAAATGAGCTGTTCTTGCACACAATTTTAGATGCCTTTGTAGATAGTTTCTAATCATGAATCTGTAGCCTTCTCTCTTCCAACCTTCAGTATCTACCCCCAATGACTGTGCCTAAAATTCTCAAAGAACATCTCTACCTTCATACAAACATACCTATATCTCATATCTTTCTTAGCTGATCCTATTATAATCCTCTTTTTAAGATTTATGCCATAGTATTACCCTTTTTCAATTGTTACTTAGAATAGGGACTATATGTCTCTGTATTCATCCCCTGTTTTAACCTGTATCTAGGTTATCTACTAAATCCTTAAGTTCTCTAACTACCATAGTCATTCAGCGTGTTGCACAGCTTAAACCTCCCCTCCCAAATTTCTCTTGCCACTGGATAAACTTTTTAAAAATTGTTAGGAAGCTCACCTTCGTATTCTATTTGTCTTCGTTGTCTCCATATTTTACAAGATTGCAGTAGCTGCTTCTGTCTGTCTTGGTGGTCACTTCTTGCCACAGTGCATGCTTCCTGATGTTGGAAAGTTTAGAATCCTTTCCAAATCAGACATTATGTCAAGGTAGTCTTCCCATGGCTTAGTAAAGTCTTTATGCAGATGGCTTTGCAAAGTATCTTTCTTAGAACTCTGTTCTCCCACCTCCTCTAACTGCCTTCTTAAATTCTACCATTTCTTTCTTCTGGTTAGATGACTCCATAATAAAAATCAGTGTTTCTCTAGTGATTAGATTCACATATTTGAATCAGTACTCTGTTTTCCATTGTGGATGTTCAACAAAAATCAATGTTGTCCTTATTTTAAGCCTTGTTATTCTAACAGAGGTAATTCAAAGCCTTCTTTGTATGTCAAATATCTCCTGTTTGAGTCAGGATTTCTAAGTTTCAGCATTACTTGTTCAGTAGAGTCACACCTTTCAATTAGCTAGTATGACTCAGGATGCAGCCCTTAACATTCTTGTCTAAATTGATATTTTGTATCACTCAGTGAAAATTATGAGTAATTGTGTCAATTATAGTAACAATTAAATTCCAGGACATACCTTTTTAAATCAAAATCATCAAATATTTGTAATATACAATTTCTCTCAATTCAGTAAAATTGTATTAAGTTAATTTTAACTTTGTAGTGGGTGCACAGAAGGTACCTTGAAAGTCACCTGAAAGATAATTCCCTTAAGCACCTTCTGCTCCAAATTGAGCCCCAGCTTTTAAAAGACATTTTTTTTTCATTGACAACTATATTTGTTTAAATATAAATATTTTGGAAATCATGGAAAAGTCAGTTGCTTAACACGGGAGAGTTACATATGAATTGAGCCTCAAAGCATAAATTAGTTTATTAAAAATATGTGACAAATGAATGGTGTGGTTTTAGAATTTAAGGAACGGTGGTTAATATGGAATAAGTGAATATGTAATATGTAATAATTGAGTCCAGATGAGGTGTGTAAATCCTGAATACAAGACACAAAATTGATGGAGTTTAAGCTTAAAAACAACCTGGTATAGAGTCAGGCATGTGGCACATGCCTTTAATTCCCATATTCCTGCGACAGAGGCAGCCAGTCTCCATAGCAGGTTCTAGTGCAGCCAGCACTATATTGTGAAAACCTTTCTCCAAATTGCACAAACAAAAACCAAATACTTAACAAAATAAAATTAAATTTGAGATCAAGAGAAAATAGGCTGGACTAAGTTTGGGGGATGAAATCATCACAAGAGTCTAGGTTGGAAAGCGTCAGAAGCTTAAGAACATTTAGAATCTTTGATTTACTGTCTAGAGAGGAATGAGGGCAGGAGACAGGCATAAAAACTAAAGGTAGCTAGCTAGGCACTGGGTGAGAGTTTAAAGCTGTCATTCATGGCTAACTTGAAGAGTGGTGGATAATAATATCATCAGTGGAAACCTGCAAGCAAAGGGCTGGAAGAGAGGAAACAAACATAAAGAATTTGTTTGTGGTCTGCAAATTGCTTAGCAGCTAAAAGGACCTAATACCATCTGGACTGAGGATAC
>NC_022027.1:39029411-39048428 GCF_000317375.1 Microtus ochrogaster | reverse complement strand
TGGCATGTTCACTTGCCCTCCCAAATAAAATACAATAAAATATTTAAAAAGAATTTTTTCTTAATATTTGTTAAATGGGCAGATATCTGTATTCTTTCACTTACTTATACTTAATTTAACTTAAGAAAAAAACTTAAGTTAAGAAAAACTTAAGTAAGAAAAAAATACAGTGTGCATGTATGATCGTTTTGATTTTCTAAACATGGAAATTTTGCCGTCATTGTTATGGCCAGAGGAGAGTAGAATGGAAAGTGCTGTCGTGCAACCCAGTAACTGCGATGCAGCATTTTTCAATTTGAATTCATTTTTGTCCTAAATTATGTTTAATGGAATGTGTCTGGGAACCAGAAAGTAAACTCTATAGCATTTTAAACAGAAGCTAAAGGAGTTAGATACAAAACCATTTTGTTCTAAATCTAGTTCTATGCCCTTTCTTGCCAAGTTCAGTCAGCTTCAAATGAATGAAGTCATGTAGTTTTCTCAACTAAAGCCACTTAGTCTTGGCTTTATGCAATACAGCCTGTTTACCAGTCACTGAGGTAATTTTTCTGAGTCTTAGTTTATTCTTATTGTTACGTTTTTTTGCAAATACAGTACTCTATTTGTTTTTGAATGTTAAATATGATTACCAGAACTTGTGGTTCAAGGATATTTCAGGACTTGGTATTTAATTTTACTTAAAAATTCAGTCACAAATATCATTTCAAGCAACTGAAGCCAAGTTATTTTATCATAAACAGTTATAGTGTTTGGTACTACATAATAGCACTGTGTCTAAAGGATTTATGGGTATTATCTGATCTAAGGAAGGCTTTTTAATATACTCAAATGAAGTTGACACTTGAAATATCCAACATCTTGTTCTTTTTTTCAAATATATGTAAACATGGTAGGACTGATCATATGTTATAGTTGTTTCATGTGAATATTTTCCTTTATTCCAAATGCTGGCTTTGGAGCAATGCACAGATCTGTAATATTTTATCTTCCTATAAATACTTCCTTTTCTTTGAAAAATTGCAAAACAGAATAGAGACAAGCTATAACTAACTTCAATATTAAAAAGCTTTGTTGTTATTCAGTAAGAGTTATGGTGGACCTACGAACAAATTTCACTATAAATTTTGTGAGATTTATATCAACAGACATTAATTCAGTTCAACGGGATTTAAATGGTTTTAGTTTGGAGTAGTTGTCATTATAAATACCTTGCAAATATGTTTGATTATGATTTTGAAATCAGAGACAGAAGAATGACATGGATTTGTTTAACATTTTATAGTGCAAATAAAAGACTATATTTACTTAAATTTAGAAACATTTCTTGTTTACAGTATCCATATTCAGCCTTTGAATTTAGTATCACAGTATTCAGGAATGCAGTGCTGGTATTTATGAAAGTATGTTTGTGTACCCCTCATTTGTATATTTCATATTTTAATATGATTAAGTCCTTAAGGTGGGCAGCTTTTAGGAACATGGGAATTTTGTCTCTACTTTAGATGTTGTTTTCAAGGCCTTTTGATCTTGACTCCTCAGTCTTATATCTATATGAAGAGTGCACCCCACCTTCATCACCAGAGTTGTTGAACAGTATCAGATCTGCATTAATGGTAGTAATGCTATCAATAATGGCATTAGACCAGCAGTAAAAACAGAACAGATTCATTTTGCCCTAACCTGACCTTTTCTTAATCTACTGTTAATCTCACAGACGTGAGGACAAAGACCACTGATCCAAATCACGGCAAAATTACATAAAGCAGACTTTGTGTGTGTGTGTGTGTGTGTGTGTGTGTGTGAGTGTGTGTGTGTGTGTGTGTGTGTGTGTGTGTTTGTGTGCACAGGCTGTCTTGTGTTAAGGTTACAGGTGGGGAATAGCCCAATCCTTGAGAGACAAATTTAATCATATACAGTAGTAAACCTAGTTTGTGTTTTCTATAAGATGACTTTTGAACACAAGATGGAAGCAGGCTGGTTTATCATTAGACTTTTACTTTCTTTGAAATAAGCTATGGCTTGCCTTCATTAGTATCATTGGAATTTGATTCCAAATTCTTCTGGACCAACTGAAGTAGTGACTCTCATTTTAAAACACTACTTTTGTTATATTTTTTGCTATTTTTTCATATTCTTATAGCCTCATTCACACTTTATATTTCCTGATTTTGTTTTCATTTCTAAGACAAGATTTGTCCTACATGAAACTCTGATTCCTGCTTATTATGTAAACTTTGGTGGGCTCGAACTCTACATCCTCTTGCCCATACATTTGGTTTGCAGGAAGATGCCACCACATAGGCTTTTGATTTTATTTTGTCCAGCTGAAGTCTTGATAGGATTATTTACTGGTGTGAAGTTGTGTGATCACTACAAACACTGCCTGAGGTAGTGGGTATTTCACCCAATCAGAATACTCTCATTACAGAAGCTAGTTTTACTGTTTTTGAAGTCTCCACAATACCTTGGAATGCTGATGCAGACATTCTGAGTATTTATATATGGTTTCAGACAGATTCTAGAAGGTAAGTGTTTTCATTCTACAGTCTTCCAGGTATAGATGAGTAAGCAGATATTCAGAGGTTGCTTGATAGGTGGGTAAAATCTGTAACAGCACAAATAAAGCTAACATTATTTTTATGATCGCTTCATCCAAATGATATTTATCATCATTCTGCTGTATTAGGTTACGCACTGGCTATTTCAGTGAGATAGATCCACAAAATATTCCTTTCATGAGCTGAAAGCTTTGATTAATTCATGGATTGATATAAAGTACATAATTTAAAAAAAGTTTTTAGGTGAATGTTACCAGTGTTTTATTTAGGCTCGACAGTGCAGAGAAAGACAGTGTTGACTTAGAGACAAATGAACATTTGTGGGGTGATGATGCATACCATATTAAAGATGCAGTAGCATTAGAGTATATTCAGTGTGCTTACCACAGTGTGTAAAAATGATTACCGTGTTGCTATGTAACGCATCCTCCACACTTCTTTGTAGCTTCTTCAGTTCTAGATTTTAGCACTGCTTTTCAGTGGTACATTCTTTGAGGTTAGAGTCTAGGTTGGACTCCTTCATCACAAATGCTTTTATAATAAGCACAAGTAAAATTTCTAGTACAGATGCATGTCAGCCTTACCTACCCTATTGTCCTCTCCCTGTCTGTTTATACATGTGAGAAGGTAATTATGTCGTGTAATTATTGAGTGTATAAGCAGCAGCGATAATACATGCTCCCTTCACTCTCATTTCAAGGCTGTCTGATTCACTTTTAGCCTCCCATGTTCGAGCAAACTTATTTGTTTGGTTCCGGGCCAGTACATCTGATCTTCAAATTCATTCCTGTGTTGTGGTAATTATATCTCAATTCAGTATTCTCTTGTGTTCGCACAACAAGAGGGACTCTTTGCACTACACTCCGATTTTATGCGTGTGAAAGTGGAAGGAGCCATGATGTTGTTCTGACTGATGCATTCTACAGCTGATAATATGTTTAAAAACAAGCCAAGGAAGACCATGTGTTTGTGACTGTACAGTTAATTTGTCTCCCTTTGCAGTGTGGAGGCCTTTCATGTAAAAAAAGACAGGCTGGAGCGCTAAGTAGAATTAAACATATAAGTAAATTTCAAACCTAGTAAGGATTGAAAGCTTTTGTTATTGAACCTATATCCTTTCTCAGATTATATTATTATTATTATTATTATTATTATTATTATTATTATTATTATTATTATTATAGAAGGGTGATGAGGATGTTGAGTGAGCTTCATAGGATTTCTAAGCAGTTACCTACCTGGCTTCCTACCCATGAATATATTACTGCTCCGTGCTCTAAAGACTCCTATACTGATATATCACATATCTATTTTTAGTCAAAGTCAGCCCTAATGGAGTTATCTTTGTAATACCTCTGTTCCCACAGTTGGCTCTAGTGATGAACAATTTCCATTGCCAGTGTGATTGAATTGAGGGATGTCTATGAGTTTAATGAAGCCAACCTCTGAATATATCTGCAGTGCCATCCCCAGATGGTTAGACCTCCAGTACTTGAAATGATTAATCGATTAATCCCTTGACAGATTCATGAAATATTGTCATTATTGAGAAATAGAGAAAGATGGAAGGTGGGGCCTTCTTGGAGGAATTGGGTTTCTGGGCAGCAAGAGCCATGACTCTGGGACTCTATCTTTTTCTGGCCAAGTGTTCTGCCCAGAAGTGTAAAACAGGCTTCCCTGACATTCTTCTTTCACCGCTTCCTGGCCATGCACAGGGAGCCAAGCGGCTATCAACCCTCTGAAACCTTTAGCTGAATAAACAATCCTTCCTTTGTTTATGCTAAGTATTTGGTGACTGCTGAACAAAGTAATTGATACGGATCCCTGATGCCAATCATCTTTCTGGACCTATGATAATTTCCTGGTTTCCTGAGCTTAGAGGTATCGCCGACCTCAGTCATGACTTAGGCCATACTTTTCAGTGATTTTAGCTTCCTGTGTATCAATCACTTTTGTCATTTGATCTTTCCTGTAAATATTCTTTTGAGTCACTGTTTCTCAAGTTATCATCTTGTACTTTGTGTTTTACCCTTCAGTGATGGCTTCAAATATGCTCACTGTGTTTTGAATTGAAACCAGCCATTCTTTCTTATCAACTTAACTGCCTCCCCAGTTTTAAAAGGTTATCTTTTCCCAAGTAAGCCCTGTATTATCAGAACATAGGTTTTAGAGTAAGTTTCTTGAGTCTGCAATACCAGACCGAGAGCTGATACATTATTAAATACAACACTCAAGCAAGGCCTGTTGGTGCAGGCCTACACCTGGCTACTCTGGGGCCAGAGACCGGAAGTATAAAAACGAAGTTCTACCTGAGCTACAGAGTGAGAATCAACCTGCCCTGAGCATGGTCATGAGACTCTGACTTAGTAAATAGTTAAAAGAAGGTTTGGGAGATGGATTAGCAGGTAAGTGCTCATGTCTTTGTTACTTTTCTGTGCTGGGATAAAATACCATGACTATAAGCAATTTATGGAAGCAAGAGTTGAATTTGGTTTCTAGTTCCAGAGGGATGAATTTATCTCAGCAGGGAAGCCTTGCCCGGAGCAGCAGGCATGGCAGCAGGAGAGGAAGCTAAGAGCTCACATCCTCAACTTTAAGCAGGAAGCAAAGAGGGGAGACGGGAAGTGGCAGGAGACTTTTCCCCTCCGAGCCCACCTCCAGGGATTCACTTCCTCCGACAAGGTGCCACCACTTAAACCCCTCCAAACAACACCTCTAACCAGGAACCAAGTGTTGCCATTCAAAACGAAGGAGTGTATTTCTCATCCAAACCAGCACAATGGCCACATGAGGTGAGGACCCGGGTTTGGGTCATAGAACACACAGAAAACCTCAGTGGGTGTGCATTCCCCTTCAGTCCCACAGGTAATCTGCAGAAACGGGATCCCATAAGGCCGTAAATCTAGCTGAACTGGAAAGCTCTGTATTCAACAAGAGACACTGCCTTAATACATAGGCATAGAGGATAACTCCCAAGGTCATCCTAGGCCTCCACAGGTGCACGCACATGCCACATATGTGGCTAAACAGGATACACAGATACATACATACCAAATACAACATACACAGACAAAAAAATAAATTAATCAGTTAACAGCTAATAGCAGGGTGAAGGTATGACTCAATGATAAAGTATTTACTAAGCATAGATTATGTTCTAAATTAAATTCTCAAGAAACATACACATACATACATGCACACACTCTCTCTCACACACACATGCACACTGGTTTCTTTCATGACTTAGTTTAAGCGATGAAAAGGAAATTGACCTTCGCCTATGTTGGTTATTCTCAGCCCTTTAATATAGTTCCTCATGTTTTGGTGACCCACCCAACTATAAAATATTTTGTTGCTACTTCATAACTGCAATTTTGCTACTGTCATAAGTCATAATATAAATATCTGATATACAGGATATCGGATATATAACCCTCAAAGGGGTTGTGAGCCACAGCTTGTGAAACACTGATCTAGGTGATCTCTATAAAGATTGTGTCTAGAAAAAGACATATTCTCAGGGTCCATCCACTGAACTGAGTAAACGTGAGTTTACTGAACATTGGAGAGGTTTATATGATGGCAGACAAGATGTTTTTGATAGACCTAAGCCTTTAGTTAACTGTGTGGCCAGAACAGCAATGTTTGTGGTTAAAATTACTATTAGTATACAGATAAAAATCTTCCCTGCTTAGCACAATTTCTAGTACTGACAGGGCTACTGACTTGAGGGGGAAAACAAAACAAACAAACAAACAAACAAACAAAAAGACACCACTACCACAATAAACAAACATACAAACGGGGGGGGGGGGAGTTTCCCTGCTTAACTCTTGCGTCTAAATTGTCAGGTGTGTTTAGTTCATTTAACTTTCTGAAGGTCTATGCTCATACAGAAAATATATTTCCTGGAAAACATAATGGGAAATACACAAGGAATCATAATGAGAGATGAAGGACTTGGTAATTCTAAGTAGATCAGTGCTTAAGAGGGTGCCTGTCTTGGCTTGAATCAGTCTGTTACTTAAAGTCATATGACCTTGGAGCTAGCTCCTTTGCCAGTCTTACTTTGACCTAGTTTCTTCTTTGTATAGTAAGGGCGCTGTACTGGTTTATCTCACAGTCACCGTGACATT
This sequence comes from Microtus ochrogaster, assembly GCF_000317375.1. NCBI lineage: Eukaryota > Metazoa > Chordata > Mammalia > Rodentia > Cricetidae > Microtus > Microtus ochrogaster. The sequence goes on along the minus strand of NC_022027.1, from coordinate 39,041,734 downwards.
TCAATGACAAAAAGAATATAATGAGTTTAGGTCGCTTCTTACCACGAACCACGAGCTTTATTTGACCAGGGCTATTTCTTAAGCCCTATGGGCTTCAAGTGATTAGATTCAAATGTGTATTATTAGCATCTTTAAGGAGCAGGAAGAGCAGGCAGGTAGAGAAGCTGAAACTGGTAATATGTCCCATTCCCACTCAAGAGACCAGTTGATGTTTATGAGTTAATTGACAACATAACAAATCAAAGCATTCGCTTGACTTAAGGTTTGGATTATAGCTAGATTCTTAGCACACTTTTCTAATTATCAATCACTTTTAGAAATTGCAGCATTCTTGTTATTTAGTCTAGGGAATATATGAAAATAATAAGCAACAGTCTACTTTTTCAGTCTTTTTGGAGTCTTTCCTGCAGGTAATTTTTTGGTCTGTGCAGAGTACAACTACTGAGCATAAGGAAATGAGATAGATACATTAACTCTACTCTCCCAGAAATGAAACCAGAGGCTGGATTCTACACGGTTAGAGAATAATAGCACTATTTAGTGTTTTTATCCTCCTGTTGATTTTTGGTTTCATTTGAGCTTTCTCGTAGCAGGACGTTTTGAAAACACATAAGCAAAATATATAATCGCATGGCATTTCTCAACAACCTGTCAGTGTGCATCGCTATTCTGTGTAAACAGGTTGGTGAAACAGAGTGTGTAGTTTGCTTACCAAACAAGCTAATGAGGAGAATGAAGTCTGTATGCAAGACTTGTTTCATTTCCAGAGTTAGTTGCATATAACATAATCCTGGATTTACACCAAGAGAGCATCTTGGTTATTGAAATGGAAAGAAGATATACAACAGGTCTGATAGTAGCTCTTCCTAGCTGAAACCTGCAAGGGACCAAAAGAGTTTGCTTTGCTTGGGAGAAGGATTCTGCTCTGAGAATGTCTTTTCCTAAATAGCATCACTATTAGAAATCCCCAAACCTCCTATTTGTCTAGTCCAGGAAGGTGAAAAAGACCCCGCCCCATCCTGTGAGTCCTTAGTGTGCCTTCAGTTCCCAGTTCAGCCTTTCCTTCTGCTCAGTTCTCCTCCCTTTCTGCCCTGGGTCTTTTTTTTTTTTTTTTGCCTTTAATTCCCCTGCAAAGCACATCTTCTGTATCTTCCACTGATTCTGCTCACTGGCAAAGCTGACCTGAGCGGTTCCTCACATTCACGGTGATGTTCCAGATCTTGCAGATACTGTCTCGGTTTTCATTGGTTTCTAAACAGGAAAGCAAACTGTTGTTCTTTGTTGAACTTGTGTTGGTAAAGTGTGAGACTCTTTTAACTGAGCCTTGAAGAGTGTTTAAAATCATTCTGAGTGGCTGGCCAACAATGAAAAGGGGTTTAAGGCACAAAACACAGAAGTCTGATCATGTTTTTGCTTGATTCCACTAGCCTTGTTGGCATAACTCAGATGAATATGTCCTGCCCACAATCTGTTAGGATTCTGAGCCTTTGTGACTTGTGAAAGTTCTTTCACTTAAACATTTAAGTGATCCAGTTTGTAGCATGAGTTTTGTTGTTTTTTTTTTAATTTCTGTTTTTAGTTTTATATGTACATATGTATATGCTATTTGCTATTTTGGTTAGGGATTTCAAGTCATTCTCAGAATTATAATAAACTTTTGAGTAACAGTTCCATGAATTGATATTAGTTCATGGAAAAATGCTTTAGCTACTAAACATTTTTATTGATAGAAATATGTTATCTTCCAAGTTTATGGATCATTGTAGTAGGTGAAAATCAATTTTCAATACACCTTTGATTGGAAAAAGTATGGCTGTCTAAAAAGCTAAAACCTGTGTCTAGAATTAACAGGAAAAATCTTAATTTACTTTAAGACGATTAAGATAAAATAAAATATTCTTGAAAAGGACAAAAGTATACTAGATAATGCAGTTAAATGATTTATTAAAAGAACCCTTTATATTGGAGAATTGGAGTGCAATGGGTAGATTAAAAATAGGCTAGGCGAATTTCCAGTGGAGGCTCTGGAAACTTCATGGTAAGTTGCCTTGGGCTAATGACTCCTACGGCCTCTTACCCAATATCTCTTTGCAGGTTAGGAATAATGAGCATCCCCTTCTAAAGTTGTAAAAGTAAAATGAGCTTGTTCTCTCGTTAAGTGCCAAACTCTATGGAAAAACGTTTGCTGTCATTGTCTGCCTCCCCTGCAACTATGGCCTTCAGGCAACTTTGAGTAAAGTGATACTGGAGCATCTTTACAGCTAAGGTTCCACTCACAAAGGTAAAGCGAGTTAGGGGAAGCTGTACCACCTTATGAATTTGGGCGTTGATGATGGGGAAGGACCTTTAAGAGAAAGTGCTCTTGTTTTTGTCTTGCTGGACTTGTCTTCACTTATACTTCTTTAAAGAAAAAAGAAAAACTCAAGTAACTTCTACCAGGACACAGACACTCTCACTTTAAAATGACTTAGCACTAGACTAGCCTTATTTGTTTTTAAACACACGCTAGAGATCTATCTATGCAAATGGGACATTTAGTTGAGGAGTATAATGGATTATTACCGTGAACTGGAATCTGAAGAAGTTGATTTTAAATCTGGGAGCTAATGTGAATAAATCACAAATTGCAAAACTGTGCTGCTTCTGATATTTTAACCACCTGATTTTGCACACAAATTTCTGTTCATTTATGAGTTTGCATAGAAACATTCTGTTCATTCTCTTTTTTCTCCATATAGAAATGCTTTATATTGGATCAATATGTGTGTATACATACATATACTTATATATATGTATATATAGAAGCATTTAAACATTGTGTCTTTAAACATACACATGCATAATACGTAACACATATGATGTTAACATTTGTTTATGTGAAAATCATATACAAGCACTTTTTTATCTTATGAACTTGAAAATATGTAATTGGCAGACAGTTTTTACTTTATGATAAAAGCAACAGGAGTGTCTATTTTTTTAGTTTTTTTTAGTTTTATATTTACTCCCAGGGAAACATAAATACTCTATTATTTCCAACGCCTTCATCATCATGATTATTACAGATTAAGAATGTGAAATTTCAGCATTGAGCCTATGGTATATTTTGTTCTGTAAGGTAAAATAAACCAAACAATAACAGCAATGAAACCCAGACTATTTTACAATTTCAAACTAAACTGATAGTTAAGTTTGCTTTTGTACCTAAATTTATGCATTGAGTTGAATCACTTCAAAGCGACAACTTCATAAAACCCCATGGTTCCTGAAGCATCAAGGTGATCACATGAGTGATGGCGTAGTGGAAACACTGGTGGGAACGGCATCAAAGCATTGTTATTAAAAATGAAAAGGGAGGGTAAATCACAAATAAGAAATATCTTCAAAGTTGAAGATATTTTTGTTAGCCCTGAGTCATAGAGAAGGAACTTGCAATTAAGAGAGGTAAATCCACAGTGAGAACCTTGGCCCCTCTGCACACTAGAGTCAAAGCACACATATGATGTGACAGATTCATTCTCCAAACTTACTAAGAGTTAACCTCGTGCCAGACCCTGAAATTATTGGAGAGAGAGCAAAACAGAAATAAGGTATTTATGTTCTGCTTGGAGAAATGGGAAAATAGAAAAAAATATTTGTGCTAATCTGTAATATTACATTGTGTAGACACCCAACTATTCTATGATTCTGTCCTATATTATACATAATTACTCTTTTTATACATTGAGAGATACACTCCATGCCTTTAAATATATTTCGGAGTGTTTCTGGCTATTTCTATTATCTTTACTCATTAAAACATCTTATTTCAAAACTGTGGTTTGAAATGTATAGTTCACTCACCTGATTACTATTGTTAGATTTATTGTGATTTTTTTCAAGATTAAGCCGTTAGCATTTTGAAAAGTTAACTCGCCAGGTTGAGTCGTGGTGACTGAGGGCTTGCTTCTACACCCAGGGTGCTTTTCGTGGAAAGCTATGCAAACTTGATTATGACATGGGAAGTATTCTAATACAGGCTGTTTTTGTTACTTCACCTGCCTTTCCATACGTTAGGAAAAGTGGGTAGAAATTTCAATTTATGAAAATCCTGTGTGTTGGATACTTGCTTCTTTGGCTGCAGTTTCACCAGCCAAGTTCTCAGATTTCATCATGAAACTGTTAAGTTCTGCAGTAGCTTAGTCTGCAAAACTCTGTTTAAATGCAAATTACATACTGTTGAATAATGGGAATTTAATTAAATTAATGCGCCTTCAATTTACATTTATCATCCCTTTTGACTTGTTTCTTGTTCTTGGTGGCGGTCTTGTTCAGTTTGCTCTTCCAGAATGAGACCTGTGCTGGCACTTAGGGATTTCCTGCTTCTACTTGGAAAGGCCACCACCTCAGCATGCTAGAGGTGTGTGAACCATCTCTTCCAGCTCTTCCTTTACTGACTTCTAAGATGATTGGATCTGATGGCATCTGAGATTCTTAACTGGTGCTTTGATTTCAGGGACGTGCGTGTGTGTGTGTGTGTGTGTGTGTGTGTGTGTGTGTGTGTGTGTGTGTGAGTATGTGCACATGTGTGTTTTATAAGGTCTTTGTGTGACTGAGTATGTTGTGTGTTTCCACTACCTTTGTCTCATGGTTTCTAATTTCAGAAGGTCCATAGCCATCCTTTGAATTTAAGTTTCTTCCAAATCTAAGAGTTATAGTTTAGGATTTGTGTGGATAATATGAGGTGCCTTGTTGCCACAATGTTGGAGATTCTGTGTCAAGAAACTGATGAACTTGTAAAGACTTGTAAAGAATACAAAATATAGATTTTACAGTAAACTTTTTGGTAATAATTACTGATTAATTTTGAACTATGATTTTATATTATTGTTATTTTATTTTTATTTATTTGAGAGTGTCCATTAACAAATTTAATATATTCATAATGCAACTGTTAAAATAATTGACATTTGGAAAATCCCCTATTTACCTACAATTTAAATTTTGTGAAACCTAATCAACTATTATTTGGAGGCCTGGTTTTCATGAAAATTTCTAAAAAAAAACAGTGAAATGTTAATGATTATCTTCAGGACTAAAATATAAGAAGAAACATTGGAAAGAAACATTATCTTTAGTGGCACATTTAGAACATGCACTAACTATATGCATTATTTAAACTAATGACAAATATTTTTCTTTACTTAAAGACAGGAATTTAGTTAGAGTAAACCAGTTTTATAAAATAACACCTAAAGGTTGATAAATTGTCAAAATTTGACTCTTAGATTCGATTTATCCAATCCTTTTTTAATAAATATACCACTCTTGGGAATATACCCAAGAGATGCCCTACCATATAACAAAAGTATATGCTCAATTATGTTCATAGCAGCATTGTTTGTAATAGTCAGAACCTGGAAACAACCTGGATGCAATGGAAGAATGGATGAAGAAAGTATGGAATATATACACATTAGAGTACTACTCAGCAGTAAAAAACAAGGACTTCTTGAATTTTGCATGCAAATGGATGGAAATAGAAAATACTATCCTGAGTGAGTTAAGCCAGACCCAAAAATATGAACATGGGATGTACTCACTCATATTTGGTTTCTAGCCATAAATAAAGGACATGGAGCCTATAATTCGTGATCCTAGAGAAGCTAAATAAGAAGGAGAACTCAAAGAAAAACATATAGGCATCCTCCTGAATATTAACCTTCATCAGGTGATGAAAGGAGACAGAGACAGAGACCCACATTGGAGCACCGGACAGAAATCTCAAGGTCCAAATCAGGAGCAGAAGGAGGGGGAGCACGAGCAAGGAACTCAGGACCGCGAGGGGTGCACCCACACACTGAGACAATGGGGATGTTCTATCGGGAACTCACCAAGGCCAGCTGGCCTGGGTCTGAAAAAGCCTGGGATAAAACCGGACTTGCTGAACATAGCGGACAATGAGGACTACTGAGAACTCAAGAACAATGGCAATGGGTTTTTGATCCTACTGCACTTACTGGCTTTGTGGGAGCCTAGGCAGTTTGGATGCTCACCTTACTAGACCTGGATAGAGGTGGGTGGTCCTTGGACTTCCCACAGGGCAGGGAACCCTGATTGCTCTTTGGGCTGATGAGAGAGGGGGACTTGATTGGGGGAGGGGGAGGAAATGGGAGGCAGTGGCGGGGGAGAGACAGAAATCTTTAATAAATAAATAAAAAAAACCTCATAATATAACAAAGTTACATCAGACCTTCATTATAGGTCAATAACAGAATATATATTTAACAAATGAACAAATTATAGTCAAAAATTAAAGTTTGTTTTTCTTATAAATTCATGGTAAATGTGAGAGAATATAGAACATTTTAGGTTATAAGTTCAGTTGCATACTATTTATTTTTATAAAATTTTAACATTAAAGACACAAAATTAATGATAAATTCAACTCCATTCCCATTCATTGATATTACACTTTTAAGTGGCATTGTTTAGAACCAGTAATGAATTTCAAAGTCATTATAATCTAAACGGCTATTTAGTTAGTTAGTTTTGGTTTTTCAAGACAATTTCTCTGTATATCTTTGGAACCTGTTCTGAAACTCACTCTGTAAACCAGGCTGGGCTTGAACTCACAGATATCCACTTGCCTCTGCCTCCTGAGTGCTGGGATTATAGATGTGGGCCCTCACTGCCGTATCTCCTTCTCCTTTTTGTAAGCTAATGGCAAAAAATTTTAGCCCTCACCATAAATAAATCCATATAAACACTATCATTTAATATATACAGGTAATTAATAAGATGTTTCATGTCTATCCTTTAACTTCTTAGCTGAGAAAGTGACATGTGTCCTTTGTTTTTCTCATTCATCTGCCCAGAAAGGATGCCTTTCCTTCGTTAAATAAAAGTGTAATTACAGAATCAAACAGACAGAATACTGCCATGCCATAAGAATTTACTATAAGATATATAAGAGATATAATAAAATATAATATTTATATGGTAATTAAATTACTTCTTGTTATGCAATTTAAACCTGACCTTTCATTTTAATTGCCCTTTCTGGAATGTGATCATCTCTACTGAATGCTTACTTGGACATAGGGATCCCTCTGACACACTTTCTCTTACTTTCCTGATGTGTGAAATCTACACTAGGGTTGAGTTAATATGAAGATGCTCCAGGGGAGGTTTCGGTCACAGCTTAAGACCCAGTGAGCTTCCTTCTTTAGTAGCAGAGTTTCCCAGAGGTTTCCCTAGGTATGGACCATAAGGAGTGCAAGTGTATGTATAAAAGGTAACATTTGAAAGGGTATGTGAATATTGGATAGAAACAGTGGCTCCAGCATAGGATAGGGGGGACTTCCTGACTCTCTCCTCCAGAACATTTTGTCTGTTTGAGCCTGACCATATGAACGGGCAGGAAAACATGTTCTCTACTAAAACAAAATAATCAAAGGATATGGTGAGATTGTGATGCTTTTGTTCTTTGACACACAGTTCTTTGTCCCTTAAGAGTCGTTTACAGAAGTTGGTATTTCAGGAAATCAGACCAGGAAAGAAGATTCCAAGTCACAATGAATGTTCTGCTTTAGACTTGGCCAAGTGTTTTGGGTCAGTCCGCCTTGATGGGTCTAGCAGCATTACCCTGCATAAACAGCTATTGTTCTGAGGATATAAAGGCTGTACAGAGCTTGATCCTTGGCAAAAGGTAGAAAGCCAAGCCTAGATAACAGTCCTGCACCAAAGTGATTAAAGATAGTCATGTTTGGGGATAGTCAGAGCTTTTTCCTCAGGTTACAGGATGAATTTTTTTCATTTTTCCCAATTTCATTGTGTCTGCTGGAAAAAAAAATAGGTGCCCATTTACAGAGGTAATAGTTGTTCAATGTTAGCAACATTGGTGCTGAAGAAAATTAACAAAGGAACAGTATAACTCTCTCTCTCTCTCTCTCTCTCTCTCTCTCTCTCTCTGAAAGGAAGGAAGGAAGAGTTTATTTTGGGTTACACTTCACTTAATTTTTTGAATTCCTGTGTGTAGATAAAGGAATGCATAGTCAGGTAGGACAATGCCTTGCAGTTCTTGTATTACTTACGCTGCAGTGCATTGTTGTTGTGATTTTTCTGGTAGATGTAAAGAAAAGTCTGTTGCACTCAGTTAAGACACCAACAACAGACCAAAGTAATGATCAGAGTCAAGTCTAGCTTGGAGAACCAGTGAGTTTATTTGTCTGATTCACAATGTGTAGGCAAGGTGTCACTTGTAGAAACTTGAATGATCACAGAACACCTTTTACCAGGAAATGTCTGACTGTGGCTGTATAAACAGATCTCTTCCCACTTCCTTCCAAATTAAATTTTCTATTTCCTCCCACAACCCCAAGCTCAGGTGGAGCTCAAGTAATTTTTTATTTACCTCATCTTACTTATTTGCTTGTTATCCTTAAAAATTTTTATCGAGGTAGGTTTCTCAGGGTAACAGCAGTGACTGTCCTGTTACTTGCTTTATAGACCAGGCTGGCCCCAATTCATAAAGGTCCATCTGCCTCTGACTCCTGAGTTCTGGGATTACAGATGTGCTGTGCTGTCCCTGCTGGTTTGGTGGGGTAACTACAATGCAACCAAGAGGGAGGCATGGGGAGGAGTAGCTGGAATCTCAGAGATCATCTCTATTTGACTAATAAGAAATGAAAGTAGCCACTGAAGATATATTAAGAATAATCATTGCTATGTAGCACTCATAGATTTTTGTGGATGATGTTTTAAAACCCTATGGACACCTTCGATACTTAATTCATACTTTGAGGGTAAAATTTAGTTATCATCTCATAATCAGAGCAATTAAAAATAGTTTCATAATTTTTAAAGAACTATAATTAATGTTGCCTTGCCTATTAGTTTATATGGCATAATGCACATGTTGATATTTATAAGCCCATGTATTACATTTACTTTAATATGGAGATATTCATTCTTGATCACATGATTTTAAATGGCTTTCTGTTTTAGATAGAGACTATCTAAAACAATAAAGAATATGAAGTGCATTTCTCAGTTTATCCATGTTCCTTACTTCAAGAGCCTCTTACATTTGTAATATGAGTAATTGGTGAGTGCTTTAGGGAGTGAAGGAGAAATGATGGTTAACAGAAATGATGTAATGGCTCTGTGATGCTGTTTGTTCTCTATATGAACCTGTATCAAAAGATTTAGAGGTCTCCAAATGCGATCTGTTTTAAAACTTGAGTCTCTTTAATTGATTTTCATCACTGGACTCCAGATGTTGGAATGTGTTTGGAAAATGATTTAAAGTACATTAAAAATATTGTGATTATTTCAAAGGACTCATAACACAATGCAGAATCTATTTAAATACTACATTTACTTATTTGTTGTTTGTAAATATTACATATATGTGTGTGCATCCACGTCAGGGCAGTCTTGTGGAAGTCAGAGGAAAGGTGAGGAAGTGGGTTCTCCACTTTCACAAGGTGTGTCCTGGGGATTAAACTCGGGTTTTCAGACTTGGTGCCAAGTGCATGTATCTACTGAGATGCATCTTTGAGTGCAATTCAAACTCTTAATGTCACACTATAGTTAAAATTTCTTAAATGATATCCATAGACATTTCCTTTGTAAACATAAACAAATACAAGATTACAACACTATCCAAAGGATTTAAACCTATTTTTCTAACTTAAATATGTTGCTGTTTTTAAGTTAGTTTAGTATATTCAGAAGATTGAAATATTTTAATTAGTAGTTGTAACAGATTTTTAAATACTAACTCTATAGCGGTTATATAGCCACACATCCTTATAATAAACAAAGCGGTTTCTTATCCAATGTCACTTATAGAATTGTGTTTAAAAATGATTGGAAAACAATTTTAGTAATATAATTTGTTCTGAAATTAGCCTAGATTTATTCATATTGTAGTTTGTCTTAGATTCTTAGATCAGCTCTTGGAATGTAAAAGAATATATACGAACCTTATGTGGGACATACATCTTTGTTATATAAACACAATACAATGAAAATGACTAAACTCATTTATAAATATGAAAGCTTCAAAGTGATTTAAAACTGATATTATTATTTAAATGAATTCCCACTAAATATCCCGATTTGGGTTTTACTTCTAGATTATTCCATACATTAGATACTAGTAGCAAACAAAGTATTGAGAAAAAGTTATTATTGCTAAAGTGACTGCAAAATGTGTTTCATTGTACTATATTCTTTGATTGTTTGAAAACAAAGTTTTAGTAGTTCTACACATTTGTTTCACTATTATATTATGGCTACCAAAATAATCCCATTATATAATTCCTTTATTAAAGTTTCAGTTTGTGTGGTTTAGTGGAGCAGGAGTACATAAGTCAGATGGTGCAAGAATATTGCTGTATTCATGCTGCTTCATAGTAAAATAGTGGGTGTAGAACCGTGGAAAATTATATATCCTTAAGAGATTTTCAGCTGCATCAGGACAGAGGTATTTCCTGTTTTGTTCCCACTGTGTCCCCAGACTTCAAGTGCGAAGTAGACACTCAATAAATATTTGTTGAACAAATGAACAGTGACTTCCTGTGTACATTTTAAACAAATGATACTTTGGGGAAATATTATTATATACAAGTTAAGAAAATAATTTTAGAATAAAACAGATCCTGCCTAGCAAGTCATTTGTGGGAAATTTCCATGATCTCTTTGATGTTTGATGTGCATGCTTTTCCTTTTACATTGATTTGGTTTCAGACTATTGTTCATTAATGTCAAAACTTAATAAGCTCTCTTAAGGCACTTTGAGAATATTGTTAATGTGCTTTCTCCCCTTTATCCTGGGTACCATTTTTTTGTTATAGATAATAATATAAAGAATTCTCATGTTGCCTAGAATTCTGTTTCTAATGAATGATGAATGAATTATTAAGATATTTAGAATCTTGGATGTATTTCAAGTGTTCAGATACACACTGATACCGGTTTTGAGGCTCAGTAGTTGAGAGTACTTGCTGCCTTTTCAGAGAATCAGAATTTAGTTTCCAGCACCCATATCAAAGAGCTCAAACTGTCTGCACCTCAAGCTCTTGGGAGTCTATCAGCATCATCTGGTCAACAGATGAACACATGTAGCTGCATCCATGCACAAAAACACAAATAAAAATAAAATAAATCTTAAAAAGTAGAATTAAGGAGAAAATGGTATATTAAAAAAAGTACTCTCATTTAATGGTCGGAATCTGCTCCTTCATTTCCTTGTCAAAGTTTTCATAAATGTATTTCAATTGCTTTTTAATTGTCTGACACCTTTTTACCTTGTTTCTAAGTTCTGAAGATTTTTCTTTGCCAATTTCTTCTGCTAATTAAAATTGACTTTTGTTCTTATATATTTTCTATTCTTTATCTTAGGTATCTAAAATGATTGTGTTTACAAAAATTCACTAAAAATCTTGAGATGAGTATATTTTATTACAGAAAATGAAAAGGAAGAATATTAAATGTTAGGCATTTTCTTATGTCTTGGATGCCATAAATAAGAAATTTTTGTTTCCCTGATGATTAAGGATGCTGAGTCTTAAGTGTCTTTAGGCTATTTGAGATTTTTCTGTTTAGATCCGATACCCATTTTAATTGGATTATTTAGTATTTTGATGCCTATTTTCTTGAGTTCTTTTATATTTTGGAGATCAGCCCTCTGACAAATATGGGGTTGGGGAATATCTTTTCTCAATCTTTAGGCTGCTGCTTTGTCTTATTGACTGTGTCCTTTGCTTTGCAGAAGCATCTCAATTTCAGGAAGTCCCATTTATAATTTGTTGCTCTCAGAGTCTGTGCTACTGGTGTTATAGTCAAGACGTGGTGTCCTGTGCTAATGCCTTCAAGGTTACTGCACACTTTCTTTTTTATCACCTTCGGTGTAACTGGATTTGTGTTGAGGTGTTTGATCTGCTGGGACTTGATGGAAGCTGATGCTGAGATCCACAGCTAAGCCCTGGGCTAATCTCTGGGAATCTTGGGGAGAAAGGGAGAAGGGATTGTATGAGCCAGACAGCTGACCTGAGCTCATGATAGCTCATGGACTCTGAACCAACAGTTAGGAAGCTTACATGGGACCAACCTAGGCCCTCTGCATGTGTCTGACAGTTGTGTAAGTTGGACTCTTTGTAGGGTTCCTAGCAGTGAGATCAAGACTTGTCTTTGGGCATTAAGCTGGCTTTTGGGGATCAATTCCCTAAGCTGAATTATCTTACCTGCCTTTGAGACAAGGGGAGGAGCTCCATCTGGCTTCAACTTGATGCACCATGCTTTGTTCAAGCCCATGGGTGGCCTGCCCCTTTCTG
>NC_022027.1:39028254-39029260 GCF_000317375.1 Microtus ochrogaster | reverse complement strand
AGAGAGCTATTAATTCTCCACTTTCATAAGTCCATGCTGTGTACTATGTCCAGTACTTTTTTACCTTAAGTGATTTGACATACATAAACACATGTATGTACATTCTATTTTCCTTCACGTGTATGCCTTGGTAATAATAAATTGTGTTCTTTTAGGAGGCAATTCTTCATTGTTATAAAAATCTCCTTAGGATAACAGGTCATTATATCATCACAGTGTGTATATATTGCAACAGGTGCTCCAATAGAACTAACTGTAAATGAAAATAAAACAAAATAAAAATTCCATTGTGGAATAACAGTTGCTGCTGGCCTAATTTCCTTCATAGCTTCTTAACTCCTACTCTTAGGCCTGCCAAGATTGCTTAAGCAATTGCCTGCAAACTTTTTATTAAACCATAACTGCAATTTACTGCCAGACATATACATACCTGTTAGCTGAGCCCTGCAGTTGTTTTCCTGACTCTGTGGCCTTACTCAATCATTACGAGGTGCAACTGAAAATCCAGATTTCACTGAGTCTGGGGGGGGGGATGATTCTTTTTTTCAACAACTTTGCATTCATCAGAATGCCCTGGAAGGTAATATTTTCCTTTAAAAATATTTTTTGAGAGTGTCCTAAATAGTCTGTATTATACAGGATGTTTAAAATTTAGATAAAAATTCATTTGAGTGAGACCTTTATTTCAATGAATTAAAAATGCTTTGTCCAAAATAAAGATATTGTCTTGCAGCTTTGCATTCTGCAAATAGATTTAGAACTGACATTCCTCTAGGAGAGGCTGGGTTATACGTAACCCCGAGGTAATTAGTAGCAGTGGTGAGACATTCTTCTTTCCTGTTTAACGTACTTTATGAAAGACTCCTACAGTAGCCGGCAGGTGGAGATGAATGCTGCCTATCAAAGCCCACATTTCATCCTCAACAAATCCACCTCACGTGTCTACCAAATTCATCCCTTTGGAGATAGGGTTTTCCTTTAAATATTAGCTAAATTGAAAAATTCA
>NC_022027.1:39009751-39027531 GCF_000317375.1 Microtus ochrogaster | reverse complement strand
CTAATTATAGGAATTCTCTGTATTAATAGTTAGAAATGGTTTGTTTCTTAATCCCTCATCCAATATAGGACAGAAAGCAAGAAATTGTATGTATCATGATTATACCCCAGTGGAAATAAATCTTAGCCACCTTTTTACTTTCGCAAATCAAAATATGAAAATGTACTCTAAAGCAGTGCTTCTCCATCCGCTGCTGTGGACCACTGTGGGGGTCAGACAACCCTTTTTGCAGGGGTTGCCTAAAACCCTTGGAAAACACAAGTGTTTACATTACGATTTATAACAATAGCAAAATTGCAGTCATGAAGTAGTAGTGAAAGTTACTTTATGGCTGGGGTCACCACACCATGAGGAAATATATGAAAGAATCTCAACCTTAAGAAGGGCAAGAACCACTGCTTTAAAATATTAGGTGGGCTGTCTCCAACCTGGAAGCTTTGTTAGTATTGGTATTATCCTCGACCTAAGGTGCCTAATCTAAATTCAGCCTTTCAACCAGCTTTAGGTTATCTGTATATCCAAAATTTAAAATGTTCCTTAACACTTTTCCCAGGTTTATTCTGGGAAGTTTTATAAATCTCTTAGAATGGGGGCTTTGTAATATGTGTCAAGAGGAGAGCTTTCCAGCTTTTAAAGACCCACCATTATAGCTAACACTGTATTTCATTGTAGCAGTTAGAAGCAGTGGAACAGTGTGAAGGCTGTTAACTCATTGTTGTGTAACAATGTGAAAGTTGTTAACTCATTGTTTTGGTCCTTTGTTTTGGTGCTTTCAGTGCAATTAAGGGGTGTGATTAATTCCTTAAACCTATTGCCATTATCCATATGTCTCTGTAAAACCAATCCTGCAATGACCAGTGTATTGTTTCCTTGTTTTGTTTTTTAAATTTTTTTTTGGGGGGGGGGGAAGGGCAGTGTGGGGAGGGCAAAGTTTCCCTGTCTAACCCTGACTGTCTTTGAACTAGCTATGTAGACCAGACTGGCCAGAACTTATAGATCTATCTGCCTCTGCCTCTCAAACGCTGGAATTAAAAGCATGCACCACCATGTCAGCTGTGTGTCCCTGTTTAAAGCTAAACATTCTACATTTTTAATTTTGAATTATGATTTAAACTTAATATATGCTGCTAGAAAAAGTTGAGCATTCTGAATGAAAAGGTATATTTCCTCTGGTGGAGGAGTAGTTACCAAAATAAGTACAGTAAATATTGGTTTAACCACGATAGCTAATTCATTTAGCCACTGTGGTTTAGTACTTAGGTATAATTTCAAAAAATTATAAAACATCATTCATTTTCATGAAGTTTAAAATAAAATTATAAAAATTAAGGAGACTACAAAAATTAAAAACCCATTAAATGGTGAGTTTTCAACCTGTTTCACACATATACCTTGAACAAGTATATCTATTTAATATTTTTTAAAAAGATTTAAATATTTTTATAGTTATTTTCATTTTTGAAGCAGGATCCCATTTTGTATCATCAGCTGTTCTTTTTTTAAAAAGTATTTATTTATGCATGGTGGTGATGGCTCACGCCTTTAATCCCACCCACCTCAGGAGGCAGAGACAGGCAGATCTCAGAGTTTGAGGTCAGCTTGGTCTATAGTATAAGTTTCAGGACTGCCAATGCTGCACAAAGAAATTCTGTCTTGAAAAACCAGTTACACACCACACACACACACACACACACACACACACACACACACATGTTTTAACTATGTTTCACCTGCACGTGTGTCTCAGAAGAGAGAGTTCTCTCTCTGTTGAGCCATTGCTTCAGCCCTTTTAGTTGTTCTTGAACTTATAATCCTCCTATCTTGACCTCAAAAGTGGCAAAAAAAAAAATTTAAGCTGTAAATAATGTTTTTTGGAGCACAGAAAGTGGTATTTGCTGTTTAGCTGATTCAGTGGGACTTAAACGCTGTGTATTTTATGGTTACTTAAAAGCATCTTCAAATGTGAAACATTCAGGCAATTCTGCTTTGATCCTTTTATGTTTGACTCATACTTCCTTACAAGTTGTATCCAAGAATTTTACCTGCATATGTTAATGTTGATGATTGCATTGGTGGATTTAGGGATTCCTTTTGGCATGTGTTTCTTCAACAATGTGTCCTTCCCATGTAACGTAACTGTAAGGCTTTACATACTTCACCAAAATATCTCCTTTCTATTGAATTAATTTATAGGTAATATCAACACATAGTGATTAAAGATGTCATAACTTATATGTTTAAATAATTATCAATAATAAAATATAGTTATAATACTTAATTATTAAAACAAACTTACAATTATTAATTACAAAATCATCTTATTATATAGGTTAATGAAGCAAATGGAGGTAGTATCCAGACAGTGTTCAATTTTCTTTTTCCCCCTGAGACAAGGTCTCTGTAATAGCCCTGGCTGTCCTGGAACTTACTTTGTAGACCAGTTGGCCTCAAACTCATAGCGATCTGCCTGCCTCTCCCTCCCAAGTATTAAAGGCGCGTGCCACCATTGCCCAGAATAGTGTTCAAATTTTAAAAGTTGTACCTTTGCTTGGTTTTCACACCTGTAGATAGTACTTAAACACTTACACTATAGATAACAGAAAGTGAATGCTTTTGTAGAATAAGAAAAGCCTCCACTTGGACACTACTACCTAACCTTCAATACTGAAGAAAATTTCAAAAAACTGTATAAAGAATTGTGGAGAGGAATTCTGATTCAATTTACTTATTTTGTTTTTTTGATACAGGGTGTCTCTATTTAATCTTGGTTGTTTAGGTAGTCACTATGTAGACCAGGCAGGCCTGGAATTTACAGAGCTTCACCTGCCTCTGCCTCCTGAGTGTGTGTGTGGGGGGGGAGGGGTTAAAGGCGTGCGCCATTGTTATTAAAGAGGCCTGGAATTAGTCAGAATCTGGATTGTAGCAGCACCTTTGGTTAGGGCGGTAGTAATACGTGAGGCGCATCCAGTATAGAATCCAGTTTCATGTTTGTGTGATTATCCCGTGTGCACAGACAAAACAGAGTATCTAAGAGTGAAGCCACAGACTCTTACTGTTTCCTATTGCGACCTTTCATCTTTTCTTTTGCCGTTTGTTGGAAATGTGTCCTGGCCATCATTCAGTGGAATTAATTACTCTTGGGTGTGAAACTGGCAAATAGTAGCCCTTGTAGTCCATCTTGAGGCTAGTAACCAAAATTATAAGACAAGGTATGGTTGTAGCGGAGACAGTAAAAGGAAAGATCCATTTTGAAGGGCGTTTTGACAGACCTGTCAGTGAAGACCTTTGATTTAAGAGTTCTCTCTCCACAAGAGACCTCATCTAACCTCCTCAGGGCATAGTCTTCTCATTTGTAACGGTGCTGGATACGGTTGCACGAAACTGTCTTGTTGGTATTTAATATTTAATTTACAAGTGATTGCAATTTCAGAGTTAAGGAATCTGATTGAGCATAGTAGGTGTGAGGACTGTGAATAAATTAAGCAAGCTTATGAAGGAAGCATTGGCTCTGACAGTGGGTTTTGTGTGAATTCTCAGCGAATGAAGTAATGTGAACCGAAGAGAGACGAATGGGTATAAGGTTGTTTAACCAATGCTCATTTGTTATGAAAGTGAGTCTCTTGGCAGTGAAAGGGAAAAATGTTTATTGATATGCATCTAAGTGTGCACATGTGTGTATTTGTGTATTTGGCTATGTGTGTTAAAGGAGATTTTTTTTCCTTGAATATTTTGATATAGAAGATAGAGCCCAGTGGTGAACAGTACCTCCTGGTTCACCCTCTCCGCCATGAAGATTCAGCATGGGTGTGGCAGCAAAGTAAACACAATCAAGTCCCTCTGTGTTCTAGAAGGAAGTTCTCCTTCTGCTGAGATTGGAGATAGTGCGCCAAGGGAAGTTTCTAGATTGAGACTCAGTGCAGCATCATGCCCCTAGCACGTCTTACCTGAATGAACTGTGTTTCAGCACGTTTCTTATAATTCTTGTGACTCAGAATGAATTATGATCTCAGCCTATAAGAGGTAAATCAGGAGAAAAAAACAACCCTGAAATATACCCTATACTTACAACAGGGCAATGACTATGTACTTAATAAATGACTATGGCTCTTGTCTGTTTTGTCTAGGTTAGAAAAAAAAATATTTTTAAGCAGGTGATTTTTCTGGTTCCTTTTTTTGTGACTAAGAACCTTAATCATTGGTGGTTTTTACTTTGATTTAGTGAAGCAGACATTTATTGACCATATTAGATGTCAAGTCTTGTGCTGGTTGACGGTGACAGAAAGATGAATAAAACATGACCCTGTCCTTTTGGGCCTTATTATCTAGGATATGAAGGAAGGAGAGTAATAAAGCAGAATGGACTGTGGTAGGATTGGGACGAGTCAGAGACAGTGTCAGGAAGATCTAGGTGCGAAGGCTACCCATGCATATATCAGCTATGGATGATTTTTTTGATGGAGAGAAAAACGGTACAGATTGGAAGTTGAGCCTACATCTTATACAATATACAGGCAGCATACTGAACACTTAAGAAGAACAAATTTGAATTTTCAATGAGAATCAAAAACACTGTGTGCAAAATTCTTCTGAACTATTCAGAACGTTGTCCTGACATTTTCACAGGTGTGTCTTTCTGTTTGATTAATTCCTACATACGAAAATGAACATGATCAAATGCTGATGCAGGCTGTCCTTTTCCCTTTTTCCAGATGAGGTTCTGGAGGTTAAATACATGCGATAGCAGATTGCTCAGTGTTATGATAAATGCCATTTTTAACATACTCAGATAATATACATTATTTGTTGAAGGAAGTCCACCTAACAGTTGTAAGCAGGGAAATGATGAGACTATGTGAGAAGGTGTAACTGTTGTATTTATTTACAGGATTTTTTTTCCTCTTTAAGCAGAAATAACTCTGCCAACTTCATCTGCATCCTGATAGATTTTGCTAAAAGGAAAAGTCCATTCCATCTGCAAGCCAAGCACAGGGGGTTACTAGTTCTTTCTTAAAGCATAAACACTACATACACTTCAGGAATATTGTATTTCATCTGTTTATCTAAATGTAGTGTTTCTTCCCCAAAGATAGATCACTTTCTCCTGTAAGATTTTAGAGTTGATGGTTAAATTCATATCAATAACTATTCTTATTCAATCTCTACTTCCCAATTCCACCATTATAGTTTTAAATTTAAAATCATCAATCTTCCACCAAAAAAATGTGTGTTCCTCATAATAATCTATTATATGTTATTTTCTGTTTATCTAAGAAACTATTATTTTTGAGTTCCTAGTTGGACATTCTAAATACTTTTTAAAAATTGGGTTTTTTTTTTATGCGCATTAGTGTATTGCCATGTGTCCCAGGTACCCTGGAACTGGAGTTACAGACAGTCGTGAGCTGCTGTGTAGTTGCTCGAAATTGAACCTGGGAACTCTAGAAGAGCAATCAGTGCTCTTAATTGCTAAATCATCTCACCAGGTTCCCTAAACAGTTTTCTTAATAAAGAAAGATTCCTGTTTTGTTTATTTGTTTGTTCTATAATTATTTTGTTGCCCCTCACTTTTCACAGATTTCATAAATCTCTGTAAAATTAAGATTTATTAAATTCATGAAATAGTATCCTGGATGGAATAAGTCGGAGTATCATTGGCACAACTGCTATGTTACCTAAGCCCAGAGATGAGGGAAATATTCCCTCATGCTTGAATGAAGAGTTTATCTCCAGAAGTCTGGCAGAGATGTATCATTCATTTTCAGTCGCTCCCTGCTGGTCCCCATGGTTACTATATCTTTCTCGAAGTAATGACAAGTGCTGAAGACGAGGTGAATGTTACAGGCAGATTTGGGAAGGGTTAAAAAAAAAAGCCATTCTGGGTTTTGAAAGCATGATAAATTATAACCACCAAGCAGAAGTCTTGATGAATATTTATAAAATGTATCTTAACTATTCTTTGTTTTGTCAAAATTCCTTTTAAGGTCTTGTGTTAGCTTCTCTAACTCCAGTTTCCTTAGAAGTCTTAGCTCAAGGATTTAAGTCTCAATTGGGTCATATTACACGAATGATAAATGAAACCTCTAAATTCTATTAACTCCGCAGATTTATAGACCACATGCACGTAGTGTAGAAAACTATAGGTGTGCTCTCATTCACTCTGAGGCAAATCTGCCGAGCGTGGTCTGATGGAAAAATGATGATTCCCATTAATCTCATAAGACCTGGTTTTGTTCATGCATTTAAGTTAAGAATTTGGGTATCATTCTACAGGACTAATCAGCTGCTCACCATATTCAGAAAGGTTAGCAATTTTACTGTCTGTCTTGTCTCAGGAACAGGTTTTTTTTTGTTTTTTTTTTGTTTTTTTTTAATAGCTGTTCTTAGTTTGGGTCATAAAATACCTCTAGTTACATTGTCTTTTTGTTGAACAATAGCCACATATATTGTTTCTTCTGATTGATGTGTTTCTAAATTAAGGACTTTGTATTCTCTCTTACCATAATCAATCATGTATCACATGCTCTTGGATACTGGAAACTTTTTAAGGGGAATGGTTCTTATAAATCGGTGTGGTACCATACTCTATTCTCTTTCTCTATTCCTTCCACAAAGGAATGGAACTCAGTGAAAACATTGAAAAGATTTGTGGAAATAAAAATATATTACTGCAAGACTTTCTCCCTCAAATTTGAGAGTGCATCATATAGTAATATAGTCCTGGTACATTTTAGCAATTGTTTTTGTTGTCGTTTGTTTGAAGCAGGGTCTCACTATGTAGTCTTGGCTAGCATGGAATTTGCTATAGAAATCAGACAGGCCTCAGACTCATTGAGACCCACCAGCCTCTGCCTTCTGAACAATTGGATGAAAGGCATGAATTAACATGCCCAGATTAATTCCATCATTAGGAATTCCCATAGTCATAGTTTTGGCTTCATTAAAGCTAAACTGTATTGCAGCCATTTTTTGTGCCATCATCAAGATCATACATTTCAAAAGTCATCTGCCTCAGATACAATTAAAAAAGCTTCTTGTTATTTCAGACGACTCCTGTACAGGTTTTTTTTTTTCTTTTTGACAGTGTGGTCCAGTGTTGTGTGACAAGACTTTTTTTGGGGGGGTGGGAGGGGGGAATGCAATACATGTCTATTCACCCAAGATTGGGAGCCCATGACAGACCAGTCTGGACACCACCAAAGTGCTACTTGGTGAACCAGTGAGTTTTATTGTGGTCATTACATGAATGTGAATGACGGATTGCTTACAGGAGCAGGAATCTCTCAAAAACAACTGCATCCCCAAAGCCCTGCTATAGCATGAGTGACAGCCCGTAAAGCTGGAAACTTGTAGCACACTGCAGGCAGCTCAGCATCCTTTCCAGGTGCTTCACTTGGTGGGAACATCTTCCAGGCAGTTCAGCTGGCTTCTGCTTCTTCCACACAGCTGGTCTGCTCTCGGAGTTGTATTTGCAGCATTGCTTATCTGAAAGACCCAGCAGTTTTTATTGTTTTATTTTAGGTAGGGGGCTAGTGAATCTGATTAGTTTCATGGATGCTAGTTTGAATTCTTTTCCTTGGGGGTTAAGGAGTTTCCCTACAAGATGGAATGTTGCATTATCAGAGGAGAAGGCTACTAAGACACCAAGATACATTGCATTGGTAGTTTCTGTTTTAATTATATAGCAATATTTATGTTTCAAAGAAAGTAATGCTTTCAATAAATTATCAATGATACACATAAACAAACATGACTCCTTGCAAATGATAGCTCATTGTTTCTATTATAACGATCTTAACCCTCTGTTTAATAAATCCCAGGATCAATGTACTTAGTCCAGACTGTCATGGAATCAGAAACTTGAACAGTGTACCCTGTAGCTCAAAGTAGCAGAAATTGCTTTCCAGTTGGACTTTTCTTCAGAGGATCTCAGTCATGTATTAATGTAGCCCAGCCTAGAAGTGTGGCACTGGGTCAGAGGCCTAGAATGGAGGACATTTTCAGACAACTTTCTACTCACTGGGATTAGGAAATTTAAGATGCTTACCATAATTAAAATGAGTCTTTCACTGTACCTTGGGGTTGATGGAATTATATAGAGACTTAATAGTATAAAACTTCTTTATGTTTGTTATGTTAAAGAACTTTATTCTGGCATGGTATGTACCCATATATTTCTACTGAAGAAGTGATGAAAAACTAGTTGCCTTCTAATGCTTAATATATTACATTAGTTCTCTAATAAAAAGGCTTGAAGAAGATCTTAAGGGTTTTCATTACTCTGACAGACCATAATTATCCAAATATGGACTTTGTACTTTTTACATATATTAAACTATTTTAGTTAATTTCTCCATAAAACATCTGAAGTCACATGTTTCATTTTTATTTCCTTATAAATTTGCTTGGAGAATAGAACATAAAATAATAATCACTTTCATTTGGAACAGTCTCCCATAGCCTGTAAAATGTTGATGTATGTCAGAGTAATTTTTATGGCCAGTGAGGATAATTCTAGGCCAGAAGGATTAATGCTACTTTTTTATCATGTAGGTTTTAGATCTTTTGTTTAATTTTAAAATTCACATGCTCACATGAATATTATTTGTGTAAGGATGACTCTGTTGATGTCAGCAAAATTCCGGTAATAATGTCAGTGCACCTTTGCTTTCTCATGGGATTACAGTGAAATGGCAAAGCCAGAGAGAGAGGAAGACCTAGAAATGGAGAGGTCGTGTCTCCGAGAAGCTAATGGATCCTTTTGGTCTAATGAGCTATAAAATGTATATTTTAAAGGTCCTTAAAATTCAAGGGAACTTCTCCATTAGATCAGGTATTTTACTCATGAGAAAACTTGGTGTTCTGTTTCCAATCACTGTTCTTTTTGGCCTCCGATTCATGTTTTCTTCTGAGTCTCTGAAATATTTTGGGTATTCAATATGGTGCTCTTTGGTTCTGGTGGTGGGGAACCAATCGTGGTTACTCTGAGAGAGCAACAACAGTGCTTAGATGCTGAAGCATCTTATTTATCTATCAATTATTGTCCACACGTAAGGAACTCATACCACTGAATAGCAAAAGTGAATTGATTAAAATAGGCACGGTGATATACGCATGTCATTCCACCGCTAAGAATA
This sequence comes from Microtus ochrogaster, assembly GCF_000317375.1. Taxonomy (NCBI): domain Eukaryota; kingdom Metazoa; phylum Chordata; class Mammalia; order Rodentia; family Cricetidae; genus Microtus; species Microtus ochrogaster. The sequence goes on along the minus strand of NC_022027.1, from coordinate 39,018,397 downwards.
TAGTTCAGCTTGGGTTATGTAGCAAGTTTGAAGCCAGCCAGCATCATGCAGGACCCTGTCTCAGAAAAACAGAATAATCTAATCAATATTTGTTGGGGAATATTCAAACACACTTTGAATACCAAGTTTGCATTGTGTTAATTAGATAAAATTAACTTTGGGTCAAGAGGCAATGTCAACAATTAGTTGCCAGAAAGTAATCCTAGAGCATCAGAGGGCAGCCAGGAGAATTAGGGAGATACAGGAAGTAGGAGGGTGGGGTTTGGAGTGGTGCAGCTTTTGTGGTTTGGCAGAGGAGGGAAGGTTAGCTAATTGCAGCCAGCATCGCTGAACTAGCAAGTTTTTACCACAGCCATTGAATCCTGACTCTTATTTATAAACAGAATGATAGAGATTTAGTTAAAGCTATCTTTAGCAGAGACAGAGTCATTGCCTATGAGAACAGGATTCTTACCAGGCTGTGTCCTAGGCACCCAGACCAGTGCAAAAGCAGCAGGCCTACAACTGTGGAGTTGCAATTGCTGGGTGAAATAGCAAGAGATCTATTCAGGTAGCCACTGTGCCAAACATAAAACAATAATCAAACAAGAAATCAAGTGAATTGGCTTTTAAAATTTTCTCAAACCTTACACATGTGTTTCAGAAAACAACATCCAGGAAAAAGAATATGAGAGGGTGTGTGATATCACAAGTCATCAGAGAAACGCAAATACAATCCAGAGTTCTATTGTTTTTGTAAAGCTCAAAAGGTTTTATTTTCTATTTTAAAATATGTTTTTAATTTAAATAGAATTGTATTACTTTCCCCACTTCTTTTTACAAGCCATTTCCAAATATTCTTAGCCCTACGCATCCCATGATTCCCTCATCTCACCCTACTAGCCTCTTTTTGCTCATCGTTACACACAAACCTATGTACACGGGTGTATAAATACAACCCACTGAGTGCAGTTTTGAGTAAGTTTTAGTCACAGTGAGTATAAAGCATATCAGTTTATTAGCTGAGAAAATTTTAATTATTAATAAAATGATCTTCATAATCATAAAATTAAACTATATCCAACATACTTCTAGTAATTTTATGGCTGAAATAATGACCTTCATTTGTTTCAGATCCCAGGGCCTCATATTGTATAATTGTCAATACCTTAATTAATACAATGACCTAATTAATTCAAAGGCAGGACATATCTGAAACATTTCACGCATCTTTTCATCCTGAATAAAATTACCTATTGATTATAAGTCCAGTTACATTGTGAACACAGAGAAACATTTTTAAAAAGGCAAAGAATGGAACATAAAGGTGATCATGCTTTGGCAGTATTATTTGGTATTCATGATGCATGTACTGGTATCATGTTACGTCAGCCTCATATATAACAAAAGTTCTTGAAGAAAAAAAGGCTCAGAAGCTGCTGATTCTAAAATGTTGACATTTTAGAATGTCAACAGAAACTACAATCTCTGAATGACTTTCATGTGGACAAACACTGTACTTTCATGAGAAAAAAAAATGCTTAGGGCAATATATTGAGAAGTCATTATATAAAATAAATAACTTGCATGGAGATGTTTATGTTTCAAAGAGATTGTGATTTTAAGTAAAAGTAAATTCTCATTACTCAGACCCTATAAAATGCCCTTGTTTTATAATAAACAAGGCATTATACTATCCATTGTCAATAATAGTAAAAGAACAATAAAAATGAATGCATCTCATTTTAAATGTTACCACTTTGTTTTTTATATAAACATATAACATCTTACTCTGTCATGAGCAAAGTTATCATTTTTCCTTTATTATGATTGTGTTAAAGAAAAAAGTACATGGTATAATGTTCATTATTAAACCTTGTCATGCTGCATGTATATCATTACAATATAGTATTGTGGTAATTGTAACAGCAAGAATATATTATCTTTCTTAATGCAGTTGTCTTGCGATAATTTAGGAAATATTTTACCATAAAATGTCATTAAAACAATGCCTAATTGAAAGGAAAATCTATCTGTGGATCTCGTTATATATACTACTGTCTTATTCGGTGATGTTAGACATGTTAGGAAAACCAATACCAGCAAATATAAATGTTTATTTTAAAAGTTACAAGAGATAAATTAGCACACATATAGTCACTATCCTAAGAAAAACATTCTAGCATAAAGTTGTTTCAGTACTTTCCAAGATTCTTAATCTGTCAGTCCTATAAAATAAATTTTGAGGCTCATTCAGTGGTAGCTTAAAAGATCCTGCGATCCTACTTGTATTAATCAGCCAGCTGGGTTGTGTCTCATAGATTTTCCATCACAGTCAATCTGTGTTCCCTTGCTTCATTGCTAGCTGGAGTCAAACAATAAACAATGACAACATATATCTTTCTGTACAGATTGGTAGCTTGGGTTACTTTGTAAGCTAGGCAATCCTCAATTGCCCATATGGTTCACTGATCTGCTAAGAAAACTGAGCAAAGAAGCAATGTATGCATCAAAATAGACTAGGGAGCAGGAGAGGAAGTGGAAACTTTGAGTGGTATTATTTATAAAGTAAAAAAATAATAAAAAAGAAGCAATGTACTTAGAGAAGCTCCAATGTATTTTCCTAACTGGTGTTACTCAAAAAGTCTTAGCAAAAAGTAGAAAACAAGTCATTTGCAAGAATCAAAACAGTATTAATCAACAGTACAAAGCAATTAAGCCATTTTAGGAAATGTCTTAATAAGAACATACCATTTTATAAGTTTCATGCAGAGTTTTCCTTAACTATATTCTTTATCAAAATATTTTGGACAGCCCTTTTCTCCATATGCTTTTCAAGTTTTATTTCTTCTTTTCACTTGCATGTCTTCATTTAGAATGAACTGGTTCTTGGATGAGTTGAATCAAATGTAACATGAGCTAACTATATATCATATCTTGCAATCTGAGGGAAACTGATAATAGCCATCACTATACTGTCTGAACTAAGTGAGAAGAGTTCATATCAATCTGCAAGCTCTGTATGCTTTGGATAGTATAAGTAATCAAATATAAGCTATATAGGCCAGTAGGTGAGACATGTGTCTACTTTTATGCTTAGGTCTTCGTTACTTTCCCATAATCCTTAGCAAGACTGCCACATTCTTTTGCTTCCACTAACCAAAACATTTTTGGCATAAACAAATGACTATACTTAAATTATTTGTTTACTTATGTATAACATAAAGCTTATGTTAATGTTTATATGTCCCCGATTCTTATAAATGAAATGGCAAACATTTGGCAATAATTGATTTATTTTACTAATATAAAATACACTAATAGACAAAGAAGTCACACTTAAGTAATGATGACTTTAGATTATAAAAATTCATATATGATTTTTTGTTTATCAATTGAGTTTCAGAGTTTATTTGATAAAATATGAATGGTGTAATAAATGACTTTATGTCATTCTATGTGGCTATATATACATTTATACTAATCATATATGGACATAGCTCCACATAGAATTTAGTATATTTATAGCAGTCATGTGTTTCATTATAAAACTTTTGAATTATATGCACAGAAATTGGCCAGGTGTGTTTACCTTTACTAAATTTTACTAAATACATCTTTCTAATGTATTTAACTATGCTAGTCAAAAGAAGATATAGAACTGTTCTCCATGCAGTAACTACCACCTAGGAATTGTCACACACTTTTTTTCATTTTCTTTTTTTAAAATGCATTTCTGTCTCATAACTTTGATGGTATTGTCCCTGGGCCTTAGTTCTTTTGGCATTGGTCCTAAAACTCTTTCTGGTCAACTTCTGTCCAGATAGAAGCAAGACAAACAGAATAAGCATGGTGTCATTTGGAGATCTTTTTACACTGTTTTTTATTTGTTTATTTTGTTGTCTATTCTGCCTCTGATTTAACCCCTAAAGATTCAAGGGAAAGTTTTTGAACAACAAAACTGGTTTCCTTCTCCTGTAATCTACAATACTATAACTTCTTTTGAATCTTTGAAAAACAACTTGTTGGAAATTTGTAAAATGTGCAATCAATGCTTAAAATCCAAATTACTTGTGTGAAGATGATGCTTAAGACTGATGACACATGATAAATCAACCGCAGAGAAACTACTACGTATTAATAATCTCATGAGCTTTACCTCCCTCTATTCATCTTTGTCTTGAGATTATATGAATTTATTTCATGATCTGAGAATCAAACCTTCTGACCTCCTACACTTTACCATTGAGTGACTTCTTTGACTTTGTAATTTTTTTTTTTTTTTTTTGGTAAGGAGCAAAGCATTTATTTTGGTTCTTATGGGTGTACTAAAGTATTCATTCTTTTTAATTTTAAATTATCTGATTGTTGATAATTGAATTATTTCCCATAATAATTGCACAGGTTATTTGTGTGTCTTTAGCTTAAAACCAGATGTTCTGATTTATGATTAAACATATCAATGGTGACAGATCTTACCTTATTCAGATTTTCATGCAAATAACTTCCATCCTAGTGCTTGGTGGGATTTCAAGAAAGGTTAACTCAAGAGCAATTCCACAAGAAAGTGATCCTGTAGAAAACATCAGTCTCTTTTGTGGAGAAAAGATGAACTGCCCTAAGGCCCCCATAGCAATATCAACAAATTCACACTTGTTGCAAATATTAATAAACATTTACTGAATCATAACACTGTCAGAAAGACAATCAACGGGGACCTTTAATCAAGAAATGTTCTCATTCGCATTACCATCCTAAATGATTTGTTTGCTAACAGAAATAAATGTGATTATTTAAAATGTAATTATATGGAGATGACATCTGTCTTAACCAACTATAACATCACGTTCTTGTTAGTTATTTCAAACTGTAGACTTCATCACGTGTCCAGTGGATGTTTTGTGTAACTTTGAAATCAAGTCTAACATTAAAATCAATTGAAAGAAAAGAAAATAAAAATGATCTTGGAAATTCATTGAATTTTGCGATCTTGTGATCTCCTTGTCTAGTGGGGAGTCCCAGGGAAGAATGAGGAAGCAGCAAATGCTAGCTAAAATGCCACCATTTCTTCAGCTTCTCTCCTCTTTCCCATTTGATGGTTTTCCTGGGTCTTTCTGGCTCATTCAGAGCCGTTGTTTGTTTTTCTCTACTAATTTATTCATTTTCTTCCATTCTGACAAAATACTATCGATAACAGTGATATTTCTCATTGTTTTGGGATGCAATAGTCTGTGCTTTAAATTACAGTCCCGGACTTGAAATCCCTGTGAGGAACCCCACCTCACTAACACTGGCAGATAGCTTACTGACTCTGTCCAAGGAATTTTCCCTTCCTCTGATTTTTTTTTGAATACCACGATCAAATTAACCTTCTAAAAGCATTGTGATTAAACTGTAGCATAGGATTCCATCCCTCTTTCAATCAGAAACTCCGCAACTCATATCAAATGCCCTTCCAACTTTCTGGCGCACAAGTGTGTTCTCATGTGCCATTTATGACTCAACTTTCAAATACAAATCCCAGCATTAAGTGAGAACAAGGGCTTTGTCATTTATTGAATTCTTTCTTTTGCCTGGAATCTTCATAGCTTCCTGGTATAGGTTGCCATTACTGAACTCTTAGACCACCTGATAAAATCAGTACTGAAATCCAATATGAGCAATAAAATGCAGAAAGTATAGATAGTTTGGCAACTCCAATACAGTGGACAGAATACTGGCTCTTGCTTGCTTCAAAACTTACAGAGTGGCCTCCATTTGGACTAATTCTTGTGACTCAATTTTGTTTTATCCTTTATAATAGTAGATTAGATTGATTCTAAAAAGGAAATTGGGACTATTTAAATAAATAAAAAACAGATAATATGCTAGTTTTTGCTTCTTTGTTTTGTTTTTCAAGACAGGGTCTCTTTGTGTAATAGTCCTGGCTGTCCTGGAAATCATTTTGAAGACCACCCTGGCCTGGAACTCACAGAGATCCAATAGCCTCTGCCTCCGTCCTGAGTGCTGGGATTAAGGGCATGTTCCACCATGCACAGAACAAGTATCAGTTTTAATTCAAGTCAAATATATACTTATAATGGATTTTATTTCTGCCATAGTGTATTTGACTTGAATGTGTTTTGAAGTATGTATCTGTCAATATAAGACTTATATAATTATTGTTCGTGTCATATTTAGATTTACCTAAATGCAATTGGTTTATTAGTTCTTAAGGAAATCACTTAATGTCTCAGCATCTGCTGATGTCCATAGTAACAGTAAATAGTTCCATATTAAGACCAAAAATCAGGTACACAAATGTTAAAAAATGGTTGAAAAATTTTGAGCAATTTACAGAACTATAATTTCCAAAGATATACTCACTTTTAATACTTGCGCTTGTCCTAGAGTCGGAGATTGCGGTGGTTATTTATATTGACACATTTCAATGTCATGCCATTAATTAAATTTGTTTTTCTCTGCGTTACTTTCAAAACGCTTTTTATTCCATTGTAGTAGACGTTCTACATTATATTTTTGAGTTTTCTACCGAGCCACGTGGCTACAATTCTGCAATATACTGTCATTTTCAATCTCCAATTTTACCAACCTTTATTCCAGATTATTCTTTCCCAAACTACCATTTTTTCTCTTTTAATATGAACAAGTGTTTCAGTGCACACTTGTAGCATACATAAAGGCATTGAATTAAATATTTGAAAGCATTAAAGAAGATTAGATTTAGTTCCTTATAAGTCGCCAAGGAGGATAGAACTATTTTAAAAATATATGACTAAAACATTCAAGTCCTTATTTCTGTTTTAATTTTGTTAGTATTTATTTCAGATATTATCCATGAACCTTAAATAAATACTTAAAGAAAAGAAAAGTTTTTGAAGCTTTTGGTAGTTCTTCTCAGAATCAGGTTGTAGAGGAAAACATTAGTGTTTTAGAGTCAGCATGAGCAGCAGGAGGATTCAGCTCGAGGCACTTTGTTGTTCTAACATGCACAAGAGCCACATGTTCTTGCATATCCGAGATTTACTGCAGATGGTATTTCTCTCTAAAAACATGGATATTTGTAGGCATCAGATTTTTAAATTAAAAGTACCAGTTTGAAAATGTGTGGTTCACTTGGTCTTACCTCTTTTCAAGCTCCTTTGGCTTCTGAGTACTGCTTTTCTCATCAGACATCTTATAGAATGGTGACGGACGGGACCTGTGTTCCAATCATCAACTTTCTCCTTGCTGCCCTGATCCCTGTCTCTAGGCATTAACTGTACCACATAGGGCGCCTGTTGATATTGAGTCTTCCACGTTCAGTTAGGTTGAGAAAGACATTTTTGTGAAGTACATTAGCATCTCTGTAAGGCATATTGTGAAACATGGCTACTGTGTGTATAGTGATGACTCTGAAATAGTCATTAGCAGTTCATAGGTGTAGCGCAGGTTGTGATATATGACTTAAAATATAATATCCTTAGTCTTTTTATTGTTTCTGCTCATTGTTTTTGAACAGGATTATTTTACAAAGGTTCCAATCAAAGTTTCATGTATATAAAAGTATGTTTGTTTCGATAAGCTACTGGTAACACGTAAATTGCAAAAATTATCATAAAATTTTCATTCTTCAGGAACAAATATTCAGACAGTAGACAGATTTATGTTCATGTAGATTATGAACAGCCTAGTCATTAACATTTATTCTATACCAAATGTTTAATTTTAATTATATATTAATTTCATTGTATTTTAAATCATTAAATATTGTATATGTAGCAATTGCTATGTCAATATTATTCTACCCACTATATATGTTTATGCATTTTAGAAGTTTAATGTTAAGCTTCACTTATTTCTACTCTTGCAAGAATATTAAGTAATATTCCTTTATTTATCATACCAGAAAAATGAGGCCCTGAGTTATTAAATGGCTAACATAAGGTCACGATGTCAGTAGCACAGTAATTGAGATAAAGGGGCTGTCTCCCAAGACTATGCTCATTATATCTGTGCTACAACAAGATTTTAAAAATGTGAAAACTTGACTTATGATAAAGTCATATATTTCAGGAAGATTGTTATTTTGAATCTAGCAAAATAAAGCTTAATATCAATTAAATAAGTATTATATAAAATTCTTAGCATTAAGTCTTTTGTATTCAAATTTTACATTTATAATTTTAAGGATATTTGCATATGCTTAATAAGATATCTTTTTTAGTTGTGGTGTTATCAAAATTTTGATTTAGGGCAGTACTTCAACTTGAATTTCAATATTGAAGTTTTAGACAATGAAGTATAAGAATATCTTCTCATATAAACATGAATATGTAATCAACGATCTTATGAAGTTATTTAAAAACAGCATATTTAGTATTTAGAATACCATGAATTTTACAAGTGGTGATAAGTGAGAACATTTATTCTAATGCTAAGTAAACGTTTTATTTGTGGAAAATGTTTAAATAAATCCTTCCATAAATCTCTATTTACATTTAGCATTATACTATTTAAATTAATTTGTCCAGTAGAGACAGAATTATTTCACACATGCTTGAGGCTGGGGTATAAACTGGTAATAACTGCATAAGTAATGTCCTTTGGATTGTTTATTCATTTAGTATATGATATTTCTGCTCATTAAAGAAAGTGAGAAACTTGTTTTAGGCACAAAATACAAGA
>NC_022027.1:38941291-39009651 GCF_000317375.1 Microtus ochrogaster | reverse complement strand
CGAACCTTCCTTCTTTGACTTTTTTTTTTTTTTTTGGTAAGGAGCAAAGGATTTATTTTGGATCTTTTGAGTATACTATAACATTCATCCTTTTTAATTTTAAATTATCTGATTGTTGATAATTGAATTATTTCCCATAATAATTGCACAGGTTATTTGTGTGTCTTTAGCTTAAAACCAGATGTTCTGATTTATGATTAAACATATCAATGGTGACAGATCTTACCTTATTCAGATTTTCATGCAAATAACTTCCATCCTAGTGCTTGGTGGGATTTCAAGAAAGGTTAACTCAAGAGCAATTCCACAAGAAAGTGATCCTGTAGAAAACATCAGTCTCTTTTGTGGAGAAAAGATGAACTGCCCTAAGGCCCCCATAGCAATATCAACAAATTCACACTTGTTGCAAATATTAATAAACATTTACTGAATCATAACACTGTCAGAAAGACAATCAACGGGGACCTTTAATCAAGAAATGTTCTCATTCGCATTACCATCCTAAATGATTTGTTTGCTAACAGAAATAAATGTGATTATTTAAAATGTAATTATATGGAGATGACATCTGTCTTAACCAACTATAACATCACGTTCTTGTTAGTTATTTCAAACTGTAGACTTCATCACGTGTCCAGTGGATGTTTTGTGTAACTTTGAAATCAAGTCTAACATTAAAATCAATTGAAAGAAAAGAAAATAAAAATGATCTTGGAAATTCATTGAATTTTGCGATCTTGTGATCTCCTTGTCTAGTGGGGAGTCCCAGGGAAGAATGAGGAAGCAGCAAATGCTAGCTAAAATGCCACCATTTCTTCAGCTTCTCTCCTCTTTCCCATTTGATGGTTTTCCTGGGTCTTTCTGGCTCATTCAGAGCCGTTGTTTGTTTTTCTCTACTAATTTATTCATTTTCTTCCATTCTGACAAAATACTATCGATAACAGTGATATTTCTCATTGTTTTGGGATGCAATAGTCTGTGCTTTAAATTACAGTCCCGGACTTGAAATCCCTGTGAGGAACCCCACCTCACTAACACTGGCAGATAGCTTACTGACTCTGTCCAAGGAATTTTCCCTTCCTCTGATTTTTTTTTGAATACCACGATCAAATTAACCTTCTAAAAGCATTGTGATTAAACTGTAGCATAGGATTCCATCCCTCTTTCAATCAGAAACTCCGCAACTCATATCAAATGCCCTTCCAACTTTCTGGCGCACAAGTGTGTTCTCATGTGCCATTTATGACTCAACTTTCAAATACAAATCCCAGCATTAAGTGAGAACAAGGGCTTTGTCATTTATTGAATTCTTTCTTTTGCCTGGAATCTTCATAGCTTCCTGGTATAGGTTGCCATTACTGAACTCTTAGACCACCTGATAAAATCAGTACTGAAATCCAATATGAGCAATAAAATGCAGAAAGTATAGATAGTTTGGCAACTCCAATACAGTGGACAGAATACTGGCTCTTGCTTGCTTCAAAACTTACAGAGTGGCCTCCATTTGGACTAATTCTTGTGACTCAATTTTGTTTTATCCTTTATAATAGTAGATTAGATTGATTCTAAAAAGGAAATTGGGACTATTTAAATAAATAAAAAACAGATAATATGCTAGTTTTTGCTTCTTTGTTTTGTTTTTCAAGACAGGGTCTCTTTGTGTAATAGTCCTGGCTGTCCTGGAAATCATTTTGAAGACCACCCTGGCCTGGAACTCACAGAGATCCAACAGCCTCTGCCTCCCTCCTGAGTGCTGGGATTAAGGGCATGTTCCACCATGCACAGAACAAGCATCAGTTTTAATTCAAGTCAAATATCTACTTATAATGGATTTTATTTCTGCCATAGTGTATTTGATTTGAATGTGTTATGAAGTATATATCTGTCAATATAAGACTTATATAATTATTGTTCGTGTCATATTTAGATTTACCTAAATGCAATTGGTTTATTAGTTCTTAAGGAAATCACTTAATGTCTCAGCATCTGCTGATGTCCATAGTAACAGTAAATAGTTCCATATTAAGACCAAAAATCAGGTACACAAATGTTAAAAAATGGTTGAAAAATTTTGAGCAATTTACAGAACTATAATTTCCAAAGATATACTCACTTTTAATACTTGCGCTTGTCCTAGAGTCGGAGATTGCGGTGGTTATTTATATTGACACATTTCAATGTCATGCCATTAATTAAATTTGTTTTTCTCTGCGTTACTTTCAAAACGCTTTTTATTCCATTGTAGTAGACGTTCTACATTATATTTTTGAGTTTTCTACCGAGCCACGTGGCTACAATTCTGCAATATACTGTCATTTTCAATCTCCAATTTTACCAACCTTTATTCCAGATTATTCTTTCCCAAACTACCATTTTTTCTCTTTTAATATGAACAAGTGTTTCAGTGCACACTTGTAGCATACATAAAGGCATTGAATTAAATATTTGAAAGCATTAAAGAAGATTAGATTTAGTTCCTTATAAGTCGCCAAGGAGGATAGAACTATTTTAAAAATATATGACTAAAACATTCAAGTCCTTATTTCTGTTTTAATTTTGTTAGTATTTATTTCAGATATTATCCATGAACCTTAAATAAATACTTAAAGAAAAGAAAAGTTTTTGAAGCTTTTGGTAGTTCTTCTCAGAATCAGGTTGTAGAGGAAAACATTAGTGTTTTAGAGTCAGCATGAGCAGCAGGAGGATTCAGCTCGAGGCACTTTGTTGTTCTAACATGCACAAGAGCCACATGTTCTTGCATATCCGAGATTTACTGCAGATGGTATTTCTCTCTAAAAACATGGATATTTGTAGGCATCAGATTTTTAAATTAAAAGTACCAGTTTGAAAATGTGTGGTTCACTTGGTCTTACCTCTTTTCAAGCTCCTTTGGCTTCTGAGTACTGCTTTTCTCATCAGACATCTTATAGAATGGTGACGGACGGGACCTGTGTTCCAATCATCAACTTTCTCCTTGCTGCCCTGATCCCTGTCTCTAGGCATTAACTGTACCACATAGGGCGCCTGTTGATATTGAGTCTTCCACGTTCAGTTAGGTTGAGAAAGACATTTTTGTGAAGTACATTAGCATCTCTGTAAGGCATATTGTGAAACATGGCTACTGTGTGTATAGTGATGACTCTGAAATAGTCATTAGCAGTTCATAGGTGTAGCGCAGGTTGTGATATATGACTTAAAATATAATATCCTTAGTCTTTTTATTGTTTCTGCTCATTGTTTTTGAACAGGATTATTTTACAAAGGTTCCAATCAAAGTTTCATGTATATAAAAGTATGTTTGTTTCGATAAGCTACTGGTAACACGTAAATTGCAAAAATTATCATAAAATTTTCATTCTTCAGGAACAAATATTCAGACAGTAGACAGATTTATGTTCATGTAGATTATGAACAGCCTAGTCATTAACATTTATTCTATACCAAATGTTTAATTTTAATTATATATTAATTTCATTGTATTTTAAATCATTAAATATTGTATATGTAGCAATTGCTATGTCAATATTATTCTACCCACTATATATGTTTATGCATTTTAGAAGTTTAATGTTAAGCTTCACTTATTTCTACTCTTGCAAGAATATTAAGTAATATTCCTTTATTTATCATACCAGAAAAATGAGGCCCTGAGTTATTAAATGGCTAACATAAGGTCACGATGTCAGTAGCACAGTAATTGAGATAAAGGGGCTGTCTCCCAAGACTATGCTCATTATATCTGTGCTACAACAAGATTTTAAAAATGTGAAAACTTGACTTATGATAAAGTCATATATTTCAGGAAGATTGTTATTTTGAATCTAGCAAAATAAAGCTTAATATCAATTAAATAAGTATTATATAAAATTCTTAGCATTAAGTCTTTTGTATTCAAATTTTACATTTATAATTTTAAGGATATTTGCATATGCTTAATAAGATATCTTTTTTAGTTGTGGTGTTATCAAAATTTTGATTTAGGGCAGTACTTCAACTTGAATTTCAATATTGAAGTTTTAGACAATGAAGTATAAGAATATCTTCTCATATAAACATGAATATGTAATCAACGATCTTATGAAGTTATTTAAAAACAGCATATTTAGTATTTAGAATACCATGAATTTTACAAGTGGTGATAAGTGAGAACATTTATTCTAATGCTAAGTAAACGTTTTATTTGTGGAAAATGTTTAAATAAATCCTTCCATAAATCTCTATTTACATTTAGCATTATACTATTTAAATTAATTTGTCCAGTAGAGACAGAATTATTTCACACATGCTTGAGGCTGGGGTATAAACTGGTAATAACTGCATAAGTAATGTCCTTTGGATTGTTTATTCATTTAGTATATGATATTTCTGCTCATTAAAGAAAGTGGGAAACTTGTTTTAGGCACAAAATACAAGACTTATTCAAGAAACTAACATACAAATATCATCTTTGGATAACCTACCCTTTCTTTTCTTTTTTCTTTTTTTTCTTTTTTCTGTTTTGCAGGTGTCTGACTTGGAATAGCCGTGCTTATTTTTGAGGAATTTTTCTTTCTCTTGTTGTCTTTGTTTTTAATCATTGCTATTGGAATACAGAAGAGGAACCAGGAATATACTCATTTGGTTTCCCTTCGGAACACATTCTTGAGGCATTCTTGCCTGAGAACACAGCCATGTGGCCACCACAGCTGCTCATGCTCTTGATGCTGTTCGCACCTGGAGTGCATGGTAAGTGCTCTTGGCTTTGTGTAGCCCCGTGGTCCCACTTACTCATAGAAGACCCTTTCTTTGAAGTCTTCTCTTTGGGATGATGTAGCTGTTTCTTACTTTATAGTCACATGAGTAAGAACCATGCCATACACTCTGAGCTACCAATTTACAACTTTTCCGTAGGAATTCTTCAAATCCCCACTGAAATCTGAAGGGAACCTAAAACATTTGTCTACTTTTTCTTTTTGTTTCGAAATAGAGCTCCTACAGATTTTGCTCTTTGATTTACCAAGCTATGAAAAATATTACCAATTGAATTAACTAATTAGGATAAAGTAAGTTTGCATATTTACTGTAAGAGAAGGAGCATTTGGGAGAAAGTGCAGTTTGCTTTCCCCTAAAAAAGTAATCTCTTGCTTTTCAATGGTGTCTATTACTATGTAAAACTAATATGAAAAATGCAAACTATGATTTCTTGCTAGAAACATCTTATTCTTATTACTCATCTTTTTCAATATAAAGCAAACAAAATGCAAATGTTTGGAGAAAGGTAATTTTATAGAAAATACTGATTAAGCTCATGATCAACTTTCTCCTATTGTTTATATAAACTTTTCGGTACTTTCCTCACTATGAGAATTTAAAAATTTTTATAAATTATGTATTTATTCAGGAAAGCAGCCTCTTGTGCAGCTTTCAATTTAATATTCATTTTAATTTCACTAAAACTAGTAATTTGACATTTCTATGTATGTTCCCTTTCACAGTTTAAAGTTTTCTGCTAACTATCATTGGCTTTACATTAAAATGAAAGTGTCAATCTCTCCATAGTCTCATGGTTCTTATAGCAAAGTAAGAAGACACAGCTGTGTGTGCCACTCTGAAATCTAGTGTAGTGAGCCCTGGAATAGATTATCTGTTTCATTAGGTCACTTCCAGTTTCTGACTGACAGCTTGAAACCCTTTGTACCTGAGACAAGTCTCTGAGTCTGGCCAATGTTCCTAACCTGTAGCGTGAAGTTCATTCTGCTGTTAGTGTGAAATTAGGATAAAATAACTTTTGTGGTTTTTTGAAGTGTTCCTCTAAACTTATCACCTCTGGTATACTCAGTGCTAACAAATCTCTAAAAGATGGAGATAATTTTTTAACTTGAAAGTAAAATCTTCCGATAAACACCGTGTTTTAAATATGGAGGTTTATCAATAATTTAGTTATGTATGCCTTCTTAATCCTAATCCAGCTCTTACAGTCTTAACATTTTGCAAAATACAATAAGAAAGGGAAAAAAAACATGATTTTTAAAACATTCCTTTTCTAATTATCCATACATCTAAAGTCATTTAAATTATATCCTTTTACTTAAAAATCAGAACAACAAATGATTTATTAGTTTATTTTGAGGATTAAATAAAATAACATATATAAAGAATCCTATTTCTGTAGAACAAGTCTTAAAACATTAATTTCCTTGTCTGTCCTACAATTTATTTTTTGTTTGAGTAATTATATCAATGTATAATTAATTGACCATGAGAGGTGCTTCACTTAATGTTGGTATTCGGAAAATAATATAATTATATATATTAATATACACAAATTTATGTTCAGAAAGTCACTCTAAACTACTTGCTAGAACAAGGTTGTTTAAAACAATGAAACAGTGATGTATGGAATATCATTATGTCATAGCTGATACCTCAGATTTTCTAAAACATATACCTTGTTATGTACCAATTAACCCTAAGCATAGACAAGCCCATAAGTATGGGTCTTTCTGGGGCTCCTATAATCTGACTGAGCATTTAGGAGCATGAGCACACACGCACACGAGTACGTGCGCACGCACGCGCGCGCGTGAACACACACACACAGACACACACACACAGAGAAACAAAGAGAGACAAAGAGAGAGTTTGGATGGTAGAGACAGAGAAAGAATAAGTACCCAATACCCTGAGCAGAAAATACCTTTAAAAAGTTGCTCGTATACTTACTTTATGTTCACCCTAAGAGCCAAAGTTATCTTGTCTTATGTTTAGACTACCTAGATCACCTTAATGTTGTTTATTTTTAGCAGCCCAAGTAATATTGAGGTTTTCTAAGGATAAACTTTATCTTTCCCACTTTTCATGTTTTAAAACATTGAACCATGGAAAACATGAGAGCATTTCCCACCTTCTATAGGAAACCATTTTAGCTTGTGTGATGTCATTTCTAACTTTGCAGAAAAGAAAGGGCTTTAGTGACCAGCTTTTGAGGCCCAGATTGCTCATACATGGAGAAGTGTACCTCTGATTAGAGCTCAGATGTAACAGGTTAAAAATTATTAGTGTTCTGCCAATCCTCATAATTTGAACCATCAGATGGTAGAACTAAAATTCATGTCACTTTTTTTCACCCCCCAAAAATTCTTTGATGGTATCTCTTTTGTTCCTTCTGATGTTCAGGGAAGCTGTCATATAGAAAAATGGAATCCACTTTTCTCAATAGTAACCTGATTGAAGTTCCCCCTTCAGAGCAAATAATTAGTCGTGGTGCCTACCGAACCAAATAATCTTATGTTTATGGCCATAGACACAGTAAGCATCACAATGAATTATGGCCACAAGCATAAGATTATTTGCTTCAGGTCTTCCTCACAACACTTCCATGGGTTTATTAGCATCACCTGTTATTATCATTACCATTTGTTACAGATAAAAATAAAGCGGTGCTGAATGGGAAAGCCCCTTGAATGGTGTTACACAACTATTAACAATGCTCACGGGAATGCTCACAAATAACCTGCTTCATCGGTTCGGGTCTCCCTGCCAGATGAACCCAATTTCAATCACAGCATTCCATATAGCATACGATACCATCTCCACAACCTTGGGATTCAGAAGCAAGTGAGGCAGAAGTTTCAATCACCTGCCTGTCTATATTCTGAGAGCAGACTGATTAAGTTCTAAAGTCAGAAAGAAATGTTGAAAAAAATCAGCTCTGTCACCAACTAGTTGTTACCCCTCTTGCCAACAAACAAGTTAACACCATTTGTCACATAAAGACTTTCCTTGATGCTGAAGATAACAGTGGTGTATGAAAAACTTGTATGAAAGTACCTTAAAAATATATAAACCTAGTTTTCATCTGGAAGAAGAAAATTATTGCAGCGTTATATATTTAGCAATGGATGAATACTAAACATTTAACTCCTAACATAATGGTTGGATTTCATAAATCTTCCATCATTTCCCTATGATCTATTTACCTTGAAGTAAATCTAAACCTCTAAGTAGTAGACAAGCAAAGTACAGAATTATCCTTGCCCTTAACCCGAGTCTCGAAAAAACAAACACACACAAACAATAGCAAAACTATTTGAACCTCATGATTCAAGGTTTGTAGATATTTATAAATACATTTACACAAAACTGGTATCAGCGTTGTTATCATCCAGATAAAAGTATTACAACTCTACAGAGATACTTAAATCACTTCTTGAATTGGCAACCAATTGTCTAGTGATGGATCCTTATGCAATCCACGCATAGATAAAATTAGGAAATAAGGTAAAGGAACTAATCCTATAATGTTGATATGAGGTGAATAATCCTCACATTGCCCCCACATTGTCTGACCAGTGTTTCCCTTGGGAGACAAAAAATAATCAGGGCGTGCACATTATACACATTTGTATATTTGAGGTTTTAAATAGGAAGTGTCTCTGGTTCTATGTTTATCTGTCCACAGTCCGTGTCTCCGTGCACCTCTGTATTCCTCCTTTTCTGTTTTTCATGACTGTCCCCTTCCTCAGGAACTATAGGATCTGTATCTGTCATGAGGCCAGTCTGGAGAAGTTGGAAATGATGTTCAGTTCATGGCTTTACTAGGGTTGCACCCAAATCAACCGATTTTAGGTCATTTTAGAGATGTGGTTCGGAGAATTGATAGGAAAGCGGGAGAATTAAAACTAGTGGCGATTTGTGTGGCGGGAGCTTTTTCGAGGTGAGAATAAATAAACCAGGGCATTGAACAGAACTAATCAAGTCTACATCTTCAGCTTTGTGCCAGCTCCGCAGATCTTTACAATGTGCTTTTAGGTAGAGTTTCTATGAGTTGCCCGGGAATTTGTGGTTCTCCCAGTAACTTAAATTACTAGATCGCAGCACTACCCCTAGCTCCTGGTACTCCTGACTGATAGTAAAAGGACTTCAAAGTCTAATTTGGGACCTTAAAGTAGCTCTATTCCGGCTCTGTAGCTACGTTCAAGTGCCAAAGGTTTGTGAGGCACAATTAATGAAAACCCAGAGATAGAAATTGGGGTTCAACCTGAAGATCCGAAAGCAAAGCAGTCAGCCACTGGCCCTTACCTTGACCTCAGTCCGAAAATGGCGATCCTGCCTCCAGGAATCTCAGAATGAGACTGAGTATGAGAGCTTTGTGTCCTAAAACCTTCTCTAGTTTTGGGATTACAGGTGTGCACCACTGGGATTAAAGGTGTGTGTTATTGTGGCCTGGTCCGTAAGGCTGGCCATTGTGACTGTTTTGCTCTCTGAACTTCAGGCAGGCTCTATTTATTAAAATACAATTGAAATGCTACTACAGATTTGCGGTTTGAAAAGGTGACCATGGTGCTGCAATAGTTTAACTACTCAATTTAATCAGACTTTCCTTATAGTTATACTGAGTCACAAACAAGAAGCCGGAAAGTGTGCTCAATCAACATACCGTATGGACAGGAAGTCATGATTTTATAGCATCTTCAAAGAGAGAGAAAAGGGACTTAAAAACTTTAGGAGTACTTTATGCATGTTTTTCACTGCTAGTCTCTTTGTTATTGTTACAAATGAATCTCAGCTAATGTGTTACATTATATCTAAGTTAATTATAATGGACAGTTCTTAATAACAGCCAAAGACGGATCGCCTGTGTCTTATTTATGTTCTTCTATATTTTATTTTATTTCTATAAAATAATTTTTATAGTTGTATTCTACTTCATACTATAGTGTTTTTACTAATCTATACATTTTAAATTGCTACAGTGACATGAAGCTTGACAAGTCAAAACTTAATTTTGCTGCATATTTTGCCTTATATTTTTTCTATGAAGAGGTGCCTTACTGATTGTGAAAAAGTTAGGTTGACGTCTCTGCTCTAGTTCACTAATCATCCTTGTAATATATATATTTGCCATCATAAGTGATTTGTAAGAGTAGCAATGTTCTAAGTGTTTTATATTTAAATGCATTGTGCACAAAAATATGTGTCATGATATTGGTGTGTGAGTTCAATGCTAACGCATCCAATATAATTCAGTTTAGTCAATTTTTAAAGAATTTCAAAATATATACATTTTAAGTCACTTTATTTTCTATAATACTAAAATGTTAAATACCACTATGCTCCTAACACCATGTTTTCTTGATAGCAGTTTATTTACAACTTTCAATACGAAGTTTCACTATTGAAAAGATTTTTTTTTGTATCTGGGACTATATTATATGTGAGATTTTGTGTAGTGATAACTTATGAGAAATGTGTACATGTTAAGAGTGAAATAGCACTTTCTTATGTTTATATTTTATATATTTTGAATACTTTGTGGGACTGAAATTTATCTTATCTTAATATCTTAGGCTACGGATAGAATGTGACTGCAATAGGCTATTTGAATATTTAGTGTGGATTGAATTATAAAATATCTTGATATATAATAGTCATTGGTAACCTCTTCTTTAGACTGCTGTTTCCTTTCTTTTTCAGTATTAGAATGCCAATCACAATTGTAATTTTAAGTAAGAAACCATAGTACATATTACAGACATTTGTTTTCTTCATTCTGATTGACAAATTATCTCTTAGCTATTCAAATTGTTAATATTCAATAGCAACAGTGTCCTGGTTTGACATGAGAGACCATTTTTTTTTAACTGTGCAGTTGTCCATAAGGAGACAGCGCTCAAAAGAAGAGGGAATTTGTTCTACTGTTTCTAGGTTTTTAATTGATAACTTAAGATTAAATTTTATATTTCACTATCAATTGCATTTTTGCTTTCATTTAATGTTTCTGTTTTTACTGAAATTTTGTCATCATGATAGAAGTAATGGGGTATTTTTGAGTTTTTGTTTGTTTGTATTTTTATAAATGTTCTTTTTGCCAAAGAAAACATATCAAAATTATAAAGTGCTTTTTCAGGTAAACTAGTCTAGCTGAGAATTTCTATGAGAAATTTATTAGTTGTGTTTTCAGAGTAATTAAAGATCTTCACACAAAATTAAGAACAATGAGATTTGATTAGCCTTCTGTTTAAACAATCTTCACACATTTGGTATGAGTTTGAATGCCTTGAAGTTGATTTTGAATATGATCAATAACCTCCAAAACCATAGTCCATTATTGTTTGCCAGTGTGTGTGTGTGTGTGTGTGTGTGTGTGTGTGTGTATGCAAGTGTGTGTACGCACATGTGTGTGTTCTTGTTCTTTTGTTCCTGTTTTGGCCTGGGAGTGTGAAGGCTAGAAGTCAACCACTAGGTCATTTCTCAGAGGATTTATGACTTATTTTTTAAGACAAGGTCTTTCATTGGGACTGAGTCTTGCTGATTTAGCTACACTGACTGGCAAGAGAGTCTTGGATTCTGCATCTCCATCTTGGAGCTGTTAAAGTATATAACAAACATGCCCACTTGTTTCTGTGCATGCCAGGGATACGAACCATGTCATCATGTTTTACAAAAGCCTTAATGGCTTCATTATCGATAGTCTCTCTGTTCTTTTGTCATTACTAGTGTGATCTATTTCATTATTAAAGTAATTCTTCTAATAGAAATTTAAATCAGAATTTGAAACCTGTCCCTAGACTTAGAAATAATGTCTTAGGGTTTTGGCCGTACTCATATATGTGTGAAAATAATTTTTAAGAATATTTGGTATATTTATACTACTCAGCTTAGTTATAACAAACTCTTACACCTTTGTTCTTATATTAAAAATTATTCTGTGAAATAAAATCACTCTGCCTTTTCAATTCATATCCTATGGCTTAGCACTGAAGAACATAGCTATCTTACATGTAGCATTATAAAGAAGCATAATAATGTATGTTTTAGATTCAGATCAAACATGAAATTAAAGTAATTACCCTTTTTGCAGTGATGAATAAGTTAGAAGAGTAGTAATACTTGAAAAGTACAATTTCTCTCTTGCCATTTTAATTTGTGTTAAATAGTTCACAAATTTGGCATGACATACTAATGAGGAAACTATAAGTAGTACAAGAAATAAATGCTAAACATTACAGTATTATTTGCAGCTATTTAATAAAGCATTCAGAAAAGTCAAGGTAGGACATTTGAGACTAGGATGTAGCTTATATGGTAGAGTGCTTGCTTCACATGCAGAAGACCCTAAGTTTAATGCCCACGCCACAGCCACACAATAACTGGGCTTGAGGGAACATGCCTGGAATTTCAGGAATCCAATTAGAGACAAGGATGGTCAGAAGTTCAAATAACCTTCAGATGACCTTAGTGAACTTGAGTTCAGCCTGCTCTTATGAGACAATGTCCAAAATTATTGTTGTCATTATTACTATTAAAAGTTTTGCTCAGAATTAATGGACATTATTTTTATTGCAACATATGACACACACACACACACACACAGTCACAGCAAACAGAAAAAAAAATGTGTTTTATCGAAGAAATATCAAAATAGTAAAAGTCCGAATGAAGAAAATTCCTTAATTTTCTCAGAATTATAAAACTGACATGCAAACAAATCCCAAATTTTGCAAAATCATTAAATATTTTTGAATTAATCTACCTGGAGATTTTCATATTATAGGTTTCAAAATTCTCACTTGAGCATTTCTATTTACAAACACAGCAAAAGTTGTCTTAGATACGTAAGTGAGGTTTTTTTGTTTTGCTTTGTTTTGTTTTTTTGAGACAGAGTTTCTCTATGTAACAGTCCTGGCTCTTCTCAACTCTCTCTATAGACCAGGCTCGCATTGAACTCTTAGCTCTGCTTGCATCTAGCTCTCAGGTGCTGTGATTAAAAGTGTGCAGCACCACGGCCAGACTATTTTAAAGACGAAATAAATTAATAAATACACGAGACCAATAGTAAGGCACTTGCCTGGCTGAATACAAAGTATCTTTATAAACTTAGAGAATATGGAGTACTTAAAATGGAATGTGCAGAGTCAGCATGTTGATAAATTGTAAAACTCAGGCCCATTAAATGAGCTACAGATTACCTTCGACTCGTAAAGTTAGGAGTAGGCACCCAGAAAATCACATACCTAAGCAGAGAAGAGATCAAGTGAAGTTCAAATTGAGGGTGGCAGGAAGATTATTGTTTTAGTTATATAACACTCATTTCCTGAAAGGAAATATCTTTGCATTGTCTCACATTATCTCCAGTTTTTAAAATGTGTTGACCACTCGGGCTATGGATGTCATAGCCTCTCAAACTGATAACAACTTTTAGAGAATACCCTTTCTTGTGGGTGTTCCTGTGTGAGTGGATGCATGCGCTCTAGTGTGTTTCTTGTGTTTATTCGGGTTTTGAGATAGGGTCTGTCGCTGGCTAGAAGCTCACCACGTAGGCTGAACTGGCTCCAGTGCACCTCAAAGTCACAGTTGTCTCTGCATGTCCAGAGCTTAGGTGGCAAATACAGGTCACTCATTCACCCATTCCCACATGGATTGTGAGAATTTATTATTTCGGGTCCTCAGGCTCAGGCTTACACAGTATGCATCCTTTTTTTTTGACTGAGCCATCGCCCTCCTTTCAAGCATTCCAAATATTTTGGGGGGTTTCTTAAGCTCACAGCTACTCACTTTTATGAAAAGACCCTCTCAAACAGTTATTGAGAAAGTCTTAGTGAAGGATCTTATGGACAGTCTGTATGGATTTGCTCTGAGTTGATGGGCACTAACTTCTATTCACATTTCTGTAAAAGAAGCTTCATCCTCAGAGTCACGGCTATGGAAGAGATATTTAAAAATTTAGGGCTTTCAAGAAAAACAGGACGTCAATTCATAAAAGATAGCCTATTTTTTTAAAACCTAAACGTATTTAATATAATAATCCCTTTCAAAACCATACCATGGAATGCACTTTGTTTTTATTGAATATATTTTATATTCCATAGAACTAAATTAAAGTTCAGTATATCAGAATGATGATCAACTGTCACAGTTGATTTTTATCTCATTATACTATGTATTCCAGAAAGAGCACCTTGCCTGGTAAAGAACGATATCCCTGTACATTCAGACCCTTGGAAGCCAAAAAAAAGAATCTGTTTTCTCTCCTTATAGCTTAACCTTTCCCATTTAAATCATACAAATTAATCATTTAGATGAATCATGTAAATTGCTCATGTATACATGTCTTTTGTGGTTGCCATTTCCCCCCAGCCACTTAAAAGTTATTTATACCTAACATGTATAATTTCTTAATTATTTTATTTCACAATAATATTCCACTGTAGATATACTCATGATTGTGCTTAGCAGTTGATAGAAATATAAATTATTAATTATTTCCATTCGTTGAGTGCTTGTAGTCATGCTTCAAGAACATTCTTGTGGCATGTTTTATTTGGGTGTCCTTGCATTTCTCTTTGGTATTTATGTAGGAGTAGAAATTCTGAGCCATCTGAGAATTCTGCCTGCCATTTTGAAGGACCTCTGAACTCCTTAATGAAAGAGAAGAACAGGTCCACGTTCTTGAGGTTCATGAAGGTTTTCCTGTCCACAGGTCCTGCACTGTTCTTGTTTAGCCCATCTGGTGGAGCCATAGCAGTCACAGTACCTGTAATCTGTGTTTTTCTAAAGTCCATGAAGCTGCTTCTCACTTTTTGCCATACCTTTCATTGATTTCTTAATTTTAAGTTGTTTTTCCTATTATTAAATTATGAATATTTTATTAGAAAAATCTTTTTAAAAGGAGATAAGAAGATATTCTTATTATATATGATCCAAGTTTGATGGGTTTTTGTTGTTGTTGTTGTTGTTGTTTTCAGACTGACTATTCTGAGTGAGTTTCTTGCTCAGATTCACCTGTCATACCAATTTTATGTTATTTTGAATTCTACATCTTTTTTTCTCTACTCTCTCTTTACTTATGCAATTAATTCTTAAGGGAATTTATAATTTCTAGACTGTTCTATTTGGACAAAACTTATGATTGGGAATTATTGAAGCTTCATTGTGTGGAGTCTTGTAAAGTGACATACAGTACATTGACTATTTCCAATTCCTCCTTCTCAGAAAAGCGTGGAGAGCACTGAATGCGCATCTCAGGTTCCCAAAAAGTCTCTTCTTTTGACAGAGACTCAATTATTTACCTTCCTGATTTTGAAAATCTTGTTAATTAGAAATAGAACTTTTCATAGTTTTCAAGCTGTACTACATCCATTGGGTTAACAATTTTATGTCCATGGACGTTTCTCTATCATGTTCTGCAACCTATTGAATTCCTAAATTTTTCACGTCTTTTTGTCATTGTGACTAATACCTGACATGTAAACCATATAGGAGGATAAGGTTAATATGCCTCAGAGGATTCAATTCCAATTTGGTTGGATCCATTGTTTTGGGTAAAGGTGAGACAGATATCATGGCAGAGTAGGCACGCTGCAGGCTGCTCCCATGTGGTGTTAATGAAGAAGAGGGAAAGGGTGGGGACAGAGAAGATGGGAGAAAAGGTGCAATAAAGAAAAAGATGAAGTAAGAGTAACACACAGTGAGTGGGAAACAGAGAGAACCTAAGATATGCCAATCCAACTGAATGCCAGGCTTTTAACAAGTGAGCCTGTGGTTGATATTGCATATTGAAACTGTAACAACATCTCAAGAAAATTATGCAAATTCATAATTCATGCTTTCCTATGAAAGCTATGGATTGTATACTAATGTCTTTTTGTTTCACCTTGAGCCTGTCAATCTATTCACAAATGAAGACAGGGAACTGAGCAACAAAGCTGAGATTTAGACCTCAGGATGGTGTGATCGAAGCACTATTATGATTTGAGCCTCTTGTGTATACTATATAGGAAAAGTCATTAATAGGGAAGAAAGGATTGATAGCTCAGGAACAAGTGACTAATAAATGCTGGCTGTGACTTGTTCCTGTCCTTTAAGGAACCACAAAAGAGATCAGTTAGTTTAGAAGATGCTGCTTTCATGAAGCCTCAGAATAAAGCTTATATTATTGGCTAATCTAAGCTGGTTTCATATTGGAAATGGCTGTAGTGTTCTACTGAATGATATTTGAAACACTCTTGCTCTAGACTCTGGCTCAGATCTATTACACTCAAGATACATTACCTGAACCAGTTTAAATCACAAGGTTCTTATTTGGTAAAAGGGTAATTAGGCCAACATTGTTATAGTCTGAGGACTAAAGAAAATGATGTATAGAAAGGCTCTCACACAAAACATCATGCATTTAATTCTGAGAGGGTGAACTCATTAAAAAATACCTTTAGGAATTAAATGAAAAACAAATGACCTGAAGTGTAAGCAAAATTGAAAATACAGTACCATCTTGGGGTCACTTGCTTTCAACAGTGCTTTTCAAAGACCACATTGTATATCCTTAATCCCTGAATGTGACAGTTTCTCTAATTATGTGTCTACACATTTGCACACACATTCAGCCCATCATTATATTCAGGACACACCCACTGGACTGTAGCTAAGTCTTTAATGAGTTACTAATGAACATTTTAAGCTTAGATCAGCATTCAGAGCAATCCTAAAGAGTGTTGAAAAGCTATTCCAATTACAAAGCTGTGGCTTTTAATTAGACTGTAGACCCAATAAAATTTCCTGTTTTCGCTGTTCCTACTTTGAGGATATCGAAGAACAAGTGGCAGCTGTACCCTCATTTTGATATCATTAGCTTTAGAGGAAGAAGTTAAAAGGCCTGAATTCCATCAGCTAAATTTGAGGAACGGTGGCATTGATCAAATAAAAAGACAAAACAACATGAAAACATTACAATAGTATTCTGCAGTGTTTCATTCTTTTTTACTTGGACTTAGGTAAATTTAAAACAGATTGATTTTGTTGTTGCATCAGAGAATAACAGATGACAGGAGGGAAAAAATCCAGATATGATTAGATCATGTAGGTGAAAAAAAAAAACCCTTCCTATACTTATAAAAAGAACACACAGCCTGCTTGCACACATTACCAATTCCCTACAAGCTGTTAGAGGTACCGCAGATAGTAGTTATAAATACAACCTGAATTAGATCAAGAGTACTCTTTACTGCAGCGCTCCCTAAGATCAACAGTGGTGCAATTAGCAGTATTCCTTTTTGCTCCCCTTTGCTCAATATTTTTGTTAGTTGGTGAAACCATGCAAAACTTAAGGGCGCATGCTTTCACAAAGAAGGCGAATAATAGGTAAAATATGAAGCAACAGGCTGGTATGCAGCTCTCCCTCCGGGAACACTACACAATAGCTCGAAAGAGAAAGGCCGTTTAGGTTAGTCACAATCGCTGGTAGTTAAAAACACTGTGATAGCCCTGTTGTATAGGTTACCGGTTGCTGTTGGCAAGCTTAAATTGAGCCTCTGCAACAGATATTTTTTTTTCAAATATATATATTTAAAAGTAAGTGTCCAATAATAAACATAGTGTGAATATGCCACCAACGTGACATAATCACTCCCTGTGACATTTGAGCTTCTTAGCATATCATTTTAGGTACTCACTTTATGTTGGTTTGGACCACTGGGATGAGAAGCAGGTGGCAAAAATCTCTTGCCTAAGGTGGAAAAATAAAGGAAAATAAAAGTATTCTTCCTCTTTTCAGCTGTTTTCAAAGATACCAGCTTTGATTAACTCACTAATGAGACTGAGCTCCGTGGATGTATGCGCAGTTTTTGCTCATTTCGCACATGCATCGAGGCTAAATGGCCCTGTGATTGATGAAGTACTCCATGACCACAGCTGCACAAAATTTTCAAGAAATTCTTGATTTTATAGCATTCTGAACCCACAGCTTCCATAATATTAAGAATTAATATTCCTGAAGAGGGTAGCAGATGAAAGAAGACAGTATTACAGAGAGAAAAATTCCAAAGCTTGAGTTTTGTTACCAGGAACCACAATCTGTTTGTGTTTTGTTCGCAAAGAGCAGGTGTTTTTAGTTGGAAGAGAAACATTTACAGTTAGATGCCATTTCTTTAATGAGTAAGATACGTAAGAAGCATTTTGTTTAATTTGAATGAAAATAAATCTGTCTTCTGGGAAAAAGCCAAATTCATAAAAAAAATATTAACAGAATTTGCCTACTTACTCACGTTCACAAGTATTTGAGATTTGTATGATCACATTACAATTTAGACAGTCAAATGCAGTAAGTCAAAACACTCTCCTACTGACATACCTTATAATATTAAAAAATCAAACTAAAAGCCAATTCTGAAATAGTCTCTAGAAGTTATCGTCCAGTACTGAAAAATAATTTTGCCTTTTTACTTCATTCTCAGAGGAGCTTGGCACTCCAGCACTCTCTCCTGTCTTACAAAGCCTTGGCGACTGTTCTTACCCAGTCGTCAGACAAAACTTTATGTTATTTCATTTTACTATCAAGAGCTAAATTGTTGAAAAAGTGAGGAAATGGGTCTGAAAGGCAAATCATCCTCCACACAGGACTTATCTAAACTGCACAGAATGATTCCATCTAGAGAAAGGACCTAAATTAAGTCAGAAGGACTTACACTCAGGGTTACCATCAAAGTTGCTTCATTATACAACGGGGTCAAATCATCACCACTGAACTATTTTCTTTAAGAATATACAATTAAGGGCTGGAGAGAGAGCTCAGAGGTTAAGAGCATTGCCTGCTCTTCCAAAGATCCTGAGTTCAATTCCCGGCAACCACAGGGTGGCTCACAAACCATCTGTAACGGGGTCTGGTGCCCTCTTCTGGCCTGCAGGCATACACACAGACAGAATACTGTATACGTAATAAATAATAATAATAAAGAATATCCAATTAAAACAGGTTTTTCATGCTGAGTATAATGATGCATGCCTTTAATCTCTGTCTCGGGAGGCACAGGCAGGTAGATCTCTGTTAGTCCGAGGCCAGGCTGGTCCATAAATCAAGTTCCAGGAGAGCCAGAGAACAAAGAGAAACCCCTTCTCGAAAACTCATAATCAAAACCAACCAACCAACAACAACAAACCGTTTTTTTTTCATGTCTCAAGTTCTACATGGTCATTTCTATTCATGGCATCTTTAGTCAGGTGGTTGAATTGGAGCTTTTGTGGCTACGTTTAGATATGACTATGAAGCCAGTAGAGAAATCATACAGCAATAACATACACCTTAGGGAGAAAGCAAGGAAAAGTTCATATTTCATATGGGCAATAATTTGTTGCTGGGGGAACAAATACCTTCCAGGTTTGCATGAGAAAATGATAAATAGCCATATATGAAATAAAAACAAATATCCACGGACCTGGAGAGGGAGGAGAAATTTAGGAACAAGTAACCTTTTCTATTCCATCTATTTCAATATATATTTTAACATATAGTTTTAAATATATAGTTAGTTATTTCAAGTTAGCTAAATAGTTTATATTTAGTGAATATTCTTAAGAAGTTACTAAAAATAAAAAATGACAATTTTAAAGTGGAAAAATGGTCCAAACGTCAATCTACAGATGCAGTGATATAATCAAATAGTCAATTGTAGGAAAATTTGAATCAAGACCTCACATATGCTTTCTTACAGGTTTCCTTTATAGGCACTTTTATGGCATGTTGATACTTCATTTAGTAGACCATTGAGTTAGAATACAAAAATTAAAGAATGAAAACAGAGTGCTGAGAATGAGCTAGCATACAACGTAAATCAGAATCCTTCTCCTTTATTGGGGGAGGGGGTTTGAATCTTGAAGATCAAATGAAAACCGGCTTTGAATGAAATTTGAGAAGAAAAGTATGAGGATTTCTGATGATTCTTTCAGATATGTAGTGAACAGTCTGAGGTTTTGTAGGAAGACCGAAACTAGAATCCAGGATGAATTCGAGGAAGCTTGAAGAGGAGAGATTTCCTATAATCAGATAGTTTGAGAAGAGGGTTAGACAGGTATAAGAAAGAGTTCAGACATGATGCTTCCAAGAGACCGTAATGAGAGACAATGAGTATACAGGTCATCATGATAGCTTTATTAGCATGCACTTAAAAATCTATATGGATCATGCTTAATTAACTAGTAAAAGGATTTGTAAAATGCAACCTAAAACCCAGAAACCAATCACTTGCATAAAATATCCTTAGTTTGAGAAAAGTAATTCATTTGAACCCTGGTCATCGCTCATGGACTCCCACCTTTGAACTCCTCTCAGTGCTAGCGTATCCCTTGCTTTACAGCCTATTACTCACGTTCCAGGCTCATTTTATGACTAATGTTTCTTTATTAAAAGCAACTAAGTAGGTGATGAGACTCAGGAGACAAGAAGGCAGAAAGGATCAAATTTCCTTGCAAACATAGATATATATTTAAAATTTTTACTGATTCTTTTATTTTTGAAATCATCTTATATTATTTCCCCCTCTCCTTTCCTCCCAGTATGCCCTTCCAGATACCCCCTCCCACTCTCTCAAATTCATGGCAGATTTTTTATTTAATTGTTGTTTCATCTCTGTGTGGCTATGTATATACATATCCATTCCTGCATATGTAAATCCAAACTGCTCAGGCTGCATAGTGTTCCTTCTATGTATTTGGCAAGTCAATGTTGATTTCTAAACGTGTATTACAATGAGTACTCATATTTTCTGTTTATAGATCCCTCTGTCAGTGCTTTCTTCCTTCTTTTATTTCGTCCTTTCTCTTTCCTTTTTTACTATTATTTTGGAAAAGATTCTTGTCATATCGTCTGCTCTTTCCATGAACTTGCAATCTTCCTGATTCCTGGTCTCAGTTGCTAATATTACAGAATTGCACACCATGCCAACTCTTGTCATTATTTCAATTGTATATTCTATATTTAACATAAAAATGCTGGCAGTGCTATAAAAACATTTTATTTCTTTAACATTCCATTTCCTTTCATTTCTTCTGGTTTTTTTTGTTTATATACAGCACCATGAAATTTTCATATGGAGATTTCCTTTTGATTGAGCATAAATAATTTCATAAACTCAATGTGTTGCACACTACTAAATTTCATATCTTCACTATGTACTATCTGGAGATTATTAACTAGGAAAGCAGAATCAAAGTCCTCAAATTATGAAAGCCTCTGCCTAAGAAGTGAGATGCAGCCAGAAAAAGTTGCTTATAATGAATATTAAATATCAACCATGTCTGCAGCAATTCATACTTGAAAACAGCAAATGCTCCATTTTGTACCAATGACTCCTTATCAGATATCTGATGTTTTCATATTTAAAGTGAAATTCCTGTATCTGTGAAGGTTACAGAACAAACATGGCACACTTAGTTGATCTTTATTGCCTTTTCTAGAAGGAGCATTATGGTGTAGCTGTATTGAAATTTTTTTATAAGAGTGTCAGAAACTATAGTCTCGAATGCCTGTAGGAGGGGAAGTCTAAATGAGGAGGTTGCTGAGGTCCAAACCTGTTAATGTCACATGTTGGCCATGTTTTTCATCCTGACTTTGAAAATGTTCTCTTTAAGAATCCAGACCAAAAAAAAAAAAGACACCAAGAATGCGAAGCATGTCTTCAAGTATGCAAAGAAACTTAACTTCGAAGGGAAACTGAGAGGGTTTCTTCTAGCCATGTATAGAATTTATAAAACTGGGTGGAGAGTGTCAGTATAGATATCTCCTTACTTGACAGAAAG
This sequence comes from Microtus ochrogaster, assembly GCF_000317375.1. Taxonomy (NCBI): domain Eukaryota; kingdom Metazoa; phylum Chordata; class Mammalia; order Rodentia; family Cricetidae; genus Microtus; species Microtus ochrogaster. Next base: position 38,988,105 of record NC_022027.1, on the reverse strand, counting down.
AATCTCTCTGCTTCAAGTACAGTTGTGTCCCAAGGACAGCATAAGCTTCTAATTATGGCTTCTTCCCATGAATTCTTTTAGCAAGGGTTATTACTAGCATGTGAGTTAAAGAATCTTTATATGTGTAGGAGTCCAGGGGTTTACTAGACTGTTGACTGTGGCTTTATTTTGATGATGAGATTCTACAATAGGTTTGAGGAGCACAAATTGGATGTATGCTTACAACTGAAGCATATATATCCTTGGAAGCTCACAACACCTTAATCATAGTATGTGCAATATACTTTAAGATAAAAAATAAAATTTGGGGCTTTGCTGCCACTCTTTGGTGACTCTCAAGCACAGTGAATTTAAGTGAGCGTGAACTATATCGAATCGAGCACACCCAAGTTTCAGTTCCTCCAACTTAAGAGTCATATTAGTTTAATTTCCTGATCATTTTTTGTTCTTTGGACTCTGTCCATGAAATCATGTTTTTCTCTCGTGCAAATGAGCTTCCATGAGATTCCTCATTGCTGCTTGCTTGTCTTTGGAATATGTTCTTTGTTTCACGTGGAGAGGATGTTCAGGGACATCCAGGCACGGAGACATTTGTCACCTGCTGTCTATTGCATGTGCATTTCAAACAGCTGTCATTTTCTGCTTGCTCTAGAATTGGCCTTTTAGTAATTTTATCTTTGCAAACGTTTGGTTGCTACCTCGGAGGAAATCCCTAGGTTTTCTTTGTTTTGTTGTTTATATCTTTCCCTGCTATGTCATTCTTTTTCCATCCAATAATTTATCCTAGACGGAAACTTTTTAATGACTGTGACATACAAAGTCCCCATCTGACTGTAGCTTATTCTCCAGCATTCCAAACTGTTCTTCTTGACTTCTATCTGCATGAGCCAGCTGTGCTAACTCCTGAACAGTTCAGAGCTATTCCATACAGGAGACCTCTGCCATAGCCCCAAGTACTTTATGCTTCTCATTTGTATGACTTTTGTCATACTTTATATGATTTTTTTCCTAAGTTCAGATCTTAGAAAAAAAATCTTGGTTTGAGTTTGACCCCATGAGTGTCTTCCTTATAGATTTAAATAAGCCCTTTTGATAGCTTACCCCATTCATGTTTTCTGAGGACTGATCATATATATCTATCTATAGGACATTCTTCTTTATGTGTTATGTCTCAACGGCCCCAGTGAGGTGAGTTGTTCATATGCACAACCCCTGTAGTCTGCTTTGTCCACCATACTCCTCTATACCTTAAAGAGGAATGGATACTTGATAGAACTCTCTGTACTTACATGTTGTATGAGTAAAATCACATAAGCTCAAATTCCATCATTCTAACTGAGCTGGCAGGTCAACTTGGTAAAGAATAAAATTTTTCACCATCTTTATAAGAGAAACTTTTTGCATGACATCTTATATAACACACTTTCCCATGTGTCTTGGCACTGAATGGTTGTAAATCTCTTCAGAGACAAGTATTTGTAAATAATTCCATAAAATATGTACAGTTAGATTCATTGTTACTAGGAGTATAGAGAAGAGGAATTTGAGAAATTTGAAACATGCTTTTTGACACATTCCATTTATGTAGCTGATCAGAATGGTGTTTGAACTGTCTTGATATATATATTAATGATGGTATATTATGCTGTTTAAATGTGAATTGTTTTATAGCAGTATAAAAGATTAAATTTAGAATTTTCCATCAGGTGGATTTTCTGTTTTTTTTTAATATTACTTTATTTTTTTTTGTAAAGGTTTTATCATTTTGTGTCATGGAGTGATCTGATTCTGTTTTTAATTTACAAATAATACATATATCTAGATATCAGAATACTACTATATAACCTTGTATAAGATGATTGTTGCAAAATGCCTTTTCTTGGTTGCTTTTCTTTGTTTTTTCTTCATTGTTTAATATCAACCATATAGAGTAACAATAAGCCTTTAAACATGCAGCTGTAACAATTAAAAATGTATGCACTGAGAACAATGGTTTCCTTTGTAAATGCTTTCTATTGACAGATAGATTTCATTATCTTTCTTATTGAGTAAATTAATTGCAGTTAGTGTAGAGAATATGTATCTTGCTTATCAATGCACCATAAAGAAATTATGTACTTAGATATCTCTACTTTTTCATAGCATATAATATATGATTGTTGTGTCAATTTTTTAAAATATCATATGTGTATAATTTTATTTTACCATTATTGTCTTGGTCTTCCATATTTATTCATTTATGTAATATGCAACATTTGTCAGTAAAAAATCACTGTGTATATAAGTGGCAAAAATGTATGTATATCTTTTCACATTAATGTCCATCATAGCTCTTAATATAGTTATCTTTTAAAAATGTTAGCAAAATGACCAAAAAAAAAACATATAAAGAAATACAAAATAATCATTTAACTCTGAACCAGAACAAAACAAAACAAAACAACCCAAAAATAACAAAACCAAAATCCCTTTATATTGCCAATATTTTAATGTAAAAAAAAAAATCTATGAGTTTGGTAGCCAATATTTAACTCACACTTATGTATATTAGTGCCCGTAGTTTGAATTTAAATCTATGAGACTATTAAAATGGAGAGGGCCTTTATATTTTGTAGGTAACTAGCTCATTCAGTTTCTGTAATTATGTCTAGTTTAATGATCATGCTAGAAATGGGAAGGAGAACAGTGTTCATAATCTACGCCCTAGTGGCCTGAGTGGGATTTGGGGTGGTTGGACCTAAGCCTGAGTCTGCAATAGAGGTGCCCTTGGGGATGCCCCCCCTACTGGACTCCTCTGAGGCCTGAGTAAGCAGGGGTCTGATGGTGCGCCCTGCGGTCCCCGCAGGTGGCAAGCACAATGAGAGACATCCAGCCCTTGCTGCTCCACTGCGACACGCGGAGCGCAGCGCAGGAGGCGCTCTACCTCCCAGACATCTCCTTCAGCAGCCAGCGGCAGAGCGCGCCACTGCTCATCGAGGACAAGGGTCACGTGGAGCTTCCAGAGGAGGTCGTGGACCAGGTGCCTCAGGAACACAGGTTGCAGCCCAAGGTGCGGCCAGCGGGGGAGAGGGCTGGGGTGGCAGGGCATGGGCTGATGGGAGGCTCATGTTGCCTTCCACTTTTGCTGGTGGCCTATGTTTCTGCTGTAGAGCCACATCCTAATTTGAAATATTTTGTTTAAAATATATGGTTGTGATGGAAACCAATGGTTGTGACACTCACATGTCATCCCAAAAATTTGGAGGTGAAAAACGGAGAGATCAGTGTCCAAGGCCTACGCTGTGTAGTGAATATTCAGGTCATCCTGGACTACCTGAGAAGTCATCCAAATAGAAAAAGAAAATCCAAAACAAAAAAAGAAAAGAATTAAAGTTGAGTTAGAAATACCATCTTGCATTATTGCCTGATACTTCAAATTACCTTTAAAAACCATTTAACTAACTGTGAAATTCCTATGAAAGATGAGCATGAACATTGCTGATTAGGGGAAAGAAGTCTCGTCAATAGGAACTGACAAGATTTTGAAAAGATTATGATTAAAGCATTGTGGGAAGGAATTAAACATAGTCACTTAAAGCATAACACCTCAGGAAAACGCTAGTAACCTCATGAAAATGTTGGGATGTACTTAAAATCGTGCTTCCCAGATGGCAACTCTATTGAGTCCAGCTAATAAAACTCCACTGAAGAACATTATATAGTGTTTCCGTAAAATTAAATACTATTTTCCCCAATACTGTCTACTATAAATTTTCTTTTTTTTTCTCACAAACCTCCATAGGGTAGTCTTATTCCTGTAATTCCGGGAGAGGGGGGTGTTCATAACATTCAGAACTTTGTGTGCTACAATGTGAGAAGTCCTGGGAAATATCTGGTTGAAAACAATGAATTTCTAGCTACTTAGTTTACCCTACAGGTTTTTTTTTTTTTGAAGGGGTAAAATGCAAAAGGGAAGCAAACACTGCTGTATTAGTTGTATTTATGTTTAAGCCCTGTTGTGACAACATGAAATAGAGTGCTTGAGCAACGCATCATGAATCCATTTCACGTTCTAAAGACCCATGAGAGTTAGCCCCAGGTCTTCAGATCTAGTGAGCACATGAGGAGAGGGAAGGGTATAGGGAATGTGGTGCTCACAGTGGCTTTGTAGCCTCTGTCACCCTGTTCCATCAATGCTCACCAACCTGTGCATTCAAATTATCGTTTCTTCCTTGGTGGGGCCGTGGTGGCGGTGGTGTCCACAGCAAGAGACGTGTAGGAGTGACTCCAGTGTGTTGCAAAGATTCAAGGACACTGTGGAGTACACATTTTTCCTGTTTCGCTGTCACTCTTTCAGAGAAGACATGCTCTGAATTAAGCGCATTTTCATTTATAATACAATGTGAAAATTTCAAAATGAATTTGACTTAATTTGTGAGTAGAGTAGTACTTCAACTAAATCGCATTTATGTTACTCCGGTTAACCAGTATTCGTGGAAATTTCTATAATAGTAAGATATACATATTTAAAACAATACATATGTGTGTGTGTATATATACTCTCATTTGCAGTTTTGTCTTCTGATGAAAATTTAGAATATAGAATCATTTTTTCTATATATATTCAGAAGTTATTTATATGTAGATAGCCCCCCAATTTTTATTGCTTTCTGTTTCAGAACACTCTTCTATGTCACTAGCCTTTCATTCTTGTCACATATATGTCATAATGCGAGGTAGTGGTAGGGTTTAAATCACAATAAGTAAAAAAAAAGAGGGGGTTATATATATTTTACTTTATTTTTTTCTTATTTTAAATATTTATTTATTTAGTATACAATGTTCTGTCTGTATGGCTACAGGCCAGAAGAGGGCACTAGACCATCTGTAAAGCCACCATGTGGTTGCTGGGAATTGAACTCAGGACCTTTGGAAGAGCAGGCAATGCTCTTAACCACTGAGCCATCTCTCCAGGCCCTATATTTTACTTTAAACAGAGATGAAAGCAGACACACTTAGACTGCATGGCATCTCAAACATGGAGGGTCAAGGCTGTGTGATGCAGCGGGAGCTGAAGGAACGTAGAAATTCGTTATCACTGTGCTACTTTTAGAAAGTTGCTGTCCTGTGGAAGTAATTTCTCCGAGAGACAGCCAGACTGAAGGTCATTTGAGATTGTTTCCCACAGAAAGAGTAAAGAGGAATAAGTAAATATTACAGGGTGTAATCCTTCCCCATAGTGAGGAGGGCACACAGCTAGAGTTCTTAGATCGGTATTAAAAATGGAATTGAAGTAAGAGATTCATATTATCTTGAACTCTTTAAGTTGAACAGACATGGCATAATTCAAACAAGAAAATGTCAGGGAATTCAACTTCCTTCCTTTAGCCCTCTGTGTTCTTTAAAGAAAAAGAAACAAATAGATGAAGATGCCGTAAACATATAGTTCTCAGGAAACATTTTAAATAATGAAGACCAATATTAATGTGATCAATTTTTGGCTTAAAAATAAACTTCACCTTTCCTTAAAACTAACCTAAGTTTTATAAATGATCAAACAAATAAGTGGAGACTCAACAAATCCAACCATGGCAACAGAATAAAGTCTTTTACAACCTGTGAAATGCCATTTTGACATGTTTGTCCTTGAGTTTAATATTTTAGAGTTAATAGAAATTAAGAGCAAATGAGTGGATTCACAAAAACTAGAAATTCACTGCACAGTAAGAAAATGAGGTGTGCACTCAGGCGTGTACGTGTGTGTGTGTGTGTGTGTGTGTGTGTGTGTGTGTATCCACACATAGACATTTAAGTCAGGGTTCCTTGAAGTACCTTCAGCCAGGAGAAAGCTTTAAACCAATCCCAGTCAAAATCCAAATACCTAAATATTCCCTAGAGGACAGAGGAAGGCCAACACATTTATAAATATTTTTATTAATTCCTTGGGAATTTCATACAATTTCTTTGGTAACATTCACCCCACCCCCACCCCCAACTACTCCATTTCCTTCTTCCATACACTGTCCTTCCCCACAATTGAATTTCCTTTTTCTTGAAACAGTTCATCCAGTCCAATGCATGCTGCCCATAAATCCTGGGTATGGGCCATCCACTGGACTTACTGTACCTACCAAGAGCTACACCCTTCATAAAAAGTGACTGTTCCTAACCCCAAAGCATCATCTGTCCATAGCTCCTCTGTTAGTGGCAGAGACGTATGAAATCTTTCCTATTCTGTGGCTGGTCTTATCTTGTGCAGGTCTTCTGCAGGTAGTCACAGGGGCGGTAACTTGATGAGTACAGTGTTCCTGTTATATCCTAAAGACATACTTCACTTTGGTCTTCAGACTGACTCCTACAGTCTTTTTGTTCCTCTTTAGTGATGGTCTCTGAGCCTTGGTGGTGGTAATATACAAAGGTCCCTTTTGTTGCTGAGCACTCTACTGATATTTATTCTATGTCTTTTGAGTAGCTGTGAGTTTCTGTGTTAACCACCAGCTACTGCAAAAATATGATCTTCTCTAATGAGATCTGGGAACAGCCCTAATATGTGGGCATAGCAATATGAAATTAGAGAACAGTATAATATAGCATCCATTTAGCAAAACCGTACCAGTACTCATTTTAAATCATTTAGTTGTTGTTTGGATAGTGATCTTCTTGCAGGTGCAGAGGGAGGTCACTGAAGATTTTTCATGACACTTGAAAGCCACACAGACTGTACTAGATTTAGACCAGCTTTCTCTTGGAAAACAAGACAAAGCTGTGAGTTTCTGTGTAATAGGGAAGGAGATGAACTCAGGAAATAGCATTCAGGAAACCCTAAGAGTTATCCCAGCATCCCTGGAACCCCGAATCTTGACAATGAGGCTAAATCAATAAGGTTTAAAGACTCATTGTGTATGTAAGTGACAGAAAACACAAGGAAGAAGAAGACCACTCTGCTTTAACACGCTAAAAATATGAACAGTTCTCCATTTTACTGAGATAAGGGAGACAAGTATAGATGGTAAAGTCAGTAAGGCAAGATGGAGTTGCTGACCAAACAAAATCTTTCTCATTAAAAATATAAGGCGGGATTAGTCTTTAATAGCCCTGTTTGGCCAGGAGTGATAAGATATCCTGAAATACAAGCACATCTGCTAGAATTGCACTCAGTCCTTCCTTTACTCCCTTGTATTACCTGACATGGATACAAGGGAGCCAAGAGTAGGTCTGAATTTGAGCTTTTCTGTCTTCTCTTTGATATATGTATAGTGTGTGTGTGTGTGTGTGTGTGTGTGTTTGTATATCTGTGTGCGGAGTTTCAAATCATAATCTGGGGAGAACAGGAGACCCTTCCGCTCATATTTGCTCTCATTTAGCATGTAACGTAGCACTCACTTCTGTAGAGTAATAACCAGAAGTAATCTCCACACGTCCTTTGAGAATTCCTCAGAAATGAACCTTGATTAATCTTTTGCCTAATTAAAACTGATTATTAAAATAGCTTGTCCCTTGACTACCGCATAAAGTGGTGCCTTATCTTAGGGAAATGGTTAATGTTCTTGTTGGTTAAGAGTTTTGAAAATAAAAGGCAATACTTTCAGAGCTATTGGTCCAGGCTGTGTTTGCAAAGCTCACATAATTCTGCACGTGAGGTGCTAACATAACTGAAGCTCTCATGGTAAAAGGGACAGACGTTCATTCGCTGGGTTCATGTAACACCATGATTTGGGAATCGAGCCAGTTCTTTTGTATACCACCAAGTCACTAACTTGATAGGGCAAGTCATAGATACTGAGATAAGTGAAAAACATAGTGCATACCAAATGCTTTGAACCGATGAAAGCCAGAATGCTAATGAGAAAAGGCTTATAGTCAGACAGCACTGTTTTTCTTATCTTAGATCACATCCCAACGATGTTCTTCAGTCACGTGTAAGCCTAGCTTCACTGGCTTGGGTGTACTCTTGGAGATGAAGTGGCATAAATGCAGCAGTGTGACAGACATCATAATTATCCAAACACAAAGAAAAAAGAATTTCATTAATTTAGTTTACCAGCCATAAGCTTTTACCCCATACCTTTGGCAGACATTGCCTTTCTTTGTTCAGAGGGTCCTGCATCATGAGTTAGTTCATTAGTTCAGTGGCTAAACTAAATAAATAGACAATGCTAAGCTAAGCTAAGTAGACAATGGGCTTGATGTACATCCCTCTGTTTTTAATGATCTTTACTGATACTTACTCTTTAGGGAGACTCCCAGAGAGGATTTCGCCATATATACCTCAGAATTCACTATGTCACTATGGTTGATCTCAAACTTGTAGCACACCCCCTGCCGTAGTCTCTTGAGTTCTACGTTTACGGATGTGTACCACCATTTGTGATGGTACCAAGGCATGATGGTATTGTTTTGTTTTACCTGTAGCCTGACCCGTACTTGGTCAGTGTTTTACTTCTGAGGTATGTCATTAGCCTGACCACTATTCTTCACAAGACAATTTCTGACCTCCTACTTTTGAATTAGAGTGGTCTGAATGTGTGTATGTTTGTGTGTAGTTAAACTTTTTTGTTGGGATGTTGGCTCCCCAATTATGACATGGAGACCAATTATTATTAAAGCTTTACTAATAGCTTAGGCTTATTTGTAATATCTCTTATAACTTAAATTAATCCATTTCTGTTATTTATTTTGACAGCAATCCTAATTTTTAAAAAAAAAAAACAAATACAAAAACAAAGCAAAAAGTCTTTCTCAAAGTTTGTTATTATATCCAAGTTGAACCTGACATATTTAGGAAAAGTCCAGGAATTCATGGGGAGATATGAAGAAGACAGGAATTGTAAGGAAAGAACTCAGAAATGATACCATGGCAATGGAAAACTTTCTGTTTTACTGCCTTAATTTTTGGGCTATAATTCTTGCTGTAGGAGAATAATACAATTTCACTTTCAAAGTGATATCTGACTCCTAATTTTTATTGATAAAGATTAATTAGTTAATGTTTCATCTGACCCACTAAAATATGCTTAACAAACAGAAAGGGTTAATTAAGACACCTAGATATAGTAGTTTTTAACTTTATTTTTTTAATGCTAATGAAAAGGAAATGGCAGCTGTGGAGAAAGTTAAAAGTTGTAACCTTTCATTTTTTATTTAGACAAAAGGGGAAATGTTGTACAATATTAACTGAAGATGTGTTACATTTATTTATGCTGTGGAATATTTGTTTAATGATGCAAAAAAAAAGTGCTATCTTAGCTTTGTTGTTTTATATGACACTATAATGTTATTTCAGATAAAGTACTATTCACATTATGTGTGTGTGTCTTCCAGAAAGTCTTGCGAGTTTAGAGTAGATTTTTGCAGTAATTGATATACAAAGGCACATTGTTCTTCAGAATCTTCCTTGTGTACCTATCATAATCTTTTTATGTTGGAAGAAGAGGTAAAGTTCTCTAGAGAAATAGAAGAGCTGTTAAGATTTAAACAAAATGTGTTGTGGCCCTAAACAGAATTCAAAGGAATTTCTATAGCACCTTGTTTCTTTTTCATTAGTCTACTGAAGTGATATTTTCTCTTGAAAATATCGGTGTTAGGAAGTATAGACTTCAGTATATCTATAAAAAATTCTAGAAACAATATTTCTTATTTGTTTTGCCATTATATGTACTTATTCTCTCTTTCTATGAGAGTAGGTTTCAAACTGCTTACAGTAATGATGCTATTTTTTGATTCAATATTTGTCTTATAAAATAATGACAACAGAAAACCGGGCATGGTGGCGTACTCCTTTAGGTCCAGTATTCCCAGAACTTGGGAGGCTGAGGCAGGCAGTTCTTGAGTTCCAGGACAGCCTGGTGTACAAAGTGAATTGAAGGCTCATGAAAGATTTTCAAAGCAATTATTTATTTGGAGATATATTTGTTTAGGTTAAGAAGAAACAACAAAATAAAATCTAAAAGAATGATTTCCTTTTTTGTATGTTCATGGGTTATGCCTAGAATAGCTGCACATTAAACACAACTCTTACTCACTTTAATTCACTTATTTGCCTGGTCCTGGTATATGAAGCACCTCTTTAATTCTGTTTCTGTCCTTGCTAATAACACAGCTAATGTTAAAAGAGAGGCTAGTTAAGCAAGGTACTAGTTGGCCCCATAATTTTGGAATATGGTGTCATTGAAGTGAACTGCTGCACCCTTGGTGTATCACAAAGCTTTATCTAAGCTCACCGCTCCCACGTCCCTAGGACAATGAGTAAGCGTAGCTAGAAAATGGTAGAGGAGGCTATTCTGGGGAACTGAGTGGTGTGAGCAAAGTTGCAGCAGGCAAAAATGAGCACAGTGTTTATGTAACTGGGGAAATCCTAGGACAGGATGGAAAAGAATCTGGGAGAAGAAATAATGGAAGAGAATGTGTGGAAGAGGGGCTGAGGCCCTCTTATAGAGGAGTGTCTACATGCCCCGGGAAGCATTTCGTGACATTCTGCCTAGGATGGAGAGTCTTCAGAAGCTCCAAATTAGATTCATAGTTGAGAACCTGCTGAGATTATGGGGAAAATTCCGATAGAGAACTTGAGAGTAAAATTTAGTTATGTTGTGGCCGTAGGACAGAAGGTAATGATGTTAGGAAGGGCAGTAACCATGGTAATGGAAAGAAGAGGAGTGATGTGAAAGGCTTAGGCTTTGGATCTGCCGTGCTGGGATACTAATTGGACATAGGAGCTAAGGCTGAGGGACAGTCACAGGTGCCTAGGTGACTGGGTGGTTCCATTCACAGAGTTAGGACTTCCAGAGGCACATTTGGCTTTTCAGAACAGAATGATGAGTTTGACCTTAGAAGTATTGAGATGGATGGAGGTGCAAATAGGAAGCAGGTACCGAATACATGCATCTGGGTATCAGGAGGAAACTTCAGCCTTGTGATAAATGTTGGGAATGTCTGTTAGAAAGCATAAAGTCATTGAAGGTGAGGTTGCCAAAGCTGAGCACAGGCATGGACAGATCCTGTGGACATGTTATGTAAGGAGGAAAGTACGCAAGGCAGCCATGCTGGAAGCAATTGGTTAATTAAAATGAAATCCCACATTTCCTAAAGCTTGATTCCTCTGGCAGCTTCTGCTAAAGCTAGTCCAAAGGCAAGTCACACTTATGGATGAGGATGATGGTGGATCCTGTGCTAAGTGGCCGAGGAAACAAGAGTGGTTTTGCTTCTCAGGAATAAATTACTGACTCAATGAATTTTCTCAAATCCTTATGTGTAAGAACAAACGATGGAGGATTTGGTTTGCAAGCATAAGTGAGAGACATGAGGAAGTTAGGCTGCAGCTGGTGGATCTGCTTCCTTTTTGGAACGGACTGCTGCTACTCCGTTCTGATCATTGATTAAAGAGCAAGTGTGAAGGACAGAGGTAAAATGAATATATGGGAAAACAATTCAATAAAGTGTTAAAATTGTCATTCTGGGAATGTTTTAATATTTAAAAAGTAAGAGACACACCAGAGTAAATTAAATATAATGAGATGCAGACATTGGCAATTTAGTGGCAGGCTATATTGTGCCATAAGTTATAAATAAATGACTTAAAAGATTATATGTAGTGTGTAGCAGCATCTAAAGCCTAGCAAATACACTTGTGAACACATAAACACATACACAAATAGAAACACATACACACAGAAACACAAACACATACACATACAAACACAAACACACACACACTCATAGAATAACACATACACAAATACTCATACAAACATAAACACATTCAAATATACACACACAGACTCTTAAATAATTCTTTAAAAGATAATTTTAAACTTAAAGAATTAGACCATGGCAAACTGTCTAATACAATCATTTATCATAACTAACCTAGGGCCATTAGGGTATAGCCAGGGGTACAATGTTCACATAGTATGTAGAAGTTGACTCTAGTGAACAATCAAACTAAAAATGAGCTGACATATGAAAAATAAATAATTCTTTTTTCTTACACAAAATATTTTTTTCTCTTACACAAAATATTGATATCTACCATTATTTCTGTGTTTAATAGTACATACATGAACTCTTTAATTCTTTAAAACTCCCAGTTATTTACAAACAACAACACTGAAAATCATTGATTCTTTTGAATGGTGTTTTCTCCTGAGAGGATCCCACTTTGTAGCTCAAGTTGGCCTTCAACTATGATCTTCTGCTTGTGCCTTCTTAGGATAGTGGCTACCAATATAAGCCATTATGCTTATTTAAATTTTGATCTTTCTTGTAAAGATAATTTTATTGACTTTTTTGAAAACTTCCATATGGTCCTCTATATGAGACCATATATGAAGCCTGGTGGACCAACCAAGGCTATACTCTTAAGCAAAACTGGCTCTCCATTGCCCAGAAGCTCTCAACTAAGTATCACATATTTATGTTGTAAGTGGTTAGACGATTGATCAATAGAGCCATAGATGAAGCATAAATACCACATAAATATCTATATAAATATGTTTAAGGAATCCTCCAGGTGAAATATTGCATTTTTACTTGCTTACTTTTTACACACAAAAATATTTTTGCTAATTTAAAACATTAATAGTTGGAGTTAATTTTTGTTTTCTGTGTTATAAAACGAGTCCCTCTAATAATGGTCTTACATGAAACATCTATATTCCATAAGTTTTTTTTTCATAAGTTGATTTTGATTTTTCTCTTTCTTTCTTTTTTTCTTTCTTTCTCTCTCTCTCTCTTTCTTTCTTTCTTTCTTTTCTTTCTATTTTTGGTTTTTATTGAGACAAGGTTTCTCTGTACAGCCTTCGCTGTTCTGGAGCTCACTGTGTTGACTAGGATGGCCTTGAACTCAAAGAGATTCACCTGCCTCTGCCTACCAAGTGCTGGAATTAAAGGCATGCTACAATACAACCTGAGAAGTTGGTTCTTCTTTCTGGCTTCAAAATTTTTTTTTGCGTGTGTGTTGACCACATTGTCTTTATCCAGTGCTTTGCTGAGGAACTCCTACATTGATTCTGTAAATTGGCCATTGTGAATAGTTTTACAATTCCACTTTTATGTGTCGGTATCTCTGTAATATGTTGACTTAGAGTGTTTGCAGTAGATGCCCAGGAGGAATTTGGCTGACTATGCTAAATCTCTTCTAGTTTTTTTTATTTGTTTGTTTATTTTGTTTTGTTTTTAAGAAACTTCTACAGTGATTTTCATAGAGCCTATAAATCTTTCAATTCACATGAGCTGTATATTAAGCGACTCTCTAGTCCATCTGTGTCAGCTTTTGCTGTTTCAGCTTGTTTTCTTAATGACTGACATTCTAACTGGAGGTGGAATTTCAATATACTTTTGACTTGAGATCCTCTGATGGTTCGTTAGATAGAGGTTTTGTATGCATGTATTTTTTTGGTCATATGCTCTTCATATTTTGTGCATATTGGTTGAATTCATTAGTTCATTCATTAATTGGGTTGTTTGTTTTCTTGTTGCTTAGTTTTATATGTGTTCTAGATATTTACTCTTTGTCAGATGTATAGCTGGCCAACTTTTTTTTTTTCCTATTCTGTAGGCTTTTCTCATAGATTTGTGTTCTATTTATTCTACATCATGACTACAGGTTTTTCCTTACCGTTTTTCCCCATTTTTCAAGATCAAACTCAGGGCTTATTACATTATTAAAAAGTGCCTTACCTGTGTACACTCAGCCATTATTCTCTATTCTCAAAATATTTTATTAATTGTTGGAAGGAGTCCGCTTGCTGATCCTAGCTGCCCGGCTAACTTAGACCCAAAATAATCACACAGAAACTGTATTAATTGAAACACTGCTTGGCCCATTAGCTCTAACTTCTTATTTGCTAACTCCTACATCTTAATTTAACCCATTTCAAGTTACCTGTGCATCACTATGAGGTTGTGGCCTACCAGCAAAGTTTCAACATGTCTGTCTCTGGCAGCTCTGTGGCTTCTCTCCGACTCTGTGGCTTCTCTCCGACTCTGTGGCTTCTCTCCGACTCTGCTCTCCTTCTCTCAGCATAGAGCCTAGCTTTTCTGGCCTAGTTCTGTTCTACCCTTGCCATAGGCTCAAAGCAATTCTTTATTCATTAACCAATAAAAGCAACACATAGACAGACGGACCTCCCACACCAATTCATTCTTTGTATGTCTCCCAAACTACATGACTATACTGTAAATAATTCAGCACACATGCTTCATCTACCAATTTGATTCTTTTCTTTGGTATTCTCCATTATAACAGGAGCAACATAGTACATGTCTCATAAGCTAACTGCATGCACTAGTCTGTGCACAGTGATTGTGGTCACTTTAAGTGGAATCTATTGTTTGCTACCTACAAAACTATGAACTGAAGTAAAATATAGAATACCTTTTCTATAACATTGGTGGTTAAGAGAGACTATAGGTAAATTTTCTCCAATCTAACATTTGGTATTTGTAGAAAATTTATAAGACTTTTATTTCTTTGAAGATTGATCATATGACTTCTACATTTAGAATAGTGATTTTTGTTAAGAAATGTGCCAAGCCAGGCAATGGTTGCCCATACTTTTAATCCCAGCACTTGGGAGGCAGAGGCAGGTGGATCTCTGTGAGTTCAAGGCTAGCCTGGTCTACAAGAGCTAGTTCCAGGACAGGGGCCAAGGCTACACAGAAAAACCCTGTTTCAAAAACCAAAAAAACAAAGTGTTCCAAGTGTGAATTTTATGTAAATATGTGCACGTACTAACTGCATTAAATGTACGGAGTTGAATCTTAATTTATACTTAGGGCAAGATATTTGAGAAATTATAAATATAAATTTTAACAGTTTGAAGCTAAAAGCACATTTGCTAATTTTAATGAGTATCTCAAAAAACTGCATTTATGAAACATCTTATGACTTTGAATTCAACCTGTGTGTATTTTCTTTATACATTAAATTTAAAAAGTTGGCAAGGATATTTATTTCTGTGGAAATCAATGAATGACATTAAGTTTCAATTTGACCTATTTTCTAGAGATAATAAGTTGATACTATAGACATTTTTAAAACAATAGGAGTTAAGTTAAATCAGACTTTCAGACACTGGTTGATACACCTACAAATAAAGATATTACACATGTTCAGAAATTGTCCCAAGAATTTGAGTGTAGGTGTAGACAAGTAATAAAAATGTCACATGCATATCCATTGCTGTCTCTGCTTGTCACTTATTTCCTTGGGACTCTTCTAGGTTTATAAGGAAATAGTTTACCATAGGACTGGGCTATAGCTCAGTGAGAAATAATTGTGAGGATGCCGGAGACCTTGGCTTGTCACACAGACACACACACACATATAATTGTGAGGATGCCGGAGGCCTTGGTTTGTCACACAGACACACACACACACAGACACACACACACAGACACACAGACACACACACACAGACATACACACAGACACACACACATATATAATCGTGAGGATGCCGGATACCTTGTCTTGTCACGCAGACACACACACACACACACACACACACACACACACACACACACGTTTCAGAGAGGAAACAGAAAGAGAGAGAGCTAGCTAGCATATACTAATGGAGTTTATTCTTAAATTGCAGTTCATGGGTATTTGAATTATATTATTTTTATGCAAACTTGCTCATTTCTACTCTTAAGACTAAAAAAGTGGCTCAGCTTGAGCTTGGTGATTACAATCTGAGCAAAGACAGATTCTGCTGTCTAGAAATCCCTGTTTTTGTTTTATTCTGGGTTGAAGAGGATAGAAGTAACCCATTAGTTCATACTCAAGCTCCCTGCTACCCTACTTAGGTAAAATCTTTTGAAAAGACAACACCACCAGTTTTGTGTGGGGCACATTATTTTGAAAACATTAAAAAAAAGTTGATGACCAAATGATTGGTGGAAACTTTCTCATTTTAATAGAGTGGTAAAAAATTATTTTTCTTGTCCATTACTCTCAGCATATATAAATTAGTATATATGTTGATGACATTACATAACCCTTGAATTCACTGAGGAATTTAGAATGCTCATAGATATATTTACATGTAGTTGTTTTACTTTTGTCTTTGTATAACCTTTGAATACAAACAGGGATACACACACAAACACACACGCATATACATCTATATGTCCACAATTTATTAAATTAAGCCATAAATGTATATGTATGATTATAAAGTAAATATTAATGCTTCAGCAGTCATCCCCTCTGAAAAGATAAAGATGCATTTAAAATATGAGCATGGTTTTATTGGTGTATCACCAAGAAGGAAAGCAGACCTTTGCTTGCATGTTTTCTCAGGCCTGAAGATCAGTGCAATGATTAGGTGCTCTGCTACCACCTGCAGCCTCCCAGCGTTCTCCTGGCTTGGCCTGCACTGGAGTAAAGGGCTGCAGTTGTGGCTTCAGTTGTTTGCTTCTGGGCTTTTGGGGAACTGCTCAGTAATCCCTTGGGAGTGCCAAAGGGAGGGCAAGAGGGAGCCTTGCATCATGCTGTGGCAGCCTCAGGGGCTCCTTCAGTACCTTAGTGGCTTGCCAGGGTGAGCACCATAGACAGCCTTCCAGCTGAAAGAGCGTGATAATTAAAGTGCTTGATTTCAGCCAGCCAGCAAGTGTTCTTTGTGAACCTGGTCTCTGTGTACATAAATGACCAGATCTAAACACATGGTAGAAAATTTGAGATTGAGCCCCTACTTGGGAGAAATTGCAAATCCGAACAGAAAATATAAACCGGTAAAGCAGCCAGGATTTACCTCACCACTGTGGTGCAGTCGAAGTGGGGAGAGCTTAGGTGACGGTGTTTCCGTGTGCACCGTGCCTCTAATTTTCAATAATAGCCTTTGCGTTTCTCCGTGCCTGCATCGTTTCCCCTAGAACTCCTCAAAAAAGACAAGGTGTTCCTTTTAGTATCCAGTACACTTTTGTTAGCTTGTGGAAATATTATTTTCACCTTCCACGACCCCACTTTACAGACTGTATAATAGAGTCTCTCTGTGTGTTGTACCGTAGATGCATGTAAAGTATGCAAAGGGTTCCTTTAGCTTGGAGTAAATTATGTATTTGATTTTTGTTCAGTCGCTTTTATAATAGAAAGCAGCCAAAGAGCCAAAAACATAATATTTAGTGGGATTGACGATCTCTTCCCTTAGGTGTGATCTTGGAATCAGAAGTCCTGCATTGATTTCAATGAGGGTCGCGGGTTAATACCGACAGCGTGAGGCAGGGGCAGGCAGCCATGCAAGACTGCCCTTAGTCCACAGGAGCCTCCCATTTATAGCAGAACACTTTCCGTATCTTCCAAGTTAGAATGAAAACTTGCATGACTAGGCGTGAGAAAAAAAAAAAACTTTATCAGCCAGATCATTAATAACTCGGTCCTCAGCCTTTCAAGTTACAATTAGTTGCTCCCCAGCTGTGACCTTCAAGAGCTACTCATTATTGTGGGCCCTGATTGTTCCCTCCCACCCCAGAGCTCTTTTCAGAAATAGTTTCTCTGACATCATTGACCCCAAGGGTCAGTGTGAAGGATGAGTCTTCAGGCACTCATTTGTAAGTCTTGTTGCTGCGGGCGTGCTGTGTGTGCATGCATGTGCTTGCATGCATGTGTGTGAGTGTGTGTGTGCGTGCGCGCCTGTGTGTCGGTTTAAAGAATTCAACTAATGATTAGTTAATGCCTCATTGTAAACCCAGCTGTTTGGTCAGACCCCAGTTCGGATGACGCCTGCCAGAGGAAGGGTGGGCACTCTTGGGAGTAGCAAGGCGATTTAGTAGCCTCAAGTCCAGAGCAGAACCGAAGGTAATAACACAGACCCTGCTTTATTTCGATGTGTTTTTAAAGGTCTCAACACGCATGCTTGCCAAACTTTGTCATGCACTGCACGGCATCTCAATGGATCAGCAGGGAGGTTAAACCTGCTGTGAGTTTGGCACCTACTGCAACCCAAAGAGAAAATGGGGATTAGCAGACTGTAGTCAAGTATGAAATGGAAGCTCGGTTGGAAATGGAGGACTGGATTATTTTCAACTTCTTGCCTCAGTTCCTTTATATATGAGGAACATATGACTCTTAAGAGAAAGGGATTTGCTTTCTCCAGACAACGTGTGACACATAATCTTTCTGTTCAGAAAGGAGCCTTAATTAGGGAAAAGCAAACCATCATAGCATGAACGCATAAGCCCACTGGCAGGCAGAGCAATACAATACGTTATTGATAAGAATTTTTCTCGACAATAAAAGTCTAGAATTAATTCTTGTACCCCAAGAGCATCTTGTCCATCGTATATGTGTATGGTGAAGGTTTCACGTGTGAACCCTTGCTTGGCAATATCTGTTGCTACTGTAGCAAGGCATATGGGATCTCTAGAAGGGAAGAAGTGGACTCGCCTTTCTCTGATACACTTTCAAACCCTGCATGCCTGGAGATCCCTTCCAGAATTCTCATTTGTGTATACAAATAGGTGAGCTCGAAATGACAGTATATAAAATTCCTTGGAAACTGGCCTATATTTGTGTCTCACTCCCATGACAACTTTCTTAATTGCTTTCTTTTTTCCTCTCATCAGTAGCAGGAAGGAGAAACCTGAGAGAGACCCAGCTGCTGTCTTGGTTGTGTATCCATGGCTAGGCCACAGGGCTCCCACTGGCTAGTTCCAAAGCCCATGGCCACAGCCATCCCTAGTTAAATTCTGTGTTTCACAATTAAAAGGAAAGGGCTTAGAGGCAGGAAGAAGCCTGTCAGAACTGGCCAAGGGCTGGCGATGTTGATAAATTTTCTAATATTGCTATTACAAATAAGATTTCACTTATAGAATCATTTCAAAGTTAATATTATTGATGGTGTAGCAAAAAATTGCAAATTATCAATGATGTCAAAATCATATAGTGTTGGAGGAGGGCACTGCTTGTTGGTTCCCAGCTGCCCTGCTAGCTTAGACCTGAAATAATCACAGAGAAACTGTATTAATTAAATCACTGCTTGGCCCCTTAGCTCTAGCTTCTTATTGGCTAACTCTTACATATTAATTTACCCTATTTCTATTAATCTGTATATCACCACAAGGTTGTTGTCTACCGGCAAAGTTTCAGCATTTCTATCTCTGGCAATGGCTCCATGGCATCTCTCTGACTCCACCCTTCTTTCCTTCTTTCTCCCAGCATTCATCTTAGTTCCCCCCCCCATACCTAAGTTCTGCCCTATCACAGGCCAAGCCAGTTTTCTTTATTCATTAATGGTAATCACAGCATACAGAGAGAAATCCCACATCAATATAGTCCTTTTTAAAAATAAGGATAGTAGAGAATTAACGATTGACACCACAATTTCATACTCAATTTGAGCCTGAATTCATTGTGTCAGTAGATTAACCTAAATTTAATGTCCCAGTGAACATTTTTCAAGAGTTGAAATCTGTATACATTGAGGATTTAGTAATCACTATAACTCTGCAGGAACAGAAGGGGGTATATTTGGTAAATACAGAAAACAGTAAGTTAAGGTAAACATTAAAGTATGCTTTAATCCTATGAGAAAAACACCACAGGAAATATTTCCCAAAGTGGGGGCGGGGCGGGGGTGGATATGAAATAATGATGTGATTTTGTGTCCATTCTTGGGCGGTAATGAGCCAGAAGATTGATGAGGGCACAGTTGTTACGGGATGATGTTGGAGGGGGTTCTGCGGGGTTCTGCGAGCCCTCGGGAGAATTGCAGAAAATGAAAAGTTCGGGGCAAGGCAGGTAAGAGGGAGTTCATGGCCTCACCAGTCAACGGGGTGTCGGGGGGGGGGTATTCCTTGAAGCAGCTTTCCTCTGCAGTCTTGTCTGTCTTTGTTTGCTTCACCCCAGTGAGAGTTCATCCTGAGAGAACATGGCCCGCAGGTGAGAATAACAGAAAACAGCTGGCTGTGAGTGCGGCCAGCAGATGCTGTTTTCTGGTAGCTTTCTCTCTTTCTTTTTTCTTCTTTCCTGACAGCTGCGCAAGTCACATGTAGCTGAACCTTGCAGCTAGACTCTGCAATGGTCCTTTCTGGATTCCTGTGCTTATGTGCCCATGTCCTTGAAGGCTTGTTTGTCAAGGAAATATGAAAGGGAGAACAGATTGGAGATGCAGTACTGACATTCCTCCATAAAGACGATCTGTTCCCTTCTCCTAGCTCATCTCCAAAGCTGCTCCCAAGGAGGGTGAAGAAAGAAATGTAAGCCCTGTGTCCCTGGCGTACCCAGAGAGCAGATCCTTGTTGTCTTTCCAGAGACAGCTGTCCACGAAAACATACACTAGTCAGTTATACAAAATTTCCCTGTGGCACTAAGGTGGCAGGTCCCTTATGAAAGCCAATATTCTCTAAAGAATGCCAGCCAAACAGGCAGGAGGACAAACAGCCTAAACTCCAGGGAGAAGTATATTTGGCTATTTCCTGAGCTGGTTGGACTTGGAAACCGCCCTCCCTATATTGTGTTATATTCAGTGTGCCTATGCCCTTATGTGGGGTTGTGGGGAATTCATCTAAATATTGACTAGTGTGTTGCACTTCTACATTGTTTGACATGAAATTGTATAGTGTTTAATGTATGTAATGATAAGTACATGAAAGCAAAAAATATAGCAAGTCTCAGCAGTCTCATAAAATGTTAGAGTTAAGAGAAACATTTGTGGTCATCCCTTCCCTGCAGAGGGTTTATGGTAACAGATTTTTCAGACACTTCCGTCGGTGGGGGACTTTGCTCCAGTTCCAATTCCAAACATAATTTGTAGCATATTATAAGCAAGTATATATTTTAAGTCAAATACTTGTGTTCTATTTAGTTGTTGAAATTAAAAGGTTTGGGGACGATCCCTGTGTATAAACATTCTCTGATTATTATTAAAAATAATAATTCATCTCCAAAATTAAAAATGTGAACTGAAGAAAAACTTATAGAAAAACCCAAATATCACACATCCACCACTGTAGAGGCTTTCATGTAATTTTGATATTTTTATCTATCCACGCATTTTCAAATGTAGTTGTGATGGTAATGGGAAAGTAGCTTTTTCCTGTCTTGTTTTCAGCTAAGATTCTGCAATAGTGAGACTCTGAAAGTGTTTGCAGCAGTTGTCTTTGCAGGCTTTTCCATTAGGGAGGGAGTGGTTGACATTAATGTGAATCTCTTGTCTGTGTCGTTTCATTTCAAGCAGAAGATCTTTGCACAGCAGAATTGCACATTCCTGAAGTGACATGGTGTGTCTTTATTCTTCTCTCTCCTCAGAGCCTCAACTCAGTCTGGTATAATCACTGCAATAGCATGGCTTTTCCTAAGATGACCCCGTATGTCTGTTTGACCACACTCTTTGTCTTTTCGCTAATTTGCTTTTCAGTGGACTTTAACTCGTTTTTGGCACTCATATACCACCCTCCTTCCCCTTTCCCTATTTCGACATTTGTCTACACATTTGAAGGATTGAGTTGATTTTGACTTCTCGTCCAATGACACAGTATTATAATTCTTTGTGGCTTTTTAATTGTCATTACTATTATTTTATGTGTTATCATTCCTTATGGTAATCAAAATACTGTTGCTGTCCCATAAGGACATCCACTTTAAAAAAATGTTTTAAATATATTTCATGTGTATGAAATATTCATGTACAACCTTATGCCAAAAAAGGGCATTAGATCCTAGTATAGATGGTTGTGAACCACCATGTGGTTCCTGGGAACTGAACTGGAAAAACAGCCAGTGCTCTTAACCACTGACTCATCTCTCCAGTCCCAAGGACATCCATTTTTGAATCTCTAAAAGTCAAGAGTGTGTTGTCATGAGAGAGAGAAAGAGAAAAAAAAAAAAAAACAGGACCTTGAAATAAATAGGTTATCTTAGGTTATCTGTATGTATCTAATATAGTTACAAAGATCCTTTGAAGTGGAAACAGAAGTTAAACAACCAAACAACACCACACAAAACATATAGTATTTACTGCTATAGAGCATGAACAAGTGAGTGTCTAGAAGTTGAAATTTATTCTACCGAAACAGAAAAGAACATAAACCTACCAACTTGTAGTTCAGTGAGATCCAAGCCACATTTGACCAATTTAACTGTGAGATAAAAGTTGCACAATAGTAATTTGTTTTAGGGGTAATTTATTAATTCATCTAGTCGGTGGGACTGGAGAAATGGGTCAGTAATTAAGAACACATGCTGTCCTTGTAGGGGACCCCAAGTTTGGTTCTTAGAACCCATGTAAGAAAGCTCAATACTGCATTTAACTTCAGTTCCAGGAGATCTGATGCCCACTGTGGCTTCTGTTTGCTCCTGTACTCATATACACGTACCTTGTTGCACATGTGCACACACACCCCCAACACAAACACACACACACACACACACACACACACACACACACACACACAGTCACTCGTAAAAATGAGCTGGGCGGTGAGGGCACATGCCTTTAATCCCAGTGCTCAGAAGGCATAGACAGGCAGACCTCTTGAGTTCATGACCAGACTGGTCTACAGAGAGAGTTCCAGGACAGGCTGCAAAGCTACAAAGAGAAACCCTGTGTAGAAAACACAAAATATAAATAAATAAATAAATACCATAAATAAGAAGTCTGGTATTTGTCAGTCCTTCTTTCTCTTCTCTTTATTTAATAGCTATTCTGTATTCTCTAGTCATAATTTTCTTAAACACATCCTGATTCTTAGAATGATAGAACGTGTTGTCTCTCTATGCATAAACAAATGTGGTATAGTTGATTTACATTGGAAGGGCTAGCCAATAAGAAGCTTGAGCTAATAGACCAAACAGTTTGCAATTAATATTAAGCCTCAGAGTGCTTATTTGGGAACTGGCGGGCAGGAGAGAAACCTCCAGTACAGCTCATGGACTCAGAAGGTTTATTTCAGAGTTGTTTCATTTCATTGACTTAGAGAAGAGAGATTCAGGATGAGGCCAGGAGGAATGGAGCCTCAACACCACAGTAACCTATGTCTCATTTAGCCCCTCCTCTTGTATTAGACCACTTCTCAATAATACCATGATATACTGATTCTTTAAAGGCTCAATCCACTGATTAGGTAACATCCTTGTGGGCTAATTTTCCCTGGACAAGAAAGTGCAGACTTACCCATAGTTCTGCCTCATCCTTCTCCTAGGTGATTGTGAATCCAGTCAAGTTTACCTTGAAGATTAGTCCCCATAGATGGTGGTATCATTTTCATCTTATTTATTACTATTTGGGGAGCATAGATGTTATTTTTATTTTAATTTGAATTTTGACTTGAGAATCAGAGGCCTTATATATTCTAAGGTCCATCTTAAGAACTGTGCCCTCTCCTTTGTAAATGGTACCTGTGAGCTCTATTCATAGTTTTAGAACTATTTAGTTTAGTAAATCTAACTATATTATATTCCATTATCTGACAGTTTCATTACTGAATCATATTGATCACCTCAGTTTTTTTTCCATTACCTCCCCCCTCACATCTGTGTGGGATAGAACAAGAGTTTATGTGAAGTTAGGATATTTTAATTCATAATTGCTTAGTAGCCAAGATAGCTGCTTAAGCAGTACTTCCCAGGTATACACGCATCTCTCTTTCTCTGCCCCCTTTTATACTAAACTTTCTGAAATGTTCCTATGACCTAAACTCAGAACTGACAGAGATTTCTATGTTGCTGGGGATGTGGTATATAGAATGCCATGCTCTAAACAAGGATGCTACTACTGCCCCATCTCCGTCCACAGCAAGATGGACAGTCCACCTGAAAGTCAGTCTCCCCACTAGACTATCCATTTCTAAACCAGATATATATCTGTTGCCTCATTTCTATTACTTTACATCTATTATTTTTTCGAGACAAGGTTTCTCTGTAGCTTTGGGGCCTTTTCTGGAACTAGCTCTTGTAGACCAGGCTGGCCTTGAACTCACAAAGATTTGCCTACTTCTGCCTGTATAGTGCTGGGATTAAAGGTGTGCGCCACCACCGCTCGGCTACATCTAAATTAAGACAATGTGCTGTGGCATTTAAGAACCATATTTTGTATTACAGTTGTTAAACCCAACTATTGTTCATATTTGTTAACCTTCCAGTGAAAGAAAAACTTGCAATGTTGCAGTGAATTAAAAAAAATAAGCCGCATTATAAAAGATATATAGTTATGTTAATCTTGCCTCTTAAATGAAAATATAAACCAGCATTGCTTCTGAGCTCTTCTCTTCGTCAAATACAACAGTATAGTTTGGCTAAGGACATAGGAGTTCTCCAACACTCAGTGAACACTTTTGAAGTGGACCAATTAATGGTGCAGATGTGCAAAAGTATTGTATATTTCACTACTGTTTAAAGTGGTGGCCTCTTTATAGTCTGTGTCAATAAATTTACAGTAAACTTAACAGACGCTTCTGCGTGCATCCCTTTTTTGTGGACAGCCAGCTGTGGCTGCTCTCCTCTCAGGATTACACCTCCATCACACAGAGTGCTTGTTCTTAACAAAGCTCTCGCTTGGGAGCATTGTGTTAGCTACTCACTCTGTTTAGACTGTTCTTCCTCACATTTATATGGGAAGCGCTTCTGCAATTCTCCGCTTAATTGCCACCTTTGAATAGAGATGATTTCTTTGACAAGAACATTCATCAATCTCTGTTTATTCCACCATGCTCTTCCAAGTCTCAGTGGAAGACAAGATGCTATTTTCATGTGACTTAAAATATTTATTCTTGTGTTGATCCTAGTGGCTTATGCTTTTAATCTTAGTACTCAGAAGGCTGAGTCAGGAGGACTGTGGTGAGTTTGCTTTCAGCCTTAACTATATAACAAATACCAGACCAGACGAGGCTACAAAATAAGACTCTCCTTCATAAAACATAAAAAATCAATATATATGTATACATATATATATATATATAAAATTTGACTTCCCAGTTCTACTCCTATCCCTGTAAACTATTAGATACCATGATATATGAATCCTTATAAAATCTTTTAAAATCATTTGCCTCTTTAGAGAATTGCAAACTTGCAGGTTGATTTTATATCAACTTGGGTCTGTACATGAGCCCATGCATACATCTTGTTATTGGGCATACAATATGATATTATATTATGAGCATTCAGATTATTTTGATGTCTTTTGGTTTTTGTTGAATTATTTTCTGGTTCAATTCAGAAACTTTCTTGATATTTTCCTGTGAGAAGCGCTGACTTGGTAATACCGATGGTTAAGGGGTGATAAAGAAAAAATGTATATAGGAGCCCAGAAGTATTCTTTGTGAGGCAAACTGATTTTAAGAGGTCAGTTAAGACTGGTTTAAGGCCATGATATATTTATTAATTTATGGGTCATTAATCTAGGGAGCTGGCCAACTAAGTTGTGACCCTGTTAAATAATAGCTCTATAAATTCAGGAGATTCTCTCTCTCTCTTTTTTTTTTTCTTTTTTTTTTTTTCAAGACAGGGTTTCTCTGTAGCTTTGGAGCCAGTCCTAGAACTAGCTCTTGTATACCAGGCTGGCCTCAAGCTCACAGAGATCCCTCTGTTTCTGCCTCCCAAGTGTTGGAATTAAAGGCATGCAGCACCAGGGAATTCTGAAGTATCTCAGCATTTAGCATTTACACTGTATGTTGGGGACTTCTTGTTCTTTACTCTCAGTGTCGAATTGTCGCGTGAGTTGATGATTGGATATAGATGGAGTATGCACCCGTGTGTGTGTGTGTGTGTGTGTGTGTATGTGTGTGTGTGTGATGTGTGTTTGCATGCATGTATGTTTAATGGGGGTCCTTGTTCTTGTGTAAGTGCAGAGTTATGTTTATATAAAACATTTTAAAATTATCCCTGAAGTATTACTTGCAATATTACTATCTTACCTTTTCAAGTAACAGCTCAAGTTTTATCATGGTATAGGTATACACCTGGCCCCAAGGTAAATGTCCATGTTCCTTTTAGTTTGAAAAGGATTATAATGTTGTTTTCTGGTATATGCTTTTTATTACTATATAGTAGTTTCTTAAACTCCTAAAGCTTATTTTTTAATGAATTTGTATATCAGGTATTACCAACTGTATAGTGACGTTTATATAATTTTTAGTCAGTTATGTGATCAATTAATCTCAAAATTGAAACTTTATCATTTTAGCCAGAGTTGTAAGTATTTATTTATGGGTATCTTGAATGCTAGGGAATACTACTTTTTATTCAACAGGGCCATGCTGGGCTAACTACAAGCTGTATAGTAATAAATAAGGAATTGGATGTGGGATATCTTGTTAAGATCTTTTCTTACCTCTTGAACTATCTATCCCTAATTATAAGGTAATATGCACAGATTGAACATTGCATACATCAATCTCAAACAAATATAATCATGCCTAGGTTACTACATGCATACACAGCGAGAAAATCCTGGAGAATGAATCAAACCTCAGGGCATACATGAATTTCAAATACGAAAACCTAGGCTCGCAATTACAATGTGAAGAAAACTGCTAATATTCTGAGAAAACTAAGTTGAGGATTTTGAATGGAGCTGCATATTATGTGTATGCTATATAGCTTATATTTTCATATGAGTCTATACAAGTTCAATTGAAATTTTATTATTTTACCTCAATTCAAAATGATATGCATTCAGTAGAAATCATGTTCCAGGTTACAAACATTTGATCTTTTCTTTAGTCTAGCAATAAGAGTTCCCAGTCTTCCAATGTTGGGGTTCATGCACCCTGCAGTTTCCAATCAACCACTAAATCTCACTGGTAAACACTGTTGCTTTTTATCATACTGTGTTTCTAGTGTTTGGAATGTTAGAATAATCAATCGTATTTTCAACTTAGCAACTTCTTTAGTGAGCTATAACTTCATAATTAATCTTGGAAGATTTATACATACATTAATATATAGTATTCTAAAATGTGAAGGTTGCCTCTCTATAACATATAGCTTTTTGATAGATAAATTGAATTATTTTAGCAATGCCAATCTTATGAGTTTGGCAACTAGTTATTTATGCATTTAAAGTATCTTGAGGGAACTGCTTGGTGATTGAATACTTGCCTGGCAGTTTTTAAGCATTGGTAGCACTTGGTAGCTATATATGAACATAATGTCTGCATTAATTATAGGTCTGGTATTTATATTTTAATATTTAGTTTTTATTTATACTGAGGTGGATATATCTGTGTATCATTGTAAATACATGTGAGTATAGGTGCCTTCACAGTTCACAAGAGGGAGTCTAATTCCTCTTGAGTGGAAGATAAAGTTGGTTGTAAGCCAACCTCTGTGGGTGGATAGGGCAAGAGATGAGCTGGTTGGTCTGGTTCTCCTAACCACGTGAGCAGGTTCCTTCTGTCATGGTGTTCCTCATATTTAGCTTTCCGACATAAGTTTCCTTTTACTTAGAAAGCCCCTTTAGTGGTCAGATGACTCTTTCGTAGGGGTTATCTAAGATCATTGGAAAACACAGATATTTACTTTACAATTCATTACATTAGCAAAATTACAGTTATGATATAATAACAAAAATAATTTTATGGTTAGGGCTCACCACAATGTAAGGAATCACAGTCTTAGGAAGGCTGAGAACCACTGACTTAGGAAATAACAAACAAACAAAAACCAAACAAACAAAAAACCCAGTACCTAGAGCTGCCTTCTGCACGCCTGCCTTCTAAAAATTGCTGTTTTGGAGTCTCTGCCTGCTTTGATTAGTTTTTAATCTCCTATTTTTATCAAAGCAAGGTATGATAATAAGTGATTTTGATCCATATAAAATATCTTTTACTGGTTGTTCCTTAATTGCACAAGTTAAGCCTTAAAACGTTAATTATAAGCTGACTACTGTCACTTTTACAAATGAGCAGAAATCCTAAGCATATGGTTCACATGAGGAGATAGGCAGACTCATATCAAATTTTATATAAATGTGAAGGAAAGGAGCAGTATTGAACATAAGTGTCTTTGTAGTTATAAATGAGATGAGAAAAGAAAGGTTATACAAAATGGGCAAAGTGACACAGGGGACATGAAAGACGGACTTCTTCGTGAGAGGAAGCTACAGAGTCATTGGGGATAGAAGGGTCTGGAGAGGTGGAGGACAGGAGATCTTTGCCGGAAAAAAATCTCATAATTACATCTAACCCATTATATGCTAATTTAAACAAACTCGGAAACTGCAAAGGACTTGTATGGAAGAGGGAGCTTGTAAGAGGGATGGACAAGAGGCAAGAGGTGTGGCCGTAATCAGAAGGAACTATATAGATGGATGAAATTTCAAAGAGCAAATGCAATGAAAGTTTAAAAATAGAAAATCTGTACAAGAAAACTTTCAATACTCTATTCCAACCTGACACATATAATTTGAGTCAAAGGAGTGAGGGAGAAGTTTTCTTTAGGTGAGTTAAAATGTAAGAATTATTCTCTCACAAAGAAATAATACTTCCCAGAATACTAAGTAAAACTAAACAACTTAAGCTATTTAGCATTAAAATACAGTCTGCCTCCCACGTTGCTTACCCAATGATTGGATGAGCTATATGACTTTCTTCCCCCACCCCCAACAAAAAATATTGATTACAAGATAACCTCAGCATACAGAGATAGGAATGATTTTAACTTCTGCTATCACAAGTGCAGATGAAAAGAAGTTTCAATTATCTAATTTCATTGTGCATGCTTTTCTCGAGTGCTTAGCCTTTTCTCAAAGTCTTGCCTGGTGGAAGTGTTAGGCCAATCAGTGTCTAGGCAACAGGATGTTTTGTAGACTTGGCCCAAGCTCTCTAAACTTCTCAATTAACTCTTAGGATTGACATCTTGGGGCTTCCACATTCTGAAGCCAGGAGCAAAGTTAACAGCCCATTTTTAAATTAGCTTATGCAAATGAAGAGTAGTTGAGTTGAAGCAATCTAAATTTACATATCAACGTTATGTGGAATTCTCTTTAAATTACTGCTTGAACAGGGCTTCCACAGGAAGGGAGAGTTGTTGTGGAAAAGCCGAAAGAAAGCCAATGGCCATTCTTTCAAGTCTTTGTTTTGGAATATCTTGTAACCCATGTTAATTTGTAAGATTTTAAAGAAATAACTACTTTTAGCTTTCTCAAGTTTGGAATTATAGCTCTTTAATGATACTTCATATTATACTAGCTACAGGCATTTACTATGACACAGACTTGGGCATTTCTCAAAAATCTGCTTAGTTTTGCATTTTACGTGAATATATTTGCTTATAAAAGCTTTATCTTCCAAGGGAGTGTTTGGTTCTTGTTTTTATTTATGCTTTCTCTTATTCATTTCTTTACCACCACCTGTGCATGAATCAATAAATTGGGGAGGGAAGAAAGGAGAAACAGATAGATAGAGAGGGAGAGAGAGGGAGTGTTGACTAAGTGCTCTGGTGAACGAATCCTTTTTAGACTATGCTGCTATAGCCCTGGTCTTAATGAGCTACAAGCCCATCCAGGCTACCTGAATTTTGCCTCTGAGAGGCTAACTAATCTCTATGCCTAGGTAGGGAAGAGGAGGACACCTTCACACGTGTATACGTATTTCCTTTATGAAATACAAAATTATTGCTTACTTTTACACTAAAAGGAGGAGGGGCTCTGACAGTTTACTTTTACATATTACATATTTGGTGTTCTAAATGGTAGCAGAACTCAGGCCTTATGTGCCTGATAGGCATATGAAGAAGCGCTTAGGAAAACAGAGCTTGCAATATATGTATTCAGTCTTTGTTTCCCTATCTGTTTTCCAAAATCTGAGAATAATTTAGTGGAGTGGGAGCTGGCGACAGACAAAATACACCCTTGTGGAAAACGTTCCTATGAAGCAGACAGGGCAGGAAAGTATGAAAATTTGATACGGAACTAGAGATATGGTTCAGCAGTTGTGATTACTGCTGCTTTGGCACTAGAACTTGTGATTACTGCTGCTTTGGCAGAGGACTGGGGTTCAGTTTTCAACACTTACATCCAGCAGTAATTCCAGTTCCAAGGTGAGCTGATGCCCTCTTCTGGCCTCTGCTGGCACTTGCATACGCATGTTGCACATACAGATAAGCTGTAACGTGCAAACACATGAATACATATGAAATTTTAAAAAAGATAATTATGTTAAAGATATCTCCTGTTCACATGTGCCATAGAGAAAATAATAAGACAGGAAAAGGAGATTAGGTTCCCTCGGACACCTGCTCATTAAAGATCTCAATGGCAAAGTGACTTTAGAGTAATGGAATTTCTGCCGAGCAAGATTAAATATCTGAGGGACAGAATCAAATTTAAGGAAATGGGGGAGGATTAAGGCTGGCCAAGGTAGAATGAGCAAGAAGTGTGGGGAATGTGCCAGGATTTCAGTGGGTGTTAGGGTTCAGTGTTAGCTGGGAAAGACTTAGGATCACTTGAAAATAACAGATCTTAAAACAGAGCAGTAGCAGAACTTTTCAAAGGCTGGCCTGCCCTCACTGGGATGTTGATCATCACTTTCAGAAGGGAAGGCTTTCTTAATGGTAAAGCTGGGATGCTAAGCCCACAAAGCTGAGTGTGACTGTGAGCGAAGAGACAGCGTGAAAGACCACAGTACCTGAATATGGTGGCTGAATGGAAGAGATCAGAGACAGCAGGAATGCTGATCCCTGTCGGGACTAGCTGATAGCACACTGGGAGGGCATGCCTTCCTCATCTCCAGTTTTACAGTGTGGTAACATCAACTCAGCTGTACTAGGTCTTCAGATACTTTAAGAATGGCCCCAAATCGTATATTCTATCTTGACTCCAGAGTTATAGAAATACAGGCACTAACTTTTGCAAAACAGATGTCAGTCCAAAAACAGCCATTCTACCCAAAAGCATCAATCTGTTCTCTGGCTCATAGCAAGCTAAAACAGATAATTTCACCGTTGGTCAATAATTGGTGTGAGGTTAAAGGTGATGAAACAGGAAGTAGTCTCCAAACTTAGATCATTTCAGTTGTATCAATATTTCTTCTGAAAAATATTTATTCATAAGCACATAATAATTTGGGCCTGAATGAAAGCATTGTTTGCATTAATGATTTTTAATGTGCTTTCAGTTAAAATGATTCTTAACACAGACACACATTAGACTATTTCATCCTTAAATTGCAGAAACACTCATACACATATATAATCTAAAACAAATTTCCATTACGGATTCTTAATGGATGCATGGGTCAGTTGCTTTTATTACAAATATGTCATTGATTCACAGACCTCGGGCACCAGGAATTGCTGGAGTCCATAGATTCACAGTGTAGTTTTAGTGAAAATAAAACAGTAAAAGTCGATAACCCATTCATTATCAATGTATGCCACTATAGTCCTAGGCATTTTAATGATGGCATCGCTGTTCCAGTGGAGAGAGCTGCCTCTCAGTGGCATTGATAAGTCATTACTAATGTAAAATTATCCAGCAGGCTGACTGCTTGTCTTTCACTCTCTAATGCTAAAGTGCTTCAGGTCCCCAGAGTCACAATTAATAAGAGCACTCAAAAATAACCTTAAGAATCTTCCACCGGGTGTGGTTTCTATCCAATGGAAGTTTACTCTTGAGGTCTTTGGCACTGAGTCATCA
Organism: Microtus ochrogaster; assembly: GCF_000317375.1. Classification (NCBI taxonomy): domain Eukaryota; kingdom Metazoa; phylum Chordata; class Mammalia; order Rodentia; family Cricetidae; genus Microtus; species Microtus ochrogaster. The sequence continues at coordinate 38,956,555 of NC_022027.1, read as the reverse complement.
TTGGTCAGGGTTTGGTAGCTGCATTTTCATTCGTTTCTTTTTGTGTGTGTGTGTTCATGTTCTTTTTATAAAGCATGGTAGAGATCTATGATGGCTCCAGCAATTTTGTCAGAAAGAAATTCAGATTACAGGAATGAAAGATTTTATAAAAGCAAAGAGGAACGATGTGCGACTACCTTGCAATCCAGTAAGTAACTTATTGAGTAAGACAGCTTAGTGTGAAGAGCATGTCAAATATCATGGTGAAAGTTTCACAGGCTTTGAGATAATGAAGAAATATATTTCCTATTTTAGTAGATGTGTAGTCTTCATTCAACATGAGGGTATTTCTCTTTGACATCCCTTTTATGTATATATTGACACATATTTCCCATACAGTAACCCAAATTACCTTCTATAAAATTTCCCCACTTCAATGGAAGTTTTATAGAATTATACTTTAAAAACCTTTACCTGGTAAGAAGCCAAGAGTGATGATGCATACATTCAATCCCAGCACTCAGGAGGCAGAGGCGGGCAGATACCTGGTTGGAGGCCAACCTGGTTTACAGAGTGAGTTCTTGGATAGCCAGGCTATACAGAGAAACCCTGTTTGGGAAAGACAAGGAAACAAACGAACAAACAAATTGGCTGACTACTTTCCTTATTGGGATTTTCTAGCCTGAATTTCAGGGGTAAGAAATGACAGTGAAATTGTTATATAATTGTTTTTCATTGAGTCTACTGCCCTTTACCAAAGGAGGAGATAAAGCATTAGTAGCCATTTCCCCTTTTCAGATATTTACTTACTTCTCATCCCATTTCACTCCTACGTATCTCCTAACTTCTGTCTGTCTCTCTGTACACATCATCTACTTATCATTCAGCTACACATCTCCCTGTCTATCGCTATCATTTATCTAGATTCGAATCTACTGTCTCTAAAATAGCTGGGCACACATCCTGGTTATTACTCAGTTGTTTTTCTCAGAATCTCTTAGGGTTCCTACAATGGGCCTATTTTACTTTAAAGAAGAATCTTATTAAGCTTCTGGCAGAAATTGGCACCACTTCCCAGGCTACCAAGAACATATCAATTATATTCAAATCCCTGTTAGTGTTCCAAAGTGCTGTTGAACAATAGCCATAAGACTTGAACTTTGGTTTTGTTTTTTTTTTTTTTTTTTTTTTTTTTTTTTTGCTTTATTGGTAAATGGGAGAGTGTACAACTGTTACCTTAAGAAGTCAAAGATAACATTGTGGTAAAATCATTTTAATGAGGATTAATGAGAATAATCCCTAGCAGAGGTATTGGTTCCGAATGAGAGTTTAGTCATACATGAGGATTATGATTTTCATCACATATTGTTCTCTGCAAGGGATAAATAAGAGTTTATATAATAGACTTAGCACTGTGCTTGGCCCAGAGTAAGCACTCAGTAGGGTAGTTAATTATTGCTGTCATCACTACCACTATCCCCAACCTTTCCCACCCCCTCACCACATAGCATTCCAGCCTTTGTTGTCTGAACCATAAATGAACTGACTTATTCTCAGAGAGATGACTCAGTGCTTATGAATTATATTTCTCTCCCTGCTCATTTTTGTCTGGTGAGTTGGGTGTCTTCATTCAGTTGTCCATCATCTGCCAGCATGAGCTGCCTTTGTCTATGGCCTTGGTGGAGAGTTAAATAAAAATTAGAAAATGGAAAAGTTTAAAAATAAAAGCTTGGATTGCTCCCACAATGACATTTAGTGTGATTAGGCTACATTTGGCTCTTTCTTGTTCACTAATAGTCAGCGATTCTGGCACCCTGGCAGTCGGTATTCCCAGCACAAATGTTCCTGCTTTATAATATTTTGTACTTAGAGTGTTGACATATTTGTTATGTGTTACTTTTTTCTTGCCCATGCCATAAGGGGAAGAAGGTGTGACACAAAGGATGTAGGCCACCGGAAAATATTTACCCCTTTGCACCCTGTTTGCTTTTGTCCCTGTCACTGTGCATAGCTTGCTACCTGAAGAGGAATGGATATGATATTTTTACATCATTATGTAAATTTTAGTCTGGTGTTAAATACGCCTTACAAAAGAAAACAAATGGTTTGGGGGCCCGTGAGATGGCTCAGAAAAAAAATTAAAAAAAAAAAAAAGGAAAATCTTTAAGTACAAATCAGGTGACCTGAGTTTGATCCCTGGCACCTAGTGACCTTAGTTTGACACTCACAAGCCACATGGACGGGTGGGAGAGAACTGCTCAACAAAGTTGTCCCCACTGTCGGGTTGTGGTGGCTGGAGCAACACAATAACAACTAAATTAAGTTGTACAAGTAATTTTGAATAGTAGAATCTGACACTCTGTGTTTGATGCTCCCTGGATGTTCCCTTTCTTTAATAATGTCTTTGTGCTCAACAAGACAGTCTTTACTTTCCCTCTGATCTGTAGCTCTCCTTTACCAATTCACAGAGTGAGATCTTAGCAAACTCTTCCAGATGCAGGTCCCAGACCCATTGCCTCCTAAGGGAGCCCTTTCAATGCCTGAAGCCTCCACCTCACCTGGCTGGACTGATGAAACCTTCCCTGCCTCCCTGGTGGTCCATGAATCAGTTACAATAATTAGCACTCAAGCCATTGATCACTTGACCAGAAGAGTGGAAGAGGGACACTGCTGGAAGTGCCTTCTGTCCCTCTTTAAAAAGGAGCTTGGTAACTTGCTGGACTGATACAATATAAATCTTTTTTAAAAAAAATCATGAGATAATTCATGTTGATCACAACAGTTAATGAAGCATCTTTAATGTAGCCATTTAAATACCCTGCCCCCCCCCCCATCTTGGGAAGTAGAGCTTGCATGTTAAACACCATCTCTGTTAGAAAAAAACAAGGGCTTGGTTCTGCTCTTCTGTAATCATTTTAAAGTGCTCTTTTAAAATAGTCTGAAAGACTGAATTGTACTTCTCATCCTATGGCAAAAGCATATTGTTGAGAAAACAACATGTGTTATGGAGGAGGGCAGACCTTTTATTCATTGAGATGTAACTATTCAAATTGTGTATCATTCATAATCTCATTTAGCTCTGGATGTGTTACAAGTAACAGGTTTCCTGATGTGTCTTATTTTCCACACAAGTCAATGTAGGTAGTTTACCAATTAAAACAAAAGAAAACAAAACAAATGACTAAGGAAGCAGAGGAGGGAGGAGAAAAAAAAAAAAGACACACACACACACACAAAAAAAAAACCTCCTGGAGATATTGGAACTACTGCCTTTATTTGTCATCTTAGAATAGCAGAAATTCCTCTAGTCCTCTACTAGATAAATATTCATCTCCATCTTAGATAACAAGTGTTTTCTGCACATTTTTCTCTTCATTATAAAACAATTTTCCATATCTACATTGTAAATATTTGTAAACTAAGGCCAATAAATCTTAGGAAAAACATTCACATAAATGATTATTTTGATGCTCAGTGAAGTTGACTTTGGAAGTTGTCTTGACTTGAACATCAGCTTCAGTCACCTTCTCCCAATAAGTTTGTTCTTATTTTCACGTAATATTTGACCCATTTTTGGTTAGTTTTATAAAATTCAGATTTTCCATCTTTAAGCATAATTAAATATAATGCCCTACTCTGCATAGGATGTTTAAAGTCATCTTATAATTTATATCTCGTGATATACCGTTTTGCCAGCATTGATTCTGAAATAAGAAAATTAATCTTCTTGCTGTGACAAAAATTAGAACTTGAATAGAAATACAAGTCAGTAGGACTTGGATGTACCAATTTATGCTTAATGACTCTGATGCTTCAGTTTGGAGGGTCTACTAATGTAGATAAACTGTGCTATTCTCGAAAAAAGCCTTCCTCTGTAATTTGCACGTGTGTCCATGGATTTCTAGACTATGTGTTAGGTGGATTTATGATTTCAGATTCGTGATTATGAAAAGTCTAAAGCAATTTTGATCCTAGCTTGCAGCTGTGAGGGAATTTGCCCAGAGCTCAGCATCAAGGAGATTATTAACTTGTTAGGACTGCTGTGGCGAAAAGCGAAGACTTGAGCAGCGTAAACACGTAATTTATTTCCATGCATCTCTGATGGCTGGCAATGTGAGGTGAAGGCTTCTGGTTGGATCTTGCTCGTGGCTGGGAAACCTTGCATCTTCTCTCTTTGGTTGTGTAGATGACCATCTCTTCTCTATGAGTATAGGTGTCCAAGTTTTCTCTATAATAACAAGTGAATTGTTCTAATGCTTTCCTCAAAGGCCTGTTTCTAAATAAGGTCTCACTTTGAGGTAAGACAGAGTAAGATTCAATAAGAACATTTGCAGAGTGAGGATCTAACTTGTGACAGGAAAGGTTGGGTTTTAATAAATGTCTGAAATATTCTTTCCTTTTTCCTCCCTGTCAAGAATGTACTTACATTTACATTTACTTGGTCATTGCCTTTATTTTCTTTTTAAATTTCTCCTTCTCCTTCTTCTTTTAAATAGTGGGAATTAAACCTGGCACTAGTGCATACCAAACATAACTTTACTACCGATTACATTCCATCATTTATTTCAGTGTATGTTTTTTTATAGAAGGGTTACTGGGGTTTGAACCTAAGGCCTTGTGAATGCTGGGCAAGTGTTTGAACTTTCAACCTTATCACTGGACTTAAATTAGTCTCAATACAGACCTTGTAGTAGTATTTGTGTTATATGTTAGAAGAACTTAAACCTTTGGGAAGAAAGGCCCAGGAGAGGCATTTTGGCATAGTCTTAATAGTTCTACTGTGATTACATAGTATTAAAAGCAAAAATTATGATTCTAATATATCTAATATCAGTAAGTTTTTTCAACTTGCTATTTTCATAAAGCAATTTGGCAGTTTTCTACTATATTTAGTTCCAGCAATAATACTTATCTGCTTATTTTATTATTTTCTGTGTCAATTTTGAGGGAAGGATTGCAGTATTTTCTTTTCTTTTTTTCACGAAAATCTAATCTATTCATTATACTAAAATATAACATCCCAACCTTTGTGGCATGGAATTGCCCATATTGTGTCATCAATCACTTTCAACTTGGACTATGAGCCTTAAGGATGCTATTAATCACGCCCTTCATTTCCCACATTTTCTGATAAGGAAATAGGTGTCTAAAGCAGGAAAGAAATTACTAAACATTATGTAATTAGTGAAAATTGTAGGACAAGAACCTGGGTGTCATAGAGTAAAAAATGATCCTTATACATTTAAAATACCCTGGAGCTGATCAAATCTAATTTTCCAGATAAAAAAAATAAGGCAATGAGAAAGCAAATGATTGGTGGAGATCATAAAGTTAGACAAGAAGGAGACCTGTAAAATTCTTTTTGAAACATGCTTATTTTGTGAGCATGTATGTGGATTTGTGCATATGGTGGGAGGCATTTGGAGGTCAGAGCACAACGTGAAGAATCGTTTCTGTCCTTGTACCCCTGTGCATCATGGGGGGGGGGGTTGAATTCAGTTTGGTCAAGTTTGGCAGGCGGTGTCTCTATTCACTGAAGTGGGTCTTGGTCCTGAGATTCCTAATAATGCAAGAAATTTAAAATCAGTTCAGTGAAGGACAAGTTAGGGCCAACTGCCTTGGCAATTCAGTCAAGACAAGTACAACAGACATTTTAGGGACTTTCATGGTTTGGATGTTTGTCTCCCTCTGTTTACATATGTATATCATATTTATAATTAATCACCTGAGATGATATTAGGAGGTGGAGATTTTGGGGGTGATAAAATCAACAGGCCTTAAACTTAATGGTTTGGAATGATGACTCTTATTAACAAGCCTTTCCCTCTCTATCTTGTGAGGACCAAGGTATAGTCTAAGAGAAAGAAATACAACTGGACACACTATTGCCAATGCTTTTATCTTCGACTCTACAGCCTCCAGAAGTATCTTAATTATAAGCGACTATTGATGAGCCATTTATAGTTGATGAGGATTATAGTAATTTATAGTAGCCGCCCAGCCCAAATGGACTGAGAAAAAGTTGTTAGGTGTATATCCTGATTTTTACCTCTTTTGCCCAAAACAATGCTGGCTAATCTAAAACATTAATACAAAGCATTTATTAAAAATATGTAGCAGTGGGGTGGCAGTGGTGGCACATGCCTTTAATCCCAGAACTCCAGAGGTAGATACAGACATATCTCTATGAGTTTTGGGGCCAGCCTGGTCACAGAGCTAGTTCCAGGGCAGATAGGACTGCTACACAGAAAAACCCTGTCTTGAAAAAACAAAAACAAAGCAAAAATAACAACAACAACAACAACAACAAAAACCCCACACAAAACAGTGACCACTCACAACAGAGTCTGAAAGTTTAGAAGCCACACCTCAACTTTAGCAAAAAAGGCTAAAGAAAATCTTTATCATCCCACTATCTAAGTATTCCTTCTAGGCATAGTTCCTTAGCAACCTAGTCTTCTACTGAATCCACAATGCCCTTTTTCTACATTCTGTAGCATGAATAATAAAAACCCAGAGACATATAATGGGGTTCAACCTGAATACTAGAAAAGCAAAGCACCCTGCCACTGGCTCTTACCTCTACCTTAGAAATGGCCATTCTGCCTCTACAAATCCTCAGAATGAAACAGCTGAGACCTGACTCTTCCCATTTTATATTACTCTATATGCTGACTTTAAAGGCATGTACCATTACCACCTGACCTCTCTGACTCATACGTGTGGCTACTGTGATTAAAGGTGCCACCTTTAATTAAAATGTGCCACCACTTCCTGGTCTGTATGGTTGACCAGTTTGGTTCTTTTACTCTCTGATATTTAGGCAAACTCTATTAAAATACAAATGAAATATCACTGCAACATTTAGGTTTCATTTATCTTTTAATATATTAATTATGTGGTTACTGTATTACCTGATGTCATTTAGAATATTTGTCTTTTTTACTGTCCAATCTTACTTATTTTCAATTAAATTTTCTTTTTATCTAGTCTCAGAGATTACCTATAAGCACTTTGAAGACTACTCCAACTTAAATACTCTATTCTTTGCCTGTTCTCTTTTAATCCTATTACTTGTAATGATATGAAGACTTTCAGCCTGAGTTTAATCTTTATTATTAATGGATCCGATTTCTCCTTTCCTTTTCTTACCTCCCGGTAAGGTAGAGTCTACTGTACAATGCTGTAGAAACAACCATTAGTAACCAAAAACACCAGAAGGGAGTATCATGTAAAAGTACTTACTTTTTTTTTGTTTTTGTTTTTGTTTTTCGAGACAGGGTTTCTCTGTGGTTTTGGAGCCTGTCCTGGAACTAGTTCTTGTAGACCAGGCTGGTCTCGAACTCATAGAGATCCGCCTGCCTCTGCTTCCCAAGTGCTGGGATTAAAGGCTTGTGTCACCACCGCCCGGCAAGTACTTACATTTTTATAGTTAATGCTCTGAAGATTTGAGTAATAGATGTACCTCTACAATAATAAATTCACATATGTATGTCTTCCTCTACTGCTCTCCATATTGCTTTTTGAGCCAGGATTACTGAAACTGGCATCCATTGACTGGCTACACTTGCGGGTGAACAAGGTCCCAGGATCCCTTTGTTCCTACCTCCTTAACACCGAGGTTAGAGATGTGTGATGCCACACCTAACTGCTTACTTAGGTTCTAGAGATAAAGACTTGGGTCTCATGCTCACAGGGCCAGAACCATACCCAATGAGATTTTTCTGCAGCCCACTATGAATGCTTTATTGTCACTGAAAAGCCTAGGAGTATATAAATGACCAAGCTGTATGTTACTGACTGACCGCTATGTTTTGTTGCTGTGTTTTAGAATTGATTTAATTCCTTGGAGAGTAGTTCAAATTAGTAGCCTCATTTAATCCTCTACTACTTATATAAAGTTTGCAAAAGTTGCTTAAGAATGAATAGCTTTTGGACAGGAATCGTAGCATCCATATTCATTACATTCATGTTCATCTTCTAGAGAATAAAGCTCATTTCTTGGCATACAATAAAACTCAACAGCTGTTTTTCGAATGAATGCTTGAGTAGATAGATAAATAAATTGTATTAGCTTACAAATAATAAGAGGTTCACATCAGATGATTTTTTTTCCCCAAATGAACTGTTTATGTGTTTTGAAGATTTTAATAACATTTGTTAGGAGAATGTTTGAAAATTCTGCTGGCTTCTTTTAAATCCTTTTCTTGGCAAAAAAAAAACTTGCCTTAATAGATTTAGCGTTAAGGAAAACAAGACCATAAACCATACAAAACAGAATAATCACACAATTTATCACTTTAAAAATGAGGATATTATTTCAGTGTGTTTACAGTGCCCCCGCCGAAGCTTACAAGTCATCCTGAAGTACTGAAGAAACTTTAACACATGTAAATATTAGGAGGGTATTTATTCTTTTCCTGCGTCATTTTGTGCTTCATTGAGAACCACAATTTCCTCAGCTCTCCATGTTCCTCTATGTTTTTTCCTGTGAGCCAATTTATAGCGTCACTAGATTTAAAAGTTTAAACTCAGAATACCCACATATAGTGTGAAAAGAAACTCAGTGTTTTATGCATGTTAATTTTTTTGAAGAGTAATTTATGAGGCAGTTATAAATTAATGAAAGGACTATGTAGAATCTATTGTTTAATCTATCTCAGTTGAAAAATATATTTCCCAATCCTTAATAAATTAAAGTGTATCTCTTTGATTCAGGTTTTTGTAACAATGTAACATCTCAAAATACTATAAATTATAAAACAGCTACTCATAATTAAATACTCCATTATTTATGTAATATTTGTTTTTCCCATGAATAATACTGCTTTGTTTTGTATCTTATGAAAGTAAATGCCACAAGGATTTATAATTATTCCAGATGTGGAAATTCCATGTGGTCGCAAGACTCCATTGTGTGATCTGGCCTCACTTGAGACTACCCAATAACAAATTTTAGTATGTTGGATTCCTAAAGCTCATCTTTACCAAAAATTCAATACTTTTTCATGTCCAATGTTTAAAAAGTTTCTTAAAGAATATATGTAGGTCAGTTTAGCCATTTCTTATGATCAAAATAACAATGATTTATCATGAAGAAAATTTAAGATATGAAGAAATTGTGTGTGTGTGTGTGTGTGTGTGTGTGTGTGTGTGTGTGTGTTGTAAATATTTGTTTTGGAACTTGTGCAAATGTATATGTGAGTGTATAGATACATGTGAAAGTTAAAAGTTGAGGTCACATGCTCTCCTACATCCCATTTCACTTTATTTTGGGGGACAAGGTCATTCTCTGAAACTCATTTTGCCCAGCCTAGCTGGCTCAAGCACATCAGGGAACCTCCAATGACTGTTTCCTCCGAGGTTGGCTGCTGGTACAGAAGAGTGCTCCAGCTCTTGTTTTCTGCTACGGTTCAATTATCATAAAAATATATTTGCAGTTAAACAAAGAGATATAGCATAATTTTATTGTATATTAAAGTGAACTCAAAATAACCATCATTAGTAGAAAAATAACTTGAAAAGCACCTTCCATAAGACAATTACATAAACATTTTTGTATGCTTACATGTGCATGCATAACTTATATGCCTATCAATACCTTTTATGCAGTTAAAAAGTCAGTATTAATGAAGCAATAAATAAAAGAATTCATACGTATGTAAATGTGATTTCAAACTGTTAACATCAGAATATAACCATTTTATCTGAATATAAGAATTTTAATTTTGAAATAAAATCTTGGCAAATGCCATCATAACCTACTGCTTAAATGTTGTGACAAGAAAATTTAAGAAAAAATCTCCTGTGTCAAATAGTCAGACTTAAATCATAGAGTAGAGGAAAATTTATCAGCATCAAATGAGGATCTTTGAAATAATGGAGGAAGCAAAATATCAGTAAGGAAATAGCTGATGAGAATATCAAAGATAAAGTTTAACTTATAAAACCAGTGTAGTCCAGTAGCAGGATGCATCCACATGGGAAATAATTTTTAATTAACTGATTTTGAATGCTGGTTTTATTTCTTATGATTATAGCTTATAGTACAATTTGAGGAGTAAAGATTATATTTTTCATAAAAAAAAAAACCCAACAACAACCAAACAAACAAACAAACAAAATGCCTGGACCTTATCCTCCTGAGATGATAACTTGGGTTCTTATTATAATTGTGACTATGTTTGTTTGTAGAAAATTTTAGTAATAGCTCAGCTTATAAGAAAACTCCATTCATTTTTGTCTATTGCTCTTGCAATGCCCCAATGTGTCATTATTGCGTTTTTATGAGAAGAGGTCCCTCTATGTAACCTTCAACTCTCCTGTTCCCTGCCTTCAACTTCCTATGTTACATATCTTTTTGTATAACTGCTTTTTCAAGAGTATTTCTTATACTTTATTGAGATTATACCACAGATCTAAAATTCTTCCCAATAGTCAGCTGATGTGTTTTTAATACTTCTGTTTGGATATTCTTGAAACATGAAATTGTGGTTGAAGTGGGCAAGGGAATGTACCTTTGTGTTGTTGAATTGTACCTACTGCAGGCCTTTGTGAATTTAGCTCTCCATTCTACTCTGCCTGTTAGCAACCTAATGACTCAATTTCCATATTTAATACTTGTTCTCATATTCCTATGCTGTCTGTCTTAAGACTTGGTGCAAGTTTTCAGATTACCATCGTCAAAAGATGATTAATCATATTATTTAAAAACATCCTTTTGGACTTTTCTGCCTTCTTGGGTAAGCCAGAGATACCCTGGAGTACAGATCAGTTGCTTTTCTGATATACAAATTGATATTTTGTCTTAGACTATGGCATTTGGTTTTATGACACTCAAGGTACCACTGAATTTTCTTTTCATTTTCTGGAATTCTCCCCTACTCCCACTTTCTCACCATCTTAGTGTCGGACAGAGTTTCTCATTGTAATAAGTGGGAATGATAATGCTGTAATAATTTATTGCTGAAGTTTGCATCAAAGCGATACTTTTCTAACTCTTGAAAGCTAACTATGAAGTGTTAACAATTTTCATTGTTTTATTCCTTAAACAATGTGTTACAAAGTATTCTCATCAATTGTACCTATTTCCCATCCTGATATTTCTGAATAAACTATAGCCTAGTGCTTTTTAAATTAATTTATTAATTTTTATGCTCATGTCATATTCTTCCATAATCTAGTCTCTTAAAATTTCTGAATTATAGTCCTGATCTAATTTTAAGGCCCTCTCTCATTTTACTAATTTCTCATTTATATTTTCTGTGCTGTATCTGGAATATCGTATAGTTACTTTACCTGTGTCCAAGTATGTTGTTGTGTGTGTATGAGCCAACTCTAGTTCACTTCGTTGGAGACATAGCACATGTTACTTTCTGTATTCTCTTTAAAGATGCTTACACACTTCGCAGAGCTAGTTTCTTGCCTTGTCTCAAGTAGATGAAGCAATTTCCATTTCTTGTGCTCTCAGTCATAGGACTGTATCCTCTTTCCTGCCTTGAATTTTAGGGCATCTCATCATCCTATCCTATAACTGGTCTTTATTAGTCATGGACATCACCTCCTACCTTTGAGACTTCATCAAACTCACAGGAAGTTTACTCACTTTCTTGACATCATGCTGTAACTCTGAATCTTCTAGACTATTCACCCCCTGTTCTATGGAAGACCACTTTTGAGCTGAGGTAATGCCTAAGTGGCAGGAGATTTTAGACAACATTCATCTCTTGTGTTTGAAAGCTTCAAACACACATACTTGTACATGATCGCTATCCATTTAGAAACAAAGTGGTATATATCTTTAAAGGTTTCTTTTGAAATACTTAATCACTTTCCAGAGTTCTTGTTTATCATGAAATTACAATTCTTATTCTTAAGGATATGTGGAGCATCCAATTTGGAGTTTTTCATATTTAGAAGATTAGAAAAATTATGATAATGTAAAATTTGGTACAATTGGGACATTTCCCCTTTGCAAATATAATTAGAAAAAATGTAGGATAAAATTTAGCAATTGTTGAAAAACTATAGCGCTACATGTGATTTCACTTATTGCAATACTTGCTACTTTTGAGACAGCCTCCGCATAACTATTTCTGTTGACGTCCACAGCTTTGTATTTATATTCCTAAGCCAAAATAGTAACTGAAGAACGTTTTGTAATGCTTTATTCATTAGAAATCTTTCTTTTACATATCATATTTTACATTGCATCATCTTTATTTCATGCTTTGTTTTTGACTATAGAACTTAATAGCCTTGTCCCTCTTTTATGGTGTAAATTTTAATTGTTGAGGTGTTTCTTTTTACTAAGTGTTGAAATATTGAAATTATTCTTTGTTGAAGTTCTCTTGCTTAAATTTAGGGTATTAGAATAGTGCTTGTACTTGTGAATGCACCTTTCAAGTAGATGTGGAATTGATATGTCTTTAGGCTTTTAATGAAACCCATTGCCAACCGTTTTGGACTGGATCCTTAGACATATAATTATAGCTTAAATCAATGTGTTGTCATGTACCCATGGCACAGAGAAAACACACATATTTAAGAAAATTGTGTCAAAAGCTCTATTGAAGATAAAAAATGGTAATATCTGCTTTTCCAAAGTCATTGCCAGTCCAATAGAAACATGGCCCTTTCAGCACCATTTCCCATTTAAAATTAAGAACACATTCAACAGTTCTTGTCTTCACATACAAGGAGTTAATTAACTTCTTTCTCAGAAGTCACTGGATGTGAATCATTTTTATCTCTTAATTTTCAAAAGATCATTTCCCCTTATAATAATTGGGATGCAAAGAAGAAAGTCATTTTTATTGTCTACTTAGTGATATTTCTATATAGATTTTATATAGTAAGTATAGTATGTTTTGAACTAATGGGGTTTTCTTTTCCTGTGAAAGGGATAGTATTATTAGATCATATGCATGGGCTGTTCCTAATACTTTTCTTTCACTGGGTTGGTAATTATTCTGTCTGGATCCAATAGTTTCAACGTCAGTTCTAAATATTCCTTTAGGCTTCGCTCTGAGCTTTGATCTCTGGCTTCAATCTCAGTCAATTAAAACCAAAACGTTCGTTATTTGACAGTTTCTGTGGATTAAGAATTTGGAATAGTTTCATTAGATGCACATGATTGAAAGACTATCATAGTGTTGCAGTTAAACAAGGGCAGGCTGTGGGTGTTGGCACTTCCAGGCTCCCTCATTGAAGCCTTGTAAGTTCCTATGGCTGTCAACAGGGAGGTCTCAGTTTCTCAGATCCCGCCTCCACCCCATTGGGGTGACTGAATGCCACCAACTTATGTATCTACACAGGGGAATTATCTAAGACTTAGGCTGTGATTGCATTGGGAAACCCTGCAGTCATTGCTTTCACACCATTTCCACCAGAAGTGAGTCGTGAAGTGTAGCCAATAGACAAGGAGAAAGAGAGCTGGACTGAGAGCGTAGCAAAGACTCATAGGCATCTTAAAGAACAACAACAGCTCTTTGAAAGCAACAGAACAATTTATAGTCCCAATCCAGGTTATTTTATGTACGATTCTGAGATTTATAAAGATCTCTGTATCTTCAGCTCCTATCAGTGTTGTATAAAGCTGAATTATTTATATCATTTTGTGTTGTGTCCTCAGCTGGCTAATTCATGATTGGCCTCTTCTTAGTCCATTTGGTTTTTTATGTCTTCTTGATGACCTTCCTCCACATTCAAGTTATATGCTACATAATACTTCTTTATTGAAATTCCCCATTTCCTACTCTAGGGTGAGCCTGAGTAGTTTCTAACTGTTGTACTTGGAACTTGGGGGTGGCGGGGGGAGAAGAAGCATCTGACTTGTGTTTTGCCACTAGCTTACAGCTTCCTCACTCCACATACATGAATATCAAATGCATAGGTCCTCCAAAGTGTATACCAGCAGGCTTCATGGTCTGACCTGTTGGAGAAAACACAAAGAGGGACTCACAAAAACAAGAGATGTTAACCACGGGGTGGCTGAAGGCTCTAAAAAATGAGAAAGGTGATGAATATGAGAGAGTGAATTCTCTTAGCATTAAACCTTAGGCAGAAGATATATTTTTTATTATTTTTGTAAAGGTGTGTCTTTGACGTGGAACTTGAGGAACGTTCTGACACTGCTTTCTCTCTGTCTTTGTCTCTGTCTCTCTTTCTCTCCCTTGATCCCTGCCTTGTGTGGGTGTGTGTCAGGTAGAAATAACAAATCTTCCTTGATAGTTCTCTGCTTTATTATTATTTAAAGACAGGGTCTCTCTGAACCCGGAGCTCAATTTGGCTAGAACGATGTTCAATGAAACCAAGAAAACTACCGGAGTGTGCTTCCAGCCCACAACACTGGGATTGTAGATGTGCACTTCTTTACCAGACTTGCATGAGGGAGCTGGAGACCCTAACTCACTTCCTTAGACTTATGATATATAATATTTTACTGATGGAGCAAACTGCCAATATCCCTGTGGCCATCTTTTCTAGAAAATTTCACTGGTTCATATTCCCTCAGTCAGTCTCAGAACCAGTGTCCAGGACTAAAATTCAGCACTGGAACATTGGAGGCCACAAGATTTCATATCCGCATTGTCCAATTTGTTCAGCAAGTATATGTACATCTAATAGATTGCAGTGTGTGCCTCATAGAGTACAAGTGGGAACAAGTTAAAGAGCGCACACACGAGCATTCTGTGCCCACACGTCAGCTTGTCACCTCAGATTGCTCCAAGTAGTTTTACTCTGAAATAAATGTAGCAGACAGTTTCACTACATCCCTTTGGGCTGTCGGAGTTGCCCTTCTTTAGTATTCTGTAAGCAAAACCTTTCCATTGTAGCATAATGATTCAAAGGAAACAAACAAATAAAAAATCCTTGTTTTTTCTGTTATATTTTTTTTAAGCTTAAATCACTCCCCTTCTGTGGAAGTGTGTGTCTGTGTGTGTGTGTGTGTGTGTGTGTGTGTGTGTGCATATGTATGTGAGTGAAAAAAACATAGGAAAAAACATTTAAAAGCCGCTCTCATGGAATTAGGAACACTATGCAGCAGTTGGTATATTTTCAGTTTATTCGTGGAGACCTTTAGCATTACACCAAGAAGTCATAGCTAACTAGGTGATATAATCTCCAGCAATGTACTCCTTAAACAATGCGTATATCTTTGTCACTGGCACTGGGTTACAGAAATAGATGAGTTACATGTTAAAGAAAAAAAAGTTTCTCTCTCTCTCTCTCTGACACACACACACACACACACACACACACACACACACACACACACACACA
>NC_022027.1:38916308-38941191 GCF_000317375.1 Microtus ochrogaster | reverse complement strand
TCTCTCTCTCTCTCTCTCTCTCTGTAATATATACATAGAGATGTAGAAAATGAGATAGTCATCTTCATAGCTCCAAGAAAGATACATGGAAAATTTGGGCCTTCACATTCTAGTTGACTTTGCATCTGTCTAGTGTATGGATCTTAATTTTATTTTTGACAGTGACAACCCAGATTAAAGCTATGTCAATGTTTTGACAAGAATGACTGATGAGCTTAATCAACCAAATTGTCCACTTAGTCCAACATGGGCTTTGTTGGTGTGGCTTTGCTTATGAGTTGTTTTTTTTTGTGAAATTAACTTGATTTCAATGGAATAGACTAAATCAGCATAATATTAGCCGGATAAATACAGCACTCAGAAGATCCTCAAATAGCTGGACCAAAGGTTAAAGAATAACTTGTCTTTTAACAAATGTTCCAAATTTATTTTAAGCCATTCTAAAACTTATGTGTTTATGTTTTCTGAAAATGAAAGCATCCGTATGATCCCATTAACAGACAAAAATCATGAATTAGCTTCATGAACTGGAGCACTTTCCATCATTCAGTCATGTTTTTACTTTCAAATTTAAATAAGAAAAACTGTCTTTGTTCCGGAAGATAAAAATCTTAATATAAGAAAAATATGAATGTTTAGAGAGCTATGCAAATTTCTGGATGGTAAACAGAAATATCTTATTTTAGGAATAGTAGATATTGAATTTCTCCTTTGTGACAATACCCTGCCAATATGTTGACCCAAAGTAAACTAAAAAAATGACATTACAATCAGGCTCTCGTGATGCTAGCTACATGATGATCATGATGTCTGTGATCAGTGTGATGGGTGTGCTGCATTCGTGTGTGTGTGTGTGCGCATACATGTGTGTTTAAGAGAAGGAAAAGAGAGAGCATAAAGGAAATATAATGGGACCAGATAGACCATGCAACCAGAAGTACTTTTTCTTAATTTTTAAAGTTTTAAAAAATATGCTTATTTATGTGTAAACATGTGTGCCTATGTCTGGGTGTGTATGCATAAGTGTAGATGCGCAAAAAGGCCAGAGAGGATGTCAGATCCTCAGGATCTGGAATCACAGATAGTTGTGAGCCCCCTGATGGGGTCTTGAGAACTAAACTTGGAACCTCTACAAGTGTAGTATGTGATCTCTATTTCTGAGTTATTCCACCAGCCTGTGCCACAAGTACTTTAAGTAACCTGCTCAGAAATTTTACTAAGAGTCTATGCACAAACATAGGAATAAGATAGAAGTTATATCATTCTAAAATTTGAAAGACTAGCTATGTGTTCAAAGCAATCACTATTTCTGAGATCAAAATAGTGCTAACATTTACCTTCCTCTGCTTCTTTTCACACCCCTGATCTCATCGCAGCCTTTTCTTCCACATTTCATGCTTGGAAAAACAACAGAAAATCCACATATTGTAAATATTATTTTTATGAATGCACACATTAGGGAATTAACCAACTCTGCAAATTTAATCTGGCCTTACGTATACCCCTGACCATCTCTCTTATTTAAAAGTCTACTTATTTAATTGTTGGTAAATATTTCAGCTATGATTTCAGTTATGTCATTTAAAGAAGACTTGGCCAGTTTTTATGAGCACTGAACATTTAACTTTCTTCCAGTGATATACCGGCAAGATAAAGGAAAAAAGTTAAAACTGACAAGAACAGAAATCTTCTGGAGCAAAATTATATATGTGCGCCAATCATATAAAATATGAGAACCTTAACATTCGCTTGTGACAGCTGTAGAGGATTCATATGGATTTCATGATATTACAAGACTTTTACAATATACAATGTATAAACTTGGGCAAGTAATTCACAAAAGGAAATAAGACAGGCGAGAAAAAGCAGAAACATTTCCCATTACAGAAATAAGATAGTAAATGTTAATAAATACCTGCCATTGTTTGTTTATCATATTGGCTAAATTTAAATGAACTGATCGGGTTTAATTTTGAAAAGTAGGACTATATTGGTGAACTATATTTTTATGTTTTTTGGAAACAGTTATCTACATATGACTTATGCTTCTTTTGAAAAATCAATTTCATTTTGAAAAAAATAAATTCCAGAGTACTTTTTTTGCCACTTTTTTGTAAGAACAAACTTAGTGGCAGCTTAGGGTTTAAAAAGTTATTGCTGTGCTTAGATTGTGGGAGGTTGTGATTTGTTGTGACTGAGAGGAGAAATATTTCCCATTTAAATTATGAGTCCTAGATATTTGTGTTAGTTCTTGTTCAAGTTAACTCCGATACTGGGGAAGCAGACGCATGTATGTCTTGGATGCGCAATGATGGTGATGATGTCTTTTTTGCCTCTTCCCGTAGCTTTCAGCCGTGCCCCAATTCCCATGGCAGTGGTCCGCAGAGAGCTCTCCTGTGAGAGCTACCCCATCGAGCTCCGCTGTCCTGGCACAGATGTCATCATGATCGAGAGTGCCAACTACGGGAGGACAGATGACAAGATCTGCGACTCCGACCCTGCTCAGATGGAGAATATCCGATGTTATCTGCCAGATGCCTATAAGATTATGTCTCAAAGGTACGGTGCCTCCAGCCTCCAGACTTTTTCCTTGTACATATATCAAAATTCAACATAAATCAGGTTGACAGGCTGAATACGGATAAGAGTAGAAAGTGGTGTGTGCTTTAGAAGGACTTGACAGTTTTACACCGTAGATCACTCCTCCTGTCTCTGCGAATGATGGTGCTATAATCCCGCCATGGCAGTTGGGCAATAGAAAGCTCATTAGTATTATCAGTAAGTGTAACGATGCACGCTGCCTAGTATTAAGTTCTGACGGTGTTCTCTAAAAATGGTTTGGTTATATAAGAGACAAAATTTCTTTTTCCCCAGTATTATCACTAAAATGTATAGTGCAGAAATAGTCTTATTCCTGATTATTCCCTAATTGTGTTAAGAATAATAGACAAAACAAAAGGCTGGGTTAGGGGCCAGATATACTGCCCAGGTTCAGTTCCCAGCATCAACATGGGACTCAAATACCAGTTACTACATGTAACTCCAATTTCAGGGGCTCTGACCCCTCTTCGGGTCTCCCTTGATACCTGGATACATGTGTTGCACATGCAGATAAGCCAACACACACATATACACAAATAAAAATAAAATAAATAAATGTGTAATATATACAATCATTAATCAAAACATAATAAAAGGTCATTGATGAAGGATTATTTGACCTTAGAAAACAATGAAGAAAATATTTGCTTTAAATATAGAATGTGAAAATATCTAATACATTTGAGTATTTAAATTCTTATCAAGTCCCATTATATAAACTAAGGTACCATGCCATTTCATGTGAAAAGGAAAAATGTTCGATTCTGAGGGGTTAGGTTTATCTCCATACAAAGAAGATTTAAAAAGACTTGTCATAATAAAAGTTCTCTATAAATAAAGTTAATTATATAGAGAGAGACATATGTATAAATGCACATGTATCTCCATATAGGGAGAGTGAAAGAGATACATACATTAAACATTTGTTTTCTATTTCAATGATTTCCCAGCAATAAATGGTTATCCACTTTGTATGTCTTTATACTTCCTACTTCATCAAGGTGATTAGTATTTAAGTCGTGTGTCAATTAGTGACAACTTTTATGAATGTGTTTTATAATTGAATAAGTTCACTTTTTCATAAGGATTTTTTTAGTCAGATAATTTTTATCCTTTCATTAAGGAGTTATTTAAAATGAGAAATTAAAACACAGAGACAACAAAACATATTGAACGCTAAACACAAACAAAATACAATGCACACAGTCTGCCTAATCCAAAGGTAAATAAACAAGACATACAATAGAATTGAATCACCTCTCTTTTTGCTTACAAACACCATCTTTATTTTAACCATTTTTCTTCTTTGAAAAGATTTGTTTTGTTCTTTGTGTGTATGCAAAGAAGTACACATGGGTCATGATGGAAGCATAAGGGTCAAAGGAACAGTTTATGAAGTTGGGTCCATCCTTCCAGTTTGCCTAAGCTCAAGGATTCAGTTAAAATCTCTAGCCTTTGGAGATAAGCAGCACCTTTATGCCCTGAGCTGTCTCACTGTCCTCATTTTCTCTCAATATGTAAAATTTTGTGCATTTTGAATCAGGTTAGTAGATTATATTAGAGTCAGTATCTTTACCCTATCATAGATGTATAAATTATTAGAAGAAATGATAACATATATGTCCAATGAGCAGGTCATTTGAAGGGTGCTGGGGGCATAGTTTGCTTCTCTCATGTCACAGGATTTGGTTTGTCTCTTGCTGAAAAGATGATTTATGCTAAAACAGATGCTGAATAAAAGCATACTTTTTCAAAATTAAGGATCCATTTGATAAAAGTAGGATACATTGTTTAGTTCTCTGTCTGTCTTTATTATAAAATTGATAAGCTTCCATCTAATTTAACAAATATGTTATACCTAAAAAAATTTAATCCTTTTTTTATATGTTATAACATTCCCTATGGAAAGGTTTATATGAGTAGCATAGTGACTAAGTAAATACATAATCAGTTAAATAATCAAACATAAGATTGCAATATGTGGGCTGGAGAGATGGCTCAGAGGTTGGGAGCACTGACTGCTCTTCCAGAGGTCCTGAGTTCAATTCCCAGCAACCACATGGTAATGAGAGCTAGTGTCCTATTCTGGCCAGCAAGCATATAGACAGACAGAACGCTGTATATATAATAAATAAATAAATAAAAAAAAAAAAGATTTATAAAAGAAGTCTGTATACATAAATAATAAAAAATGACTATACATAATAAATAAATATAAAAAAGATTGCAATATGTTTAATAATAATAAAACATAATATCTGTAATAGGTGTAGTAAATAAAGAAACCTGGATTTTGTGTTTGGGGGTAAATGAGGTATATAACAGAAGCACTAACTTCATTAATGCCGTTCTAAGACCTTCCCTGAGATTGTTCTAGTGCATTAATCAACACCATTGCAGAATAATCCATTAATCTTGTAATTATTACAAAAATTACTAATAATGGATCCTCTCAATCAACTGAAGTGTGTAGGCTGTACACACAGTGATAAATCTGTAGTGGGAATCTGCCTTCAGCACTAACTAAATCCGTTCAGTAAACCCTCCTAGTAAGTTCTTAATGGAGTTGACTGTGGTCATTCACCTTTGGACTTTAATATGTATTACATTTTCGGTTTCCAAAATACAGGCTTTGATCCTCATAGAGAGAAGTTTAGATCCTTTATGTCAGATGGCCAAGAATATCCATCTCCTTTATAATAAACCATTACGATGTCATGCCAACCACGGCATGTTAAATGATGGTAATAGGGATGCTATGCTAATAACATAGACATGTTAAGTAGATGAATATATTAAAATGAAATAAAAATGAAAAGTAACTTTTCTGAAATGTACATTAGATAAAGGGATTTTTTTTTTTGTCATACTTAAGCATTTAAAAAAAGATTGTCTCGGGGCATAAATATTAAGAATGTCTTGAGGGAGGGTTATTACTAAATACAAAAAATATTGTTACCAATTCTTATATGAACTTGTGAAGAAACACCTTTTTATCTTACTCACTTAAATCTATCCTTTAGATGGATGAGACAAAGAGACTCATAAAACATATTTTATTTAAATTTTGGACAAGATATGTAAATTGAAGTTTGAACTAACTTTTAAATTAAGTATGAAAAATTTGGGAATTAAAAGAGATATGAAAACAGACATCCACTTAAGTATGAAAAATTTGGACGTTGAATTAAAAGAGAGATAAGATGTCCCCATTTGTCTGCAGTAGGACTCTCCAATCTGACACCCTACTGAGAGATGCCCCTTTGTTCAGAGTCCTCAAAATTGCCCAGGCTTGAGGCTGTGGTGACGTTTAGCCCTGAGCTTGATCTGCAGTGAACACACACACACACACACACACACACACACACACACACACACATTGTACCTACTTTTTCCAAATCTAAGTGATCTCACGCCATTGTTCTCATGTGCTCAGCCTCCTTACGATTCTGTTTGTTACTCTATTCTTTTCATACTGAACGATTACTTCAAATGACACAGTGCATTTATTTATCCTTTTGAAACTTCTCATTCCTCCTTATGGTATACATCCATCAGGTAGTCAAAGTTTCCACATAGCATGTTCTCGTCTGATTGTAGGTTTCAAGAATGCTTAACATTAGTGTCTGAATAGGTAAATCTGTAATGCTGTCTGATTTAGTTAGGCTCATTAACAACTTCCTCAACTTTGACATTTCCATGGCTTCTATTCTTTGCCTGGTATATTTATATATTTTAGAGATGCTTTAAGAAGAACTATCTGGCGTAGTTTTGGGATCTTAGTATAAACATAACTTTTTAGCAACTGTATAACTTCTGGAAGGTTCTATGTAGACTTCAGCAAGAATTTCATGTGGCTTCTATCTATTAACTCTGATATTTGAATCATTAACTCAGCCAGCTCTTGAAAGGACACAAATGGGGTTCCCTCTGACAGTTAGTCAGGCCTGATGGAGAACTAAACCAGGCATGGTTCCTGCACATAAAATATCCTGGACAAATAAAAGGCAGCCAGAAGGATATTTTGCTCAGCATTTTATTCTTTTCTCATTTACATTTATTGAGGAGATGAAAAGAGGAACTTTCTCTGAGGTACGTAAGATCAGAGAGCCTGTTGGGTGGGAAGGTGCCAGAGTTGGCTCACTTCTATGCAAGCTGTGTAAGCAGAAGGACCTGGAACAGGCACAAGGTGGAGTGGCCTCCTTCCTTTAGCTTCCCCTACTGTGGCTTTAAAACTTACTGATGTTCAGCTCAGGATGTCCCTGCGTTTCATTTGGCTCAATCCTCTCTGAATATGCCAATGCTTGGAGTCAACCTCTTCCTTCAAAACCTTCATTGTAAATCAGTTCCACATGATATTAAGATGGCATAGAAATGCTAGGTGATACATGAGCTTGATCGATTTCCTTATTTAATTTTTGACTTGGAATCCTTATTATAAATTAGACATCAATTCCTTTTAAATATGAGAAATCTGAATGTCAGGTATATTGACCTTTGCGCTACCACAGCGTAACTAGTCTTATAATCTTATTTTATATGTGCTTACCTATAATTTTTAAACTCTAAAAGCACTTGAAAAGAAGCATGTATAGACACATGCATGTGTGTATTTATGTGAACATGCAATTTCACTGACTTAGACATACAGAAAATTGCACCAATCAAATGTGTGGAGCTCAAGGGCTTTTTCCAAACTGAGTTCATCCAGGTCTAACAAATGGGTGAAGACAGGGAACGTTAGCCACACCCCTCTCCAAGGAACTCTCAATTCTGACTTTGAGTTGCCTAAACTACCTTTTGCTCATCTTGTAACTTAATCAGTTTTTGTAAAATAAGGTAGACTTGAACATGGCCTTTTTCATTTACTTTATTTGTTGCTTTGTTACTGAAGATTTTTATGCACCGTTTCTTTGTTATTTCAAGTATAATTATTTTTTAACACTTTTATAGAGCAGGGCAACCTTCACAATGAGTTCATTTCAGAGCGTTTGTATTGTTGCAGTGAAATTCTCCAAACAGTTGCTTCTCCTCATAATACCGTGACTTAACCTATTTTTAAAATGTATTTACCTTTGATACATAGTTTGGGCTAAAAAATATGTATTGACAATCAAGCTAATTTTACAACTTAACTTCTCATTGGGGTCATAGGAAGGAGACATAAAAATAAATGCAGACAATAACTAAGTCTGTCTCTAGCATTTGAGTTAACTTAGGATCACAGGTCATGAAATGCATACAGTATAAATATATTTTTAATTAAATGAGTTGCCATGCCTTTTATTATAGTTTTAGGAGTATTTTAAAAGTATTATATTTTCAGACCTTGCAGTCACAGAAGGGACATGAAAGAAGAGAGATAGGAAGAGAGAAGTGTTTCTCACCTTTTGAAAGTTCCGCTGCAGTTGATATCAGCACCGCAGGGGATTTTACAGCTTCCTAAAACATCTTGGTTTCTGTTGTACTCGTTTCTAGAGCACTTGAAAAAAATCTCCTGTAACATCAGAGGAAGAGATGCCAGTGACAGATTCCGTGTGTCTTCAGCATACTAAATGTTCTAGATTGGGCAAAGACACATGAGCCACCTCTCTGTGGCTTTGATGCACCCATTGGAGGATGTTCATGATTTCCTTCAAAAATTACAAAAGAGAAAAGAAAACAAAACAACAACGACAACAAAAAACAAACCTTTGAATAAGCGCATATTTTTTTCCAGGATGGTGTCAAACCTATTTATTTTGCACATTGGGTTGATATTTGCCCGTGTGTTTGTTTTAAAAGAGAGAAAGAAGAATAAGAGACGGCCCATTCTCACAGTCCCAATATACAGAATAGAGATTTTCAGTACTGTGGACATCATGAGAACACTTACTTATATTTTCCAACATTTTACTTTCTTTGGTATCCATTATGACCAGTCTTCATGTATGCTTCCATGTCCCCTTTGGTATTTATACAATTTGGAATATATTTGTTTTTAACAAACTTTAAGAAAAAAAAATCTATAATGTAATTCTTTTATGATATTATTCTAAGCACAGAAGTATCAGAACAGCTGAATTTATAGGTTTGTATACTCTAAACTTTTTAATAAAAATTATTATTGATTTCATTTTTTAAAAGCAAGTTTGTCATGTAGTAATAAAAATTATTGGACTTATATTTTTAATCATCAGATAATTGTGTAATTTTCTTTGTCCCCTTTCCTCCCTCCAAAATCACTCTTGTACCCTCCTTGCTTGAGTTCAGATTCACACCTTTTTTTGTTGATACACACACACACACACACACACACACACACACACGTCTGTGTTTGTGTGTTTTTTTTTTCTCCTGAATCCATAAATAGTATCTGCTCAGTCTGTATAATGCTGCCTGTATGTACATGTTTTCATGGCTGACCATTGATATTGGGTAAAAACCAGTGTGTTCTTCCCAGGAGAAGAATATTACCTCCACTCTCAGAGTTCCTTAGTTGCCAGTAGTTCTTTGTCTAGCGTTGAGCTTTGTGAGCTTGCCCTCTTCCACGGTAGCGTATCTACTGTGGAAGATACTGTGTTCAGTTCCTGTTGAAGCTGGCATGTGGGTGAAACTGCATGAATGTGCTTCTGCTGAGCCTAAGAGACGGTCTCACAGCAACTGCTTTTCCTCTGGCTCTTACAGTCTTTCCACGCCATCTCCCACAATGTTCACGGAGCCTTAGATACCGGTGCATTTTGATTGATTGTAGTTTTCTGTAATGGTCTCCATATGCTGCAAAGTTTCCTTTAAGTGGGATAAGAACTATACTTTCTTGTGGGTCTGAGAACAAATATTTAAAATGTAATTAGGGATTGTGCTGGTTTAGAAAAGAGGGAACTGTAGATTTTCCTCCAGGATCCGTGGCTTCACTAGCTTTAAATAGTTAGTTACATTTCCTGTACCAGGCACGATTTCCTTCTTGTGAGTTTTAAATCCAAGTAGAGAGCCTTTGATTACCTCTAAGGTATCTGTGTCACTGCTGCACCCGCCGGGTTATGGTGCCATGCTGGTCATTGCCTTGGTTCACAGTCATAGCTGGGGAGAACGGTTGGCTGCTTTCCAACTTCTGAAGCTTTATGTCTCCTACTGCTACCATGGAAGCTAGTTGTCAGGAAGATGCTTTCAGGTGAGGTGCAACTCAGGACTTCTGGATCCTGTGGTAGAGTACTGGGATTTGAGAATTTTAGGCTGTTACCTAAGACATTGACATTTCCAGGGGTGATTTTCATTGATAGTGTTCCTAGTAACTCTGGGGCATATAAGTGCTAATAAATACTTTACTAAATAAGCACAGCAAAAAAATACTAAAAAGGACTTCAATAGAGAAACATTGGTATGAGAGATTTACCTTGATAGTTTTTGTTTCATACTTGATTTACAAAACATGAGATTAAAAGATTAATTTTGCTCACTTTTAGTGAATGTTTAATGATGGTTTGTTTCTGTTTTAAGATTTTTTTTTAAAAAAAAACTTCATTTGTATTTTATGTTGCTTGGGTGTTTGGCCTGCATTAGCGTCTATGCACCATGTCTGTGCCATGTATTCTGAGGCCAGAAGAGGGCATTGGAACCTCAGGGACTGGAGTTACAGATGATTGTAAGCTACCATATGGTTGCTGGGAATTGAACCCAGGTCTTCTGAAAAAGAAGCTGGTGCTCTTAACTGCTGAGCCTTCTCTATAGTCCTAGTGTAGCTTTTTTTTTAAATTATTCATCCTAATCTTTGTTGCAGTCAGTATGTAGAAACTTGAAATGTTAAATCACTTGAAATTTTTTTCAAGAAAGAAAAAAAAAGCCAAATGAAACATTTCTGAATATTAGATTATATGTGATAAATACCTTCAATTGTCTTGCGAATATGTAATAGTTTTCATGGGCTTAACCACAAAAGTCTGTGAATTTGGAGCCTGTTCCCAGTGTGAAAATAGGGGATGATGAAATTTCTAAAAGATACTCAGGAGAGATTTTCAGGTAATTTCTTACGCGTGTGATAATTTGCTAAGAAGTTAGCAGGAACCAAACTCACTTCATCATTTCTTGACTCACTCAAATGAAATGAAAAACATTACTGTTCTTCAAAAACAAGGCAACTGAAAACTGGAGGGTTTAAATAAAATCCCTAACTTTTATCAGTACCTGTTGCTGAAAAAAAAAAAAGTCATTTGCATACGAACAATGAACAGCCTTGGGCTGGAGAGATGGCTCAGACTTTAAGAGCACTGACTGCTCTTCCTGAGGTCCTAAGTTCAATTCCCAGCAAAAACATGGTGGCTCTCAAACATCTGTAATGAGATCTGGTGCCCTCAGGCAGTAGAAACATTGTATACACAATAAATAAATCTAAAAAAAAAAAAAATGAGCAACCTTGATTTTCTAATGTTGCTAAGCATTTTGGGAAACTTATTAAATTGTGGAACATTTTCTCTTTGTCTTTAGAGTTTCTAGTTCTAGATACTCAAACACTGAAATTATGCAGTATGGGTTTGTTAATATTACCAACATTTTGTATTTCGTATACACGCTATCATCTATCTTAAAATTTCAGTAAAAGTAAATATACTACTGATCATGAAGAATTATTTGAAGCATTGCTAGTAAACACAACACATAGCACTTTGTAAGTTTAGGAACAGGGAGGTGTCATGACTGTGAAGTTGATTAGACCTTTCAAAGTAGAAACGAGAAGATACACATTTTCTTAATAAAATAAACATAGCCAAAATACTCTGTAGCAGCTAATATTTTACATAATGAAGTTTTATACAGATTAAATCTTCATCAGCAAGGCTTTAGCTCATAGATGATAAAAAATGAATGTGTTCCATTTTTATATTTTGTTCTTTACAGAAATTATTTTTGTTATAGAGTTGAGTTTATTTTATTTATTATACTGATTTCATTATTGTTTCCATACAAGTGCTCAGCTTATGTGAAAGTATACTCTAGAGGTATAAACATTGCCTGTTAAAGGAACATGGTATTTTCTAAGGTGCTAAAAGCCACTGCGTATTTGAACAAATGCATCAGCTAGGAGTAGTTTCTGTTAAGTTAGAGATTTGTATTATTCTCTGTGTAGCAGGAAGCTACGTGGATCATAACTATTTGTAATCAGAATTATCAATAGTGAAAGCAAAGTCTGTTCTTCACTCATATGTACTGATTTCAATGTATAAATATATATGTTCATTTGGATTTAGATCAACAGACTTGCAGTCTTTCCAAAAATTCCAGTAAACCTAATTACTGGTGCTATCAATCTTAGAAAATAAACATTTGGCGCTATTTCTTGGAGCTGTTAGTGTGGTGAGTAAATACTCATTGGCCGAGAGTGTCAGTCTCCAGAGATGTTGCGATGTGAGAGAAAAAAATATATTCCAAAATATTGGAAAGACGAGAAGAGATCGTTGTTATGTCAAAAGTGGGACTTCATGGTGGTTGGTGTAGCCCAGTTATATAGCCAGAAAAAAGTGAAGAAGTCCTTTTATCTAAGAGCACTAATGTTGCTGAATTATTTCGAGCTACTTTGATCCTAAGCCTTCACTGCTATTCACCAAAAGAGCATTGTCTGTTTGCTTGCTCTGTTTTTTTTAGTATTAGGTGTTAAATTCTGAGATCTGTCGAGATTTGAACTGACTTAACAAACAGGGTCTGCCAGTGTTTTACGAAAGATCAATGATGCTCTCACCAATACAGACACCATAGTCAAAGTAATGTTATGGCTATTCTCTCTTGATATATTGTCACTGAAGTTTCTGATTGCTTCTTGGTAATAGTGGTTTTGTCTTAGAACTAGTCTCAGAACGTGAACATCATGAATGTTTCTGTTACACGTGGTACATGTTTTTCTTAGACATTCTGTCTTTCTCTTTCTGATTTTAACAGATACTGTTGCATTTTTAATATTTTGGTTCCCTAAAGCCACATGTATTCGTAATTTTAGCACTATCCACGATTTCTGTCCAATTTTATCAGTTCAAAATCTTAAACACTGCAGTAAGGTAATTTAGAAATTAAGGTTGCAAAAGGCCCTTCTCTCCCACAAATTATTCTCATAAAAGGCTTTTCACCCTTCCAAGGAATCTGTTTCTCATCCTCAGCCGAGGAGATAGGGCTCTGAGTTATTTTTCCTCTTACACCGGGGAAACATGGGGTCCACTTCATAACCAAGTATTTCCTCCAATAGCAATTCAGTGTTGTGACATTCAAAACACTATAACAAATAGTGCTGTATGCATTGCAGTTTGTTAATTTATGTGCGCAGTCTGGAGAACCATATAATAACATGAACAGCTTAAGTCATGTAAATATTGGTGAGGGACATAAACATACTACAGACTAAGCGAGCTGACCCAATGTCATTTGTCTAGTTCCTGTACAGGACCCAAAATAACTGCGTATACATGGAAAAGCAATGTATTGTCTTCAGTACACATCTGATGTGTATTTACTAGCTTGTTTTTACAACATTATAAGGAATAATAATAAAAGGAAATACTTAGTTCATCTTATCTAGATTCCTTTAGTATACTAGTCTTTTTTCTAACATTGTATTTATTATTATTTTTATGTATGCGAGTGTTTTGCCTGTATGTATGTGAACCATGTGCCTGCTTGGTGACTGCCGAGGCCAGAAGAGAGTGTTAGATTCCCTAGAGTTCTGCAGGTGTTTATGGTCTACCACGGAGATCCTGGAAACCGAACCCAGGTACTTTACAACAGCAGCAAGTGTTATTAACGGCCAAGCCATCTCTCCAGCTGCTGTTGTACTTGTTATGTGAAGAAACAGGGAACATTTAATTTTGCTCATTGTGGCATGAATTTTTTAACCAACTTTAGAATACTAGACTGACACAAAGCTTACCAGGTGTGTTTTTCCTTATATAAATACCCACAAGCACTCAAACATACTAGGAAGGAGATCATGGCATTGAAGCTCACTTGTGATGTATATTTCTAGGGTAAAGATTAAAGAAAATTTGCTTGGTGAACACTCCAGGACTTCAGAAAGCTTACGTTTTCATTTACTAAATCTTGATGAAAGTGTTTTTATCCAAACCAATTTATTAAATTCCTTAGCCATACTAGCGATTGGATTTCATACTCTAAACCCTGGTCTGCATTCCAGTGCCCTTTCCTTTAATATTATTTGTATTTATTTATTTATTCATTTATTTTTAGTATGGATTTTGCAAAGGTTTCTGCTAGGTAGCCTTGGCCTGCTTAACTAGCTGTGTTGATGAGTCTGCCTACAAACTTGAGGCGATTCTCCTGCCTCTGCCTCTCCAATGATGGAATTAGCGACTTGTGCTGCCATGTCTTTCTCTGTTATCTTTTCAGGGTGTCAGAGCAGATGGAATTACTTTGTCTTAACTGCCGCTGTGCACAGTGTAGAGGTGACGTGCTTCTCCAGGGTCCTGTGAGGATAAATCCCTGTGCTTGTTGATGTGTGGGATAGGAGTGAATGAATGAGTTCTCATCATGGTTGGAGAATTGCATCTCTAACCTAGTTAATGTGGTTGACCGATATATTTCAAAACAGAAGTATGTGTGTTTCTTGTATTTTAAGAATATTTCATTTTTTATCTTACATGATTATTTTATTGTATGACCTCTGGGGTGCTAAAGAACTGGGGAGTTCCTTAAAGCCCACAAAGTTTAACTTTTAAAATCCTGAATACTTTTAAATGGGAATTTCCACTTCTTTAAACTATGGTTCTTTGGCACAGATTTTGGT
This sequence comes from Microtus ochrogaster, assembly GCF_000317375.1. Taxonomy (NCBI): domain Eukaryota; kingdom Metazoa; phylum Chordata; class Mammalia; order Rodentia; family Cricetidae; genus Microtus; species Microtus ochrogaster. Next base: position 38,926,832 of record NC_022027.1, on the reverse strand, counting down.
CCTTCATACAGACTCTAATTTCTACTAAGGTCCTTAATTTATATTCTATGGAATGGTTCCATCATTTTCTCTTCTAAAACTAGCTCCCCCCTCTTCTTTTTCGTCTCCCCCCAATGGTGCTCATGCACACTGCCTTGTGCATGTGTGTCAAGTACACTGCCTCTGAGCCTCACTCACACTTACTTCTTAGTTTCTTTAGTTCCCCATTTGTAGATATATTAACAGACGTTTAACAGCCAGGTTCAAGGATGATATTTTGGTTCTCTCTTAAGTTATACAGAATAGTACCCACTCCATGCTCTGCCTGTCTATTCAACATGCACTGCCAAATCTGTATCCTTTCCCTTTATTCCTGTAGCCTTTCAACTCTGCAGAGCTTGTTTTTATTTCTAATGACTTGATAGTATTGCAAAAATGTTTCTCTGTTCTTAATTTATGTCTATTAAACACATTTTCAAAATATGAGTAAACACTACCTCAATTAGCAATGCCTTTTACTGCAATTTTTGGAGCAAGATTTGTACACATTGTATATCTGTTCATGAAGCCTGAGTGACTATTATTAAAACAGATTTCTACTCGTTCTATATTTTTCCACACCTGGATAGTACAGCGAAGGAATCTACTAACTTGTGAAGTTCTGTAACTATTATCAATTCGTTTCTGTCATGCTTCATGCCAGTGGTTGGAGAGATGAGTCTGTCAGTGCTACGCTGTGGTCTTATAGAAGAATAATTGTCCCGGAGAACTTATGTGCATGTAGAAATAAGGAAGAATTTATATCATCCTTAGCAAGTGTATGGAAATGCTGTCATTTCTATACCCTCCTGCATGCTAATGTTTCAGTCTCTCTTGTTCCTGCAAATATTTTATGTGCTTCATAATAAGCAGATGGTATGGAGTTTATTTTTCTGTGGATGATTATAGGTAATCTCTTAGTTTCTATATCTGTTACAACTTTTTTTTCAGGGGTAGCTAGAGATGTGGTTTAAAGAGCATTTGTTACTATTAAAGAACCCAGGTTCAGTTTACAGAACCTGCATGGTAGCTCACAACTGTCCTTAGTTACTGTTCCAGGGGTCTGCAGTCACCAGAAGTGCACACGGTACCTATGCATATATACAGACAAAACACACATAAACATAAACTAAAATAGTCTTAACTTTTCTGTTTTATATAGGTTAAAAATAAAAAATATTCTAAATAAACAAGTAAATAAATAAAGAGAAAAGCAGTGATTCAAATGTCCTTGAGAAAGAAGGTCTGACGCATTGTTAATTCCGCCTGCCATGGCCTCCTGTTCTCTACTTACTCTGCTTGAACTGCTTCTTATGCTTTGATTCCTGGTAACCAAGCCTTTGTGCCCCAACGTTAGGATGGCTTGAGGCTCAGTAAGCCCAGAGAACAGTTTCTTTATTTTTCCTTTACCAACAAAACTGCAATTTATCCTTCTTGGATTAGCTTGTCATCAAATCACTGTAGCAATCATTTTTGCCAAAAAATGAGGTGCACAGGTTATTATAAGCCAGCAGTTCTTATCCCAAAGTAGAGTTTTCTTCAATCAGATATTTGACAATGCCTACAAATGGATGTGGAAGTACTAATGACATCTTGTGTGAAAAATCAATTTATTCAAAATGCCATATCATGTCCAGGGTAGTGCCTGCCCACCAAAATTTACCAAGTGAAAACATCCCAGAACACTTAGGTTTAGAAACACTACCTTGAAATGCTGAGTACCCAAGCCTGGAGGAAAGCGCAGTTCTACCCCAGGTAAAGCCTCTGCTGTAAAATATAGAGGCAATTCACTGTCTAGTTCAAAGGCAAACTAGTGTTGTTTATGGAATAACCTCAGAACACTTATTTTTCAGTAGAAATAATGCAGGATTAAATGTTTTACATTACAATTATCACCAAGAACAGTATTTCTCAGAAGTTACCACTTTGGAGCTTGTCTGTGTTTTTATGATAGACTGTATTTTGCACTATGAAAATGTCACTACATTGATAAGAAATGTGACTTGTTTAATCTCCACAGTTGTTTCTTAAACTTGGTTTTAAATACCAGATTTTATGGATTTTTTTCTCAGTTTTATATAATTAAGATATTTCAAGAAATAATCTCTCTAGATTTTTAAAGAAAGAGGTCTTATCCTTACAAGTTTTGTCTAAGCAATGTCATTTCAGTATGCCACTATTTCTGAAAACGTGGAGTAAAGCGTAGGGAACCGTGCTCACTCACTCTTTACATTAATGGTTAACAGAAGCAGAAGGCAAGGAGGGATTGAAGGCAAGTCCATTTCTCCAGCTCTTGCATCTGTGCATGGGACCCAACCAGTGTCGTGTAAGCGCAACATCACTTTTCAACCAAGCTGACTGAACTGTGGGAGAGCAGCCATTCAACTCCAATAGCAGGATTTGAATATAAAAACTGCTCTGGGGAAAAATGTTATGAGTTACGTGTTTAAATAAACGACTCCTAGACAATCCACCTTAGGGATTTAAGAAACTTCGAGGTTACTTCTCAGTACATTTTGATGCTAATTTTTCTGCACAGCACCTCCTCACTTCATAGGATAAAAAAAAAAATCACAAAATAAGATCAAAATCCTTCTTTGCTTGAGAACCTGCTCCCGCATCAGACTGGCACTGTGAATATTTAAGTAATCACTTTAAACACACCCTAAAGTTTGCAACGAAGAATTCATTCTCTCAAAATGTTTTCAGAAAGAAAAATTGCTCCAGAACAATAGTCCTTCGAATCCACATACCGCACTCCGCCACTCCTTTTTGACCTTTCCCACTTCTTTTTGTATGAGATTCTCATATTACATTTAATGCCACTGTTCACCCTGTCACAGAGAGCTAGTGTCTCAGAATATTTGAAGTCTCTGAAGCAGCGGAACTGCTATGTACAAAACCTAAGCCAAGGGACTCAATAAAAAAATTCTCCCCACGTGGTGGCTCCTCAACTAAGAAAGAAAACAATGGCATGGGTCTTCAGTATTAATCTTGAAGTGTTTCAGTCACTAGGTGACTTGTGACCTAATGGAAAAAGCCAGTAGAAAAATACACTTTTCACAAATTTATTTCCACCTTTTTTTTTCCCTTCAGTTTTCTTGATCATGATATAATGAATGACATCATCTCTTCCCCTCAACTGTCTCTAAAGCTTTTGATAAATTCTTGCCTCTGGTTATCACTGGTCTGAGGGAAACAACAGTGAAACCCAGAGCAGGCTCTCCTGCTAAGGCTGTGCTGTTGCTTCTGGACTGAGACCTCCTTTAGAACAGCTCCTGTCTACTTTTCCAGGGCGCAGAGGTCAAGACAATAAATGAACTAAATAAAGGAAACACAACTTTAAACTGTTTATATAAATGGACCTTGAGAGATGGCTCAGTTGCTTGTTAACATGTGTGCTATACTAACAGAAGACAGGAACTGAGTTCCTAGCACTCATAACCGACACACACAAGCACTTAAAATCCAGCTTCGAGGGAACTGACCTGCACTCCCGTGCACATATGCGCACACAGACACCACGCAATCTCAAGTAGATCTTAAAGATCATATTTATGCTGGGAAACGTAATGTCCACAAGGACAGAAAGAGAAATATGGTCACATTTTCATCTGGAAATATAATAATTAATGGACTCCGTGATGACAATATTTAAATGTTTAATTCTTTACAGAGACTTGGTCAAGCATGCCTTGAAACAATGTGAAAGCACAAATAAATGAACATTGCTTCTCTTTGCTTGTATGATATTAAATCATAATACAAAATAAAACAATTCCATGCATTCTACTTATAGCAATTGCTTAAAAATTTCGAAGAAGCTGTCCTTTTTATTTGCTAATACATACTTGGAATGAAACTGGAGTTTGCTACAATGTAGTGTGTGATTCATTTGTACAAGAAAACAAAATTTTCAGAGCAATAACCAAGGATTCAAACTCATGTTCTGACTCATTGTGAATAAAATATAAAATAAAATGTCATAAACACATAGGGTCTTTTTTTTTTCTTCAAAAATTAGAAATCATTGTTTATAGGGGGAAAAAAAACTACCTTTTAGTATAGTGGTTCACTGGGTTTCCTGGAAGACTATAAACTTACATTGGCTTTTTATTCCAAAGGAAATTACAGAGCAATATTCACAGAGCTTAGGTTTTCAAAGAGTAAATAATCATTTTACTTGTCTGCGTGCTTGCATGGAATAGAGATGATTTTCAATTCTGCCTTCCAAAAGAGTTCTTGGTATCTCACAAGAAATGAAGATGGTTGATAAGTGTCCGTGGTACCACTGAAAACCAATGAATGCTACTTCACAGAAGTGTCTGCAAGTCCACTTATGTCAGGGGGAGGAAAGTAAGAATAAGCACCCTCATTTATCATGTCACAGTCTGTATAAACATTGTGGTGTGCACGGTGATCAGGTCAGAGCAGAGACATGACTGAAGTGTGTATTGTTCAAGATCACTAGTTTCAAACTAAAGCCGGAGGGGCGGGAGTAGCCATCCAGTCTGAAAGGAGGCATGTCCACATGGAGGATGATTGACTTGTTTGTCTTTGGGATGTATAACAAAGCGGGGCTGAGGTGAGAGGTCGCAATCAGAACCCAGTGTTCATGTTATGCAGAATACAAAACCTGAAAAGGTACCAGACACAACTTCAGATTTACCTTAGGGAACAGGCACTGCGCAGCTGTGGTGGAGCTTCTCAAGAGGACATGAACATTTGTAAAGCTTGAGATGCTACATTCATCTGCTTTCATGCTGGATTGTCAGCCTCCAACATTGCCATCCATCTTGGCCTCTTGAACTGCTCCTTCCGTGCTCTTGCCCTTGTTCCTTGTGACCCACCACAATGGTGCCCTTTAACTAGGACAGAGCTTTTTCTTCTCCTGAACATCAAGTTAACTGCATGAACATTTTCCATTAACTTATTGTGAAATGTTGAAAACTGTTTCATGAGCCACACAAAGAAATAGGAAAATCTCTAAGTAAATAGCTGGCATAAAAATAAACTTAGATAAACATAATTTTAAAATGAAGACCTGAGGCAAGTTTTACAAATTCACAAGGAAAATAGAATTCTCTATACTCGTTGAGGCTTCTTTGCTTATCTGCTGGTATATGAGAATAAATTCCTGTAGCATAGTGTGATTATAAGAATTTTGTTAAATTGAAGAGATATGTAATCTACAGGGAGTTTGTTCTGTTAATATATGGTACTAGCCACGTTACAAGATCTTAACATTTAGAGAAGTCACTTTTTAACTTAATCTAATCTAAATCTGTGGTGTGGTGTGGTGTGGTGTGGTGTGGTGTGGTGTGTGTGTGTGTGTGTGTGTGTGTGTGTGTGTGTGTGTATTTAGATGCCAGAAGAAATTCCAGTTGCATTTTAGTTGGTCTGACGAGGGGTTTTGAGCCTCCCTTTGTGGGTGTTGGGAACTTAACTAGGGTTCTCTAGAAGACCTGCAGACACACTTGATCAATGGACCATATGACCTGCTCCATAAAGTCCAATTTTTGATAACTTAAGAAAATACAATGGTTGAGGAAAACACATTGCATCAGAAAGAGATAATTAGCCTGCTCTGTTGATGTCTACCATAATCTGAAAATAGAAACAAGAATTTCTATAAATGAGAATTGTATTTAATAAATGGGGCTGGTTAGATCATTATTCCTTAAGGTCAATTTTAAGTGCTAAGTCTATGTCAACCACCCATCAATCTTCGTAGTCATTTTGTTAAATTTATAAAACAGGTGATAATGAAATCGACATGGTTCACTTCCTTTTCAAAATCCAGCACACACTTTACTCTATTGATAATATGGACAGTGGTGAGGAAATGAGGAATGGAAGTGTCGAGAACTAAGTTTCCGCCTCACATTGGAATTAGGTCAAACATACAACACACACACACACACACACACACACACGCAAAACATATGTAGTGGTTCACTTTCATGTATATATGTGTGTTGTGGAGGCCAGAGATATATGTCTGGTGTCTCTTTTTCACTCTCCAACTTACTTTTTTTTTTTTTTTTTATGTTTGAGAACTGGTTTTTCACTGGGTCCAGAACTCATAGATTTGGTTATACTAACTAGGTGGCAAACCAAGGTCTCTTCATGTTTCTCTCTCCCCAACTTTTGAATTATGAGCATGTACTATGCCAGGTATGCAGGTTCAATACTTATATACAAAACACTTTCACTGACGTACTCATCTCTCTAGCCCTACTATATTGAATATTTATAGACTTATTAAAACCTGTTTCTCTCAGCGTGTATTAGCAGTGTCATGTTTCCACTTGGGTTTGAGCAGCTGTTAACTAAGATTATCAGATCAAGTAGAGCAAATTATCTTTGGCTTTTATACTTAAGAAATATAGAAATACAGCAATTGGTAAAGCTGTGATTATAACTCATTCATGAATCAAGCGCTTTGTTGTTACTTAGCTTCTTCCTGTTTTTTTGGTCACATTTGCTAGTTTTCTTACATGTTTTACTTTGTGCACAAAAATGAAGAAGTAAAATTTTCATTCATGGCTTTTATCTCCCATACCCACCATCTTTCTTTTATGGTGTGAAGTCTTTGATGATTTAATATATAAGGTGACAGATACATGGAATTATTGATATTTATCTGTACTATCAACTGAGAGTAATCTAACTCACTTATTCATGTGTTTCTCTAAAGCCATGACTGAAAAAGTACAGCTGCAAGCCTTGCTGGTGGCATCTGTCAGCACAGCCATGAGGCAATAATCTAAAAGTAGCCGTTCGCTTTTTGCAAGCAAATACTGGCTGTAAGGAGACATTTCGCTCATCCATTTTAATATGCTCCCACCCCTAGATGAAAAGTTACACACTTTTAATATCTTAGAGAAAGGGATAATTAATCTTTCCCAAAGATGGACCCCCTAAATGGTTATCTAATTTAGGACTCTAAAAGCATCAAATGACAAACAAAATCGGCAAGTTGGATTTGGGGTGGTGATATGAGAAGGGTTGTAGGAAGAGAGGAAGAAGGGGAAATAGTAGACTTATATTCTAATAAAAATAAAACCAAATTTTACGAAGAGTGAAGGGAAAACCATAAGTATATTCACATGATGAGATGCTTAATTAATTAGTGTCTAAAGGCACTTGTCAATGCCCAGGATCCACACAGTAGAAGGAAATGGACTTTTATGGGTTATTCTCCTAATACACACACATACACACACAGACACACTTTTAAAATGATGTAATTTTTTTTTTAGCTTAGCGTTCTTTTAGTCTAGAAGATAATGCTTGCTTGTCAGTGTTTATGTAGCTGCCCTGTCAACGGCCAGGCTGTCATCTGCAGACATGAAGCCACAGCAAGGCATAAGGCAAGAAAATTATGGCCAATAATATTTTTATTGTTTAGCTTGTTTTCCAGCTTTGCATAGAGAACTGAGACTATATTTCCCAGTTCTGGATTATTTACTGTTGATATTAATTAACATTTACTCATCAGTATTCCCAGAGAATTCTACACTGTTGTATTGCTCACCTTCTAAAGTAATAAATTTTAACTCTGCTGACATGTGCAAATACATAATTAATAAGCAAGGTACAGTGTGCAATATGTACTATTTTAGACTATATCCCAAAGACCATTCTAAAACATTTATTAGGTTTCATAACTCATTTATGAGTAAGAATGTGCCTGATTAATTTCTATGGCTGTTAATATTTAATGGCTCAGCTCTTAAAACAAGGAAGTAAACATGTGTCAAATGAAAAACACCCACATATTTGAAATTCATTTTTGAATTATTTTATACTTAATATCATGTTCTTTAGCTCAATTTAATCTGTATTCGGGTACTCTGGCATTCTCCCACCTGAATTCCCTTTCCTTTATGTATGTATGTATGTATGTATACAATACTCCTTTTGAAACCCAACTTCACCTGATATGTCTTAATCCTTTCCCTTGGGCCTGTGGTATGTTATTTTCAAATGTGTTAGATTGTGATAACACATATATATTAAATTAAGACCCTCCGGCTTATTTTCAAAGTTTTAAGGAATTCTGTGAGAAATAAGTTTTAATTTGCGAAATAAAATGAGCACGTATTAGTCATTTTTTCTTTGGCTTCCTTTAGTAAATAATCTCCCTCAGAGGCATCTGAGATTATATAGATTTATAATAGTTAAAGGTATATCATAAGTAAAGGATTATATTTTCTCTAACTGGAGCCATTATTGAACATAAAATGGGCTGTGTGTGTCTACCTGGAGTACCGCATACTAAATGAGACATTTGCTTAAACTCCAGTTACAAGAATACATGATATATTTATATGATTTTCATGCTGAAATATGGAAATGATATGCATACTTAAAAAATACCTAGTTTTATTTTTAACTTTTCTTTAATTATATTATATATTTATATTATTATTTGAATATTTAGTATATAGCATTTTGGGGGTTTGTTTTGTTTTATCTTGAGATGGGTTTTTGTGTAAGCTAAGGTGGCTTCAGGTTTCTCAAGAAGTCTAGATAACCTTGAACTTCTACTCTTCCTGGCTCTATCTCCCAAGTACAGGTATTATAAGCAGGCAATTTCACATGCAAGGCTTAGAACATGCTGGGCAGACACTCTGACAGTTATGTTGCATACTTTGAAAATCCCACAGTTAGGGCCTTTCCTTCTATCATTGTCACATCTCTGTAGCTTGTTCTTAGTTTTAAACTCAGCTGGAAAATGCATTATTTTCTTTTTCCAGTGAGGCCCACTTTGCAGCACTGCTTTTGGGGTGTGTGAGCCCCAGCTATTTAGAAGTGGGTAATTTCAAGTTTAGACATGATGGGTTGCCTTATAACACAACTGATTGAAGGAATTTGATGGATAGCAGATATTTTCATTATAGGAAATTAATTTAATGTAAATGACATGGCAGATTAAAAACCCAGAATTTGTTGGAGAGAATTTGTACTTCCACAGACATTATTATGGGATTTGAAATAGCTTGAGAAGATCATGTTTTCCTGGATTGTTAGTAAAAATATAGAAAAATACTCAAATGCTCAGCTGATCCTCTTGACTATCTTGATTACCTTGTTATTGGAAGGATGAGGGAAAAGTGACACTAAGCAGAAGGAATGGAATATTTCAGTAGAGCACCTAAAGAAGACCTTTTCATTTCCTTGAGATTCAAACTCACATTGCAGAGAATGAAAATAAATAATAAAAGCACAATGAGGTGATATGGCCACATAAGGAAGCATTACTATGTCCCTTGAAAAGTGGCAGTTACTTATCAGTCCCGTCAATACTTAGAACACATAGAAAAATACTTACTTTTATTTCCCCTAAAATATATTTTATAAAAAAAAATGTTGATCATACAGAACCAATCTGTCATAGGCAGATTTTAAATCTCTTACAAATAGTCTCCAGATTTCAGAAGTTAAATGCACCTATCATTATATCAGTATCCATGGAAATGTGCTTTGATATGAAAATATGTTTATTTTGATATGAAGCTTGTGATTATCATATATCATTGATTCTAGGGATCCCCTCTAACTGTGCATCAAAACAGATATAAGATGCAGAGAAATGTGCCAGTGATCCTTAAAACCTCTGCCCTCGGGAGGTCACTGTGATATCCAATTAAAATCCAGACCTCATGATGTTGTTCTCTTGTGTAGACATTCAAGTGCATAGTCATGTCTTCTGTTTGGCAATATGTGCACAGGTTTTGTTATAAAGCCAGCATATTTTATCATAGTACTTAAGGTAAATTTCATGTCATTCAAGGTGTGATGGACTGAAAGTTCTCTGAGATAACAGATTTAAGAGAACGATATCTTTAGTGAACATCATTTCTTGCCTTGCTCTCATGCTTCAATTTTGTAGGTACTAACATTGGTAAAAATGGAAGGTTGGTCATTGCAAAAACAATGCAGTTGAAATGTGAAATTTGATCTGTATAATTTTTCTGCTGAAAAATCTTACTGTTGTTTCCATGATTGAAAAAAGAAAGTCATTTATCCTACTCAGGTTGAAATGTGGTCAACTTAAGTTTAAGATAAATAAGTTTGTAGAAGGATGGTAAATATAATAAAACACATGGTATGAATTTGATACTATTGTATCAGTTGTGAGACCCCTGTGGGTTTTATCCAATGTACTGTTGGGAGACTGGCTTTCCCTACACTGAGAACCTACACTGATGGTTCTCCAGGCATTTTAATTTTTCACAATACTCATTAGAAATCAAAGCCAACAGTGAACCCTAAACAAAACCTAGATTATGGAAATATCGATGACTATGTTTTTCCTTAAAATATCCATATTTTACTTGTTCAGTTTAGTAAATAGATTATGTTGTTAAGACAAAGCAAAAGATGGTGAGTCTAGGCATTTGAAACTAAGTTTGCAGATTAAAGCACCAAGTACAGATTTTGCTACTTTGAAAACTGCACCAGGTTATTTCTTGTCATATGAATAAAGTCTGAAGG